>NW_006285041.1:804239-824030 GCF_000327345.1 Myotis davidii
GCTGGGTGGAGGGGAGCTATGGGGGGGGAAAAGAGGAACAAATGTAATAATCTGAACAATAAAGATTTAATTAATAAAAAAAAAGGATAGGGAATTGCCTTGAGCCTTTGGCCAATGGCAGGCAATATTATGCTGATTTTCAGCCCTGCTGAATATCACATTAATATGCTAACTACTGTTGGTCTTAGCCTCCGGCAATAGGGATTTCTTTGGATCTATACATGGTATTCAGAAATACAGATATTTTAACAACATTAATTCTTCCAATACTTGAAAATGGGGCATTTTTTTATTTACTCTTATTGTGTTTAAATTTATTTATATTGTGTTTTTTTTAATTTCTTTCAGTAATGTCTTATAGGTTTCAGTGAACAGATCTTACACTCCTAAATCAATTTATTCCAAAATACTTTATTGATTTTGCTGCTGTAGTGAATAAGATTGTTTTCATTATTTATTTTTCAGGAAGTTTGTTGCTAGTATACAAAAACACAACTTATTATTACTGCCCTATCTGGTTTGGCTCAGTGGATAGAGCATCGGCCTGCTGACTGAGGGGTCCTGGGTTCAATTCTGGTCAAGGACACATGCCCAGGTTGAGGCTCAATCTCCAGTAGGGGGCGTGCAGGGGCAGCCAATTAATGATTTTCTCTCATACTTGATGTTTCTATCTTTTTCTCCCTTTCCCTTCCTCTCTGAAATCAATAAAAATATATATTTAAAAATAATAATAATAAAGTACAAAAACAAATATGTACTGGGTTTCCACAACATCATGTCCAATCAGGTAGAACTTGAAATGTCCCAGGATGGGTAAGTTCCAGGGCAAGAGTGAAGTGGAAATTCTAGGTAATAAGGATGCATAAGAAAAATTAAGTGTTATGTTAAGGTAATATATTAAAAGTATTAAGTAAGTAGACAGCTAGAAGAGAAGAATAGGAAGCCACTAAAGATTTCTGAACTGGGTATTGAGAGGGGACATTTTAATAAATTTAATCATATAACTGGGAAGGAAGGAGAGAGGCGTGGATGAAGCGTGGATGCTGGGTGGTCAGTAAGGTGTCTCCCACAAATAGTCCAAATTGGTTAACAGCCTGGATTAAGGTGGTAATAATGGGGATTGGAGTGGAAAAGCAAAACATACTACAGAATCGAATTACAGAACTGCATAACCCAGAGTGTATCCTGTGTACCAGGCACTGGGGACTCAAGAACAAGCATGAGGGAAGTATGAGAAAGTAGAGGCAAAGGTGACTAAGCTTTGGAGCCTAGATAACTAGAACATCAGGGCAACATTAGTGCAAGCTACAAGCTCACACAAAATAGGAGGCAGTTAATGGGCTACACAGAACAGAGCAATGGGAGGGTGAAGAGGATTTGGAGTCATCTGCGGAGTTTAGTTTAAGAATTGTGGCACAAGCATCAGGAGTGTTGACAGAAAGGAACAGAGCTAAAAAGATAACTTTTACATGTCTATCTGCAGCTCATAGGAGGAAGGGTAAATAACCAAGACAGGAGATAAAAATAGCAGAAGAAAACTGAAGTGTTAAAATAAGGAAGGCTCAAAAAGGAATAAAAGACCAAGCTTAGAGAAATCTAAGAAGGCAAGGAGCCAGAGTACTATATTATACTGAAGAACTAAGGATCTCAATTATTTTTAAAATTATACAAAGTATATATCTTGAATAATTTTTTAAAAAACTTTTAAAGTCTAATCATGTAGGTTTTGAGGTTATACCCTAGAGCCAACACAGGAAACTAACTTAAAATTTTAACTCCTCACCCTAGAGAAACAGATAATATGCCAAAAATAGATAAGCCATATTGTAAGCACGTACAATCAATTTTACTCAGTGTTAGGTAGTTTAAGATACCATTTCATATTTAAACAAATCTGCATTATGGAGTGAAACAAGATTCACAAGACTTCAAAAATTACACATGTCTAAGTCCCTTCCGGTTTGCTTTCCGGATTACCCGCGTTTGCCTTCATTCTCCCCGTCATTGTGTCTGTCCTCAAAGAGCCTTGCAACTCAGCACGGTGGATGCTTACCAAGGAGGAAAGGTAGTGTTGAAGAAACAGCTAAGGGGGGCCTTTTCCCAGTCTTGGAGAATCAGACGCAGCTTCCTGGAGGAATTACATGACCTTTAATTTGGGGCACTAAAATAATAAATGCCAAAAATGTGCATTAAACTCATAAATTTCATCTATACCCTAAAGTTATAACAGATTTGGAAGGGATTAAACGGAAAGCATTATGCTGACAGGAAAAACTGGCAAATGTTTTGCTTTTTATTTCAGGGCTATTAATAACTATACTTCCTATTCCTCGTGTATAAAATAGGAATACAAGTATCTTTCTGAATTCACTAAATCCTTTAAAGTTCATTTACCCTCAGAGGAATGTTCCAAGATAATTGACAGTGAACTTTCGATATTCATATACAAACCATATTTAGCCTGGGGTTAGTTAGCTTGGTTAAAGTATGTTATTAATGAATCCATGGTTCCAATGTTTGTTTTCCTAAGTTTCACTTTTCCATGACTCCACCTGGCCAGTTATCTTCAGCTGTGCTACAAATGGTCACAATAGGGAGAGAGAGAGAGAGAGAGAGAGAGAGAGAGAGAGAGAGAGATACCAGTGTTAACACTACCACCTGGATAGCAACTACCTCCCAATACATCGTGCTGGTTTCACCCCTATTCCTCTATAACCCAGTTAGTTCTCCATCCAGGAGCCAGTGTGATCTTTTAAAAACATAGACTATGTTGCTCCCACATCTCAGCTCCATCTGAAATCCTTTAATAGGGTTCTAGTCACAGTGCAGTAGGAACCTCACTCCTATAGTTCGAGAGAGCCTGGTGCCTGCTTATTACCTCTGCCACTTCTCACACCCATGTCCTCCTTGCTCCTATCCCGTCACCAGGCCACCTTCCTGTTCCTTGAGCAAGTTAAGCTCCTGCCCACAGCAGAGCTTTGTACCTCCTGTGCCTTCTGCCAGTACATAGACACAGAGGTCTACCACAGCCCCATCATCATGGGTCATAATTTCTGAGAAGTGTCTAGTTAAAAAGAGTAACAGCCCTAGCCGGTTTGGCTCAGCGGATAGAGCGTCGGCCTGCGACCCAAGGATCCTGGGTTCGATTTCTGTCAAGGGCACATACCTCGATTTCAGGCTTCTCCCTGGTCGGGGCTCATGCAGGAGGCAACCAATTGATGTGTTTCTCTCACATCGATATTTCTGTCTTTCCCTCTCTGTAAAAATCAATGAAAAAATATCCTCGGATGAGGATTAAAAAAAATTAGAATAAACTTAAAAAAAACCCACCAAATAAATATCTCATGCGGCCTCAGGTGATAAGCATGAAGTGGAAGATGAGCATCAGTCGTGGCAGAACAAAATAAGAAATGGAAATCAATGCTAATAACCCATACTCAGTGCATAAGGGACTTTAAGTTATTAGGAATGTACCAAGACCCAATATAAGCTAGAAATCTTAGCTTTTGCACCTAGACAGTGTGCTTCCACACCTATACCTAACCAAGCCAACAAATCTCCACAAAATTATTATAAAAATAGCAATCAAAAGGATGGTTCGCTAACAGTAAGAATGCTATAGGTAACACAGGTGAATTTTGAAGCCCATGTCATTATGCTGGAGGAGGAGTCAAAATGATCAGGAGGAGAGGATGGTAGTGATCCACAACAATGCGAATGTGCTTGACACTACTGAACTGTACATTTAAAAATGGATAAGATGGTAAGTTTTAGGTTATGAGTAGTTTACCACAATTTCAAAGGGTAGGAAAGTTTCAATACATTTTTAAGACTAAAATACCTGTACCTCCTTGCTCTGAAAAAAACAAAAAAGCTAAGGAGATACAGTAAGAATATGCAATTGCTCACAAAATTAATTACTAGAGTTAAAAGCAAAAAAAAGGAAGCAAAAAAACAAAATATGATTATACATTTAACATATTTATCTTCATTAATAATCAAAGATCACTTAAAAAAGGATACTCCCATCAAATTAGAAAATTAGCAAAAAAAAGTAAAAGATAATCTTGGCAAGGGAAATTAATACTCTCATACATTGCTAGTAAAAGTATAGTCAAGGCCCTTTTCAAAAGGAATATTTCAGTATATATTGGGAGTTTTAAAAACTCTTTTGCCTAGTAATTTCACTTCTGTGAATTAGCCCGAAGGAAACAATCCTAAATGCCTAAAAAGATTAATGCACAAATATAAATGTTCATTAAAGCACTATTTATAATAAAATAGTGGAAAAAGAAAATGAATACCTGGCAATAAGAGAATAAACTCTGGTTCATCCATATATTGCTTGTATACAGCACCCAAAGATCAGGAGCTACATCTTATTTCTTTATCTCTAACACTTAGCATATAATTACTGTTGACATATAGTAGTTGCTCAGTATATAATTACTATATCTAGACAGCTTTCTAAACAAACGGAAATGCAGACACGCACATGTGCGTGCACACACACACTTTTTAAAAAATCAGGAACCAATCAAGCCAAAAATCTGGGCCTCTATGTAGTAGTATTATGATTAAAAATAAATGCTTTGTGCCTGGCCAGTGTGGCACATGCCCAGGTTACAGGCTTGATCCCCAGTATGAGGCATGCAGGGGGCAGCCAATCAATTATTCTCTCATCACTGATGTTTCTAGCTCTCTCTCCCTCTCCCTTACTCCCTGAAATCAATAAAAAGATAAATAAAAAAATAAATGCTTTGTGTGTATACCACTATAGAATTTTACTTTTGTCACCCTAATATATTTAATAAATTTTTAAAAAATAAAATAAATGCTACAACCAATAAATGTCTTTTTTCCTAATTTCTAGAAAAAGTAGAAAGAGTTTCATGTTGAAGAAAGGTTTTACTTACACTAAAGACTGATTAGATTTGATTAGGTGAAGAGCTTGGATAGCAATTCAAGTAAAGAGAAATTGCCTAATCAAAGGCCATAATTAGAATCTTCCAATCCCTTACATGCTAATTTTCCCAAAAGATCTACCTGGGTCTTGTGCTCTTTTCATTCTATACACACTTTCTGGGTGATCACCTCTGTTCTCATACCTTTAATTATCACCATTAAGATGACAGCTCACAAATCAGTATCTTCATTTTAAAATGTTATCCCAAACTTCAAACTCAAATCTGAATGCTCATTGGCCATCTCTAATTGGATATTTGTTTCAAACTCAACATGCTTAAAAGTACTTTTCCCCTCTGTAAACCTGTTCCTTCTATCTGTATTCCCTATTTCTATGAAACAGAATCACCTCCCACCTAGAAAACCAGGATATTTATTTATCCCTTTCTTACACCTGCTTTGGTCAATTAACAAAATGGAGTTCCTAAATCTTTCTTAAATCAGTATCTTTAGTCCTACCTCTAAAGCCTTGTCCTAATTCAGGCCCAAATTAGCACTTGCCTAAATGCTGAAATTGCCTCCCAGTTTATTTTCTTACTTCCAGTCCTAATTCTCACCAGTCCTCTTTAGAGATCAGCTTAAAGTCACCTCTGGCAGGTCTTTCCTCTCCCTTAGAGCAGGTTAGATTTAACTGTGACCAATCACACACTAATCCTCTACCTGTCCTGTCCTAACACTTCTTGAATGTTGTGGTAATGACTGTCTACTCTATAGTCAACTCCAAGGGCTCAGTGACAATGAGTTAGTGCACAGGATCTAATATGTGATTGGCAGCAATGATTGCCTCAACCCTGTGCATCTCAAACAGGAATCTATTTTACTTTTTCGAATGCACATTGATGCTTTTGTGACCAATACAATGCTAATTTCAATCTCACTGTAAGAAATAATAGGTTTCTGTCATGTATTTTCTTAGTCACTGTGTATAAAAAACACAAAGATCTGTACTTTTTTTGACATTAAAAATAGGTCTTCACACTTGAAAATGTGGACATTAATGGATTAGGAATAAAATGGTTTAACAAAATATAAGTATTTAACAATAGAAAGTATTCCTGAGATAATGTGAATTGACTAGAACAGAAAATAGCTTATAAAACTGGGCTATTTCTTCATTTTGATTCAGAATTTGCATAAACCATTGGAAACCCTAACTGCTAAGAGAAAAAATATATCTAACTACAGCTACCATAAGCAATATCAGCCAGTGCCATGTGAACCACAGGAGAGAACCTTGTCTTATCTCGTCCATCTTTTCCTTCTAGGTTTGCTATTGAGTTAGCTAATCATGAACTTTGGGAGCCCTAGCCAGTGTGGCTCAGTGAATAGAGCATCAGCCTGCGTAATGAAGGGTCTTGGGTTCAATTACTGTCAAGGGTACCTACCTGGGTTGCAGGTTCCATCCCCAGCCCCAGTCAAGGCACATGTGGGAAGCAACCAATTGATGTCTCTCTTACATCGATCTCTCTCTCTCTCCCCTCTCTCACCCTCCCTTCCACTCTAAAAATCAATGGAAAAAATATCTTCAGGTGATTAACAACAAAAACAAAATTTTTTTTAAAAAAAACTTTGGGAGAAGATAATTCAGATGACAAGTTTACCTCAGGAAGCATGAACAGCCCCAGACACCAATTAAAATAGCTTGGATAGATAAACTTTAAGGATAACCTATACTAAACTCTTCAAATATAGGAGAAAAGTTTTGGAAAAGTTCCTTTCACCATGTGGGTAACTATGGATAACTAAAAGGTTGGTAACTTAACTAAAAAGGTAACTAAAAATTAATATTATGAGTGAATACTATTTAATTTACATTAAAAGTAGCAAAATGTAGAAAGAGATACTAAAAACACTCCATCAGGAATCCATTAAGAAGCCCCAGCTAGATGGCTCATTTGGTGGGAATGTCCTCCAGTACACCAAGGCTGTGGGTTCGATTCCCAGTCAGGGCACATACCTAGGTTTCTAGTTCAATCCCCAATGATCCTTTGTCAGACACAAACAAGAGGCAATTAATCAATGTTTCTCACATCAATGTTTCACTCTCTCTCACAAATCGATTTTTAAAAGCACACAAAAAACATCCTCAGGTGAGGATTAAAAAAAAAAAAGAAAGAAATCCATTAAGTAGAAAATATCAGATTGAGGCACTTTGCCTCTATAATTCCCTTCCTATTTCTGGAAACAGCATCACTATGTACAGGAGCTTCTCAAAGTAGAAAATAAAACATTTTAGCAAAAGCAGGCTGATTACCACTAAGACAAAGGAAGAAAGGGATATCAGTCTCTTCCCCAATCCTATCCAGTTGTTAGTTACCCCTCTTCCTGCCACCTTCTGATCGCTTAAATCTTTAACATACCAACAATTCTAAAACGCAACCTACAACTACAGCTGTCTGATCTACGATGTTCCCTTCTAGTCTGGGACCAACGAAGAGTTTATGCACACACATATACATGTGTGTGATTGTGCTTGTGTGACACAAATACATATATATGCACATGTATAATATTTAGATCCAGATTGTGTGTATGCATATAAAATACACACACAGCCCTGGCTGGTGGCTCAGTAGTTGGAGCAACATACCATACATCAAAAGGTTGTGGGTTTGCCCTAACCGGTTTGGCTCAATGAATAGAGCATCGGCCTGCAGACTGAAAGGTCCCAGGTTCGATTCCAGTCAAGGGCATGTACCTTGGTTGCGGGCACATCCCAGTAGGAGGTGTGCAGGAGGCAGCTGATCGATGTTTCTCTCTCATCGATGTTTCTAACTATCTCTCTCCCTTCCTCTCTGTAAAAATCAATAAAAATATATTTTTTAAAAAAAAGGTTGTAGGTTTGTTTCCAATCAGGGCACATACCTAGGTTGCACAGGTAAGAGCATGTACAGAAGGCAACTGATCAATGTCAGTTTTCCCCTCTCTCTCAAATCAATATATACATATCCCTTTTAATCATCAGAAATAACTAAAATCGAAGCTAATTTTCAAAACTTCTCTATACAACCTATACTATAGCCCATTTCACAAACTATTATTTATTTTCTTACAGTGTCTACTTATCTATGACGATTACATCTATTTTTTAATGAATTTTTATTAATTTCAGAGAAGAAGGGAGAGGAAGAGAGAGAAAGAGAGAGAGAGAGAGAGGAAAAGAGAGAGAAACATCAATGATGAGAGAGAATCATTAGTCGGCTGCCTCCTGCACGCTCCACACTGGGGATTGAGCCCGCAAAACCAGGAATTTGCCCTGACCAGAAATCAAACTGTTACCTCCTAGTTTATAGGTGATGCTCAACCCCTGAGCGACACCAGTTGGTCCCATTACATCTAAAATGTAGAAGAGCAATGGTAAATCGCTACTGTAAAAAAGTATTTCCTCCTCACTAAAATATTAGTAAAAATTGGAGAAAAAGAAGAGAACATAAATTAGAAAATATCCCAGAGTAAATTACTATCCCCTACAACTTCTAAAACACAGGTAATCAATAACAGGTAATCATTAAATTTTCAAACTGAAAATGTACAAGAACATTATTCCTTAATCTATCAAAACCTGAGCTTTTTAAAGTATTTTCCAATATTAAAGTATTTTTTAATGTCTACAAACTAACCCAATCTTGAGAAAAGATCAGTACATTCAAAATAGTTTTAAGGAAAAAAGATGTTATAAATCCCAGAAAACTAATATACTGCTTCAAAGTGAAGGTAAATAAATTATATTAACTCACAAAAAGTATTTTAAATTAAACAAAAAGGACCAAGATAAAAATAAGAAACTTATTTTATTCATACAATCCTAATTATAGTATCTAGCTATTGAAGTATCATGACTAAAGTATTATTACTATCATCAAGTTTTGCCTTAATATTTATCTAACATTGTACATTGGTTTAATTCAGAAAAGTTTTGATAAACTTGGAAATGAAACAATTTGAGGGAATTGGGTGATGAAAAAATCACAAACTGTTGAGTAAGGCTGAAATTTATTTTAATTGACGTGTAAATTTTTTAATTTTGAAGGACTATGAAAAAGAAAAATCTTAATTTTTTAAAACCAAACTCTAAACTAGTAACTCCAAAACAGGAATAACCTATTTGGTGCAGAAAGAAAATAATAAAATTCCTTTTTTGATAAAAATAGCAAAAAGTTAAGACTCTGAGCTTGCTGATATTTAATATGCAAGCTGACACTGGCTCACATAGCCCATCCCTTGGTCAGATGGTCTCCGTCAACTATAGCATTCAAGTTGTACTGCAGTTAAAGTTTTTCTCAATGGTAAGTTGCCCCAAGGTTTAGGAATTTTCAGTAGCAATCTTACCTGATTAATTTCAATGTTTTAAATTCTACTGCAGTTTATGGACACCTGATTAAATGAGTTATATTGTCTTAAATAAAATAATTTATGCCAACTGAAGAAATGGCTTTAAAATATTCCTGCAAAGGAATATAGAATTAGAATAATATTAATAATATAAACACAGGAAAATGGCAGAGTTGAACACTTCTCCTATTAGCCACATTATCTCACAAACACAACATCATGCTAATCAGATTGATGAAAGAACCCACAAACTATCAAGAATTCTATCTGAAAGATAGATTTTCTAGGTGTACCAGTTAATAATGCATATTTTTTCAATAGATGGAGTTACACGTTTATATATATGCGATTTGATATGTATACTATTTTGTTGTGTTCACAGCAAGTTTCAAAACTTCTTATGTCAAATTTGCTGAAGGTGTTAACATCATAGGTATTTTCACACTTAAAAATGTCCAATTTCATGCCAAAAATAAGAGCATTTGCAGGAAATTTTAATTCATTACTTTATTTTGAAGAAAAAGTTATCATATACTTCGGGAAGCTTATTGTGAACATGCTCCATCTCAAGATACTTGTGAATGCTGGTTTAAACGCTTTAGAAGTGATGATTTCGATGTGAAAGACAAAGAACGTCCAGATCAACTGAAAAAGTTTGAAGACCAACAATTACAAGCATTATTGGATGAAGATGCATGTCAAACTCAAAAACAACTTGCAGAAAGATTAAACATTGCTCAGCAAACAATTTCCCATCATTTACAAGCAATGGGAAAGATTTTAAAGGAAGGGAAATGGGTGCCACATCAACTGAACGAAAGACAAATGGAAACCGAGAAGTCATCAGTATAATGTTGCTTCAACAGCAGGAAAGTCTTTTTTGCATCGAATTGTGACTGGCGATGAAAAGTGGATCTATTTTGAGAATCCTAAATGCACAAAATCATGGGTTGATCCAGATCAATCAACATTGACTGCAAGGCGAAATAGCTTTAACAGACCTTGCTCCTTCAGATTCCCACTTGTTCTGATTGATGGCACACACACTTTCTGAGCAGCACTTCAAAACATATGAAGAAGTGGAAAATTGGGTCTCTCAATGGTTTGCCTCAAAACAAGAAAAGTTCTATTGGAACAGTATCCACAAATTAACTGAAAGATGGGGGAAATGTGTAGCTAGCGATGGACATTACTTTGAATAAAGCACTTTTGATGTTTCTATTGAAATAATCATGTTTTCTTTGATTACAAAATCCGCATTAACTGATACTCCTCGTATGTCCACTAACAAAATTGACAATCACAATCCTAGATATATGTCATTATTTTAATTAATGAAAATATGAAACCATCACTATTAGCAAGACATCTAAAAATTAAATATCTGGAACATAAAGACAAACATCTATATTTTTCCATAGACATGTTTAAAGCCACACAACACTCAATGTAGTTCTCTCAACATCTTACAATACTAAGTATTACTAATAAATAAAATTATATATTTTGGGAGGCTTGTTCTTCCTCCTATGGTAAAATAGGTGAAATGGTATTTTATGGCAGTATAGTGACAAATTAAGATGCAATCCTTAATCAGTAAATATTGCCAGGAAATTACAGAAAAGATTGCTTCATGTGTGAAAAAGTATCAGAGCGAATTGTAGTACAGAAGGTTGGATGTAAGAGAACACATATCTTATATGTCTCAGCCTACGGTATGTGCTAGATTCTGATTCCAAAATAAAACATTGTGTTTGTGGGTAAGTGAAGAATTTTTTAAAAGCTATACTGGAGAAAATGTAATCTCAATAGCAAAATTAGTCAATTCGTCATTCAGTTAGTTTTTGCATCAAAGACATTGAACTGAGAAGTGTGCACTAAATGGTCCAACATGGTTAATTTTTTTTAACTTTCCAATAGAAGAATCACTTACTTTTAATGAGATTAGGAGTAGCTGAAAATTCTTTTCCCCTACAGTATACCAGTTATCTATTGTTGAGAATTTAAAAGAGTTGTTGAACTTAAAAGATGAACTACGGATTTTCCTTCTACAGAAAGAACAACATTCAAAATTTGATGACCTTGTCTGCGATGGCAAGAGGTGAAGCCACAAAACAGAATCTTCAAAACAACAAACACTGTACTTGTACCTTCAATGTGGAGGGACTATTTTAACAATTCATGAGCATGTGACTGTTTTTCGAGAATAACTTCCAATGGGAAAGGAATTTTAAAGATGAATGTCTCAAAACATTCCATTATTTTGTGATATGTACGAAAAATGTTAGAAGAGTAATTTTTAAAAAAATATCTCATTTGCATACTCAAAAACTTGGAAATCAAATTTTTAACCAGTTTCAAAATCTTCCAAAAGAAGCATATCAGGTTTTTAATCCATTTCTTTAAATGACAGAAATTTAACACCTTCCAATCAGGTGAAAGTTCAGACTATAGGAACTAGTCAAACATCACCAAAAACTTCTGCATAAATGCTAGATGTTATTAACACTGAAGTATTATGATTTAGGAATCACTGCCATTTGAATCACTTAGATCAGTGGTTCTCAACCTGTGGGTCGCGACCCCTTTGGGGGTCAAACGACCCTTTCAGAGGGGTCGCCTGAGACCATCGGAAGACACATATATAATTACATATTGTTTTTGTGATTAATCACTATGCTTTAATTATGTTCAATTTGTAACAATGAAAATACATCCTGCATATCAGATATTTACATTAAGGTTCATCATAACAGTAGCAAAATTACAGTTATGAAGCAGCAACGAAAATAATTTTATGGTTGGGGGTCACCACAACATGAGGAACTGTATTAAAGGGTCGCGGCATTAGGAAGGTTGAGAACCAGTGACTTAGATATTTTTGTGACCCACCTCTGACAACCATTAAGGAAAATGTGTCAAAATAAATAAATTAACCACAGAATCAGATTTATATTGTCATAGAGTTTAATGAAGATTCTAAAAAATGATGAAGCATGTTACAGACTGGTGTTTAGAAATATCCCCATCATTTGTGAATTGTACTGAAATGTTGACAATGATCTAAGAAACCTCTCAGATCTGCACACTGAACTTACGTACCTATATTATGGGTGACTTAAAAAAAATCTGCTTTATAGAGGTGAGCAATAAGAAACTAATTTATATAACGTTTTTTCTCCTTTTCCTATCAAGAAGAGCCAAATTTAAATAGAAAAATAGATGAAGCCCAAAAGGATGGCCCATAAGCAGTATTCAATTTTTCACTGAAAAAATATAGAATTTAAACATAAATGTCTTCATTCCTAGTGGAGTCTTCATGCCACAATTGAGCACATTTCCAAAAACGTAAAAGAGATGTTGAATCTTTTGGGACAACCTCTTCTTCATTATAGGTAACCTGACATTTTTAATGGATTGAGTGAAAAAGGCAATCTAAATTTGCAATACTGATATATCACATTCCTATTAAGGAACTGTACTATAGGGCAATGAAGGTAATATATTTAAACAAATATTTTGAAATTTAAACTACTTAATTACACAGCATGCATAAACCATCTTCATTCGGATAGTTCTATATCCGCCATCAGTACAGAATTCAGAGAACATAGAAAGTGACTGCCAGAGGTGATTATTGGGTTTTGTGTTTAATGCACAGAATTTTGGAAATACGATACCAAGGCTCTGATAGTTCATATGGAAACTGGAAGCGGAGCTGCTGATTATATTTAAAAACCTGTTAGCCATCACAAGATTGCTTCTAATGCCCTTTTAAAGACAATATTGGAAACCACAAGAATTTATTATTGTCACATATTCCATAAAGACTTACTATATTAGAATATGTATATCTTGATGGTAGCATGCCATCAACTTTTAAAAATAGGCTACATACTCAAAAAAATTTGAATAAAAACATACTTATGAAAAAACCACTGAGTCCTTATAGTTAAAACTTTAGAAATTTTAGGAGGCATTTAATAAGCTATTTTACACGGATATATTTTATATAGTGTAATAATAGTGACTGACTTAACTTGTCAAATAAATATGAAAGTTATTCTCTGCTTTCAAAAGAATATTATAAATTTAATATAGAAATGCAATTCCATCTTTGGCAAAAGACACATTTATACATTTTCTAAGATATCTGAGGTAATTAGTTTCCTATAATTCAAACATGTACATTTTCTTAAAATAATCTTATCAGTACCTCAGCAAGGAAAAAAGTTCTATAAGACAGTTACTTTTTGCTCTACAAAAGGCCATTGTACTACCAATTTGATTGGCTGGGAATAAATAGATTGTTGTCCAGTGATTAAACTCTGGCACTACCCAATTTTCAGAATAAAAATATATTCTAAGTTCACAACTGCCATAACACTGCTCTAAAAAACATTAGGCAATTCAAGCAAGAAAAACAAAAAGATCCATAATGTACAATGTTTCAAAACAATGACTCACAATTAATGAATATCTTAAGTGATTACAATAGGCTGAAGTGATTATTTTGTTCCAACTAGCAAGTGCCAGACTACTAGGAGTGTTTATTATTCAGAATCTAGAAAGACAGGCCCTAACATTATAAAAAGTTTCCGTGACAGCTCTTTAAAGTTTCCTGTGAGAAACATGTTAAATGGCAAACCGACTCTTTCTAATCTAAATTTCTCTAATATGGAGCATAAACTGAGTCAAGACTACAAGTAGATCTGTCAGGAAAAGGCCTCTAAGACCCGCTATGGGAATGATGCACAGAACCTCCTGAACGAAGGAATGAAACTAAAATACTGAGAGAGGGTCATCTTCCTAAAAGAAACACAAGTATGAGATTAAAAGGATGAACAAAATAAAGAGCTGGACAAACAAACAACGATTCACTACAAATCACACTAAATTAAAAAAATTTCTCATGATGGTCTTAAACTCAAATGATTACTAACTAACCTTCCCGGAGATGCTCACAAGTCAGAACTGCTTCCAAGTTCAGAAAGGCTTCAAACCAATACCTAAAGTCAAACTGAAACCAGCTTAAATATTTTATTTGCAAAATTAGAAACAGATCTAATTTTTCAGTGTTGGAAGCCCTGAATAATAGAATCATTAAGTACCAATTATTTTCATCAAGCATCAGAGTCTATAAATACATTCTAAAATTTTGGGGGGCAAGTAACATTTTTTACCATCATGGAAAGGCCGGAAGAATGTTACAGTTCAAGTTAATTCAGCTTTTATAGAAATTTCAATATCATTATTGTGAGCTTACCTTTCACTGATTACTTTTTGTTTTTTAATAAGTAAAAGAAAAATAAGAATGGTATCTTAAGATTCCATGAAATAAAGGGAATAAGCCAGTCAACTGTGCTAAGCACTGGCAAATAGCAAGCAAAAGCAAACAAGATCCTTGGTCTCTTAGGGGCTTTTAGCTAGAGACAGAAATGGTCCACAAAATTGTAAAAACGTGCCTATAAGCAATGGGACAGTACGCGCGTGGCACTATGGGAGCAACCAGGATGGTGACCTAACTTATTCAAGAGCATCTGATGTGTTCCTGAAATGATCACTGGACTGAGACAAAGGATGAGACAGAGAGAGACAAAAACACCCAAAAGTGGCCAAAGGTAAGACTGGAGAGAGATAGGACCTTGGTCTTTCTGGGTGTCACAAATTAAATTAAGGATTTTTGTTGCTACCTACCCATGGATCCTAAGAGCAATAGGAAACCAACTGAATGTTTAAGTCCAACATCATTAAATTTGTATTTTGAGAAACATCACTCAGGCTGCACTGTAAAGAATGATTCAATTAGCACAAGAATGTATATAAGACCAATTAGAACTGTTATAGTTCAAGTTAGGAAATAATGGACTAATCCAGAGTAGTGGAGACACAGAAATAGGCTGCTGAAATATTTTAGACACAAAAATCAAAAGGACTGGATAAAAAATTGGGTAAAGGTGTAAGGAATACACCGATATGCAGGAAGATATCTAGTGTTTCGGCATGCATAACTGGATGGGCACGGGTGATGTTCACTAAAAGGAGGAATAGTAAAGGAAGCCCAGATTTGAAGGGGTAAAGACCATAAATTTAAAAAATGTGTTTGAAGTGCTCTTAGGCACAAAGAGATGCCAAGTAGGTAATTCACTCTATAAAGTTGGATGAGTGTTATTAAACATGGATTATCAGTATGAAGGTACAGTATTCCCCCCTTATCCGTGGGGATATGTGTTAAGACCCCCAATGAATGCCTGAAACCTCAGATAGTACCAAATCCTGCATATGTTTTCCTATACACACATACCTATGATAGTTTCATTTGTAAACTAGGCAATTTCACAGAAGATTCGTTCTTACTGCAGAATTTAGCAATCTCAGCATAGAATTTCTTTTTCTTTCCTTATTAAGAACTTTCACCCTTTTACTTAAAGTATTTCACGACTTTTCAGGTTATCCAAATTTCCAGCTCACTACTCTTGAACTTTGGGAACACTATTAAGTAAAATAAGGGTTATTTGAACACAATATTGAGATACCCTGGTAGTCAATCTGATAATCAAATGGCTACTAAGTGACTAACAGGTAGACATGCTGGACAAAGGGATAATTCATGTCTCAGATGGGACGGAGCAGAAAAGCATGAGATTTCACAATACTCATAGTTCACATGCACATTTTAGAACTTATGAATTGTTTATTTCTGGAATGTTTCATTTAATATTTTTGGACTATGGTTTACTGTGGGTAACTAAAACCATGGAAAGTGAACCTGCAGAAATGGGGGGACTTCCATAATTAATATACAGTATGTATAGAGACACCAAAGTAATTGAAAGATAATGACCCAAGGACCCAGCCTTAGAAACTGCAATATATAAAATAAAGCCTGGATAGAGTGAGAATGAGTTTGCAAATAAAACTAAGGAACAGTCGAAAAAAATACAAGGATATCTGAGGAGTAAAAACTCACAGACCCGAAAACATGAAAAGAGAATGCATCCATCCTGTTGAGTGCTGCTGACAGCACATGTATGACAAGGTATGAAAACTGTCCCTTTGATTTGGTGATAATGTCACTGATAACAGCAATACTATTATTTGAATAAAGTTACTAAGATGTAGAAACAAGACTGAAGTGGGCTGAGAAGTGAGTGGCATTGACGAAATAGAGAGAATGTTATAGTCAGTTTTTAAGTTTGTGAACAGAGTAAGCAGTGAGGCAGTAGCTACAGTTAGATATAATTTTTAATTGGACAGAGTTTAATATGTTTGCATGCATACAAGGATCTAGATGAAAGGAGAAGTTAAAGATTAAAAAAAAAAGGAATAAGAAAACCTTAATACCTCTAAGCAAGCAGAGGTAATATGAGGAAGAGCATAGGTGGGAGAGAAGGGATGGGTGATCAAAGTTAAGATTTATATATGATATCAGGAGAATGAAGTCTTTCTTTCTCTGTAAAATAGGAAGTGAGATATCTGTTGAGAAAGCTGCACATTATAAAATGTGTTTTCTAATGTAATAAAATTTTGAATGAGAAAGCCTTTATATAATAACAGAAACACTTTTATGTTTATTCAACCTGGCACATAGTAATGATATATATTACCCCATTTAACCCTCAAAACAACCCAGTAAGGTATTAGCTCCTTCACAGATGAAGAAACTGAGGCATAGAGAGGTGTTTTTCTATTTTAATCCTTCATTGATTCCTTTCCAGAACTTCAATAGCTATCCAACATCACTAAAGTGTCAATGCAACTGACCTATTTATGAGTGAATCTCCCTCACTAGATGTGGGCATCTCAAAGGCTGCCTATATCTTCCTTATGGAAATTATTCGTCCAGTGTCTACTATGAGGCAGCTGCAGTAGAAGTTAAAAATAATATAAGCAACACACAATAACCCCTGGTTTTCTAAAAAAAAAAAAAAAAAAAAAAAAAATCAGGCAAGATCATTTAGGGCCTCATAGGCCATGATAAAGATTTTATATTTGATTGTTTTTACAAAGGAAAGCAATTGTGTATCAAGCATGAAATGTGTCTGATTTTACTTATGGTTTAACATTATAACAAATATTCTGTGAAGAATACGGAAATCCAGAGATTAAGCAAAGAGAGCAGTAGGGCTACTGCCATAGTCAGGCAAGAGATGATGGTGCCTTGGAGTAGAGGTTGATAGATGAACCAGTGAGAAGTGAACAGGTTTGAGAGACATTTAGGAGGTAAATCTGATCTTTAAGAAAGGAACAAAGAAAATTCAAAGGAGAAGAGACAATCTTAACAAATGGTATTATACAACCACACACAATTGACCTTTCAAAAAAGTTAACTCAAAATGGATCACAGACCTTAATGTAAAAAAACTATAAAAATTCCAGAACACAGTAGAAAATCTAGGTATGATCCATTAAAGAAAAAATTGATAGTGTATTTCATTAAAATTTAAAAATTCTGCTTTGCAAGAGACACTGTTAAGTGAATGAAAAGACAAGCTAGACTAGAAAATATTTGCAAAACACTTATCTGGTAAAATATACAAAAAAGTCTTAAAACTCAATAGAAAAACAAACAACTAACTTTAGAAATGGGCAAAAGATCTGAACAGACACTTCACCAAAGATTTATACAGATGGAAAATGTATACAGATGGAAAAGATACTCAAAAATTGACATCATTAGGGAATTAAACAAATTAAAACAATGAGATACCACCATACATCTATTAAAGTGGCTATGATCCCAAACTCTGACACAACCAAATACTGGTGAGGATGTAGAGCAACAAGAACTCTTACTTACTGCTGGTGAGGCTATAAAATGGTACAGCCTCTTTGGAAGACAGTTTAGTGGTTTCTTGCAAAGTTAAGTATAGGTTTACTATCGAATCCAGCAATTGCACTACTAGGTTATTTTTTCCAAATGAGTTGAAAACATGTCCACAAAAAACCTGCACATGAATGTTTATAGCAGCTTTATTCCTAAGTGACAAAAATTGGAAGCAACCAAGATGTCCTTCAAAGTTGAATAGGTAAACAAAATATGGTAAATCTATACAGTGATAAAAACAAATTTGCTATCAAGCCACAAAGACAAGGAGGAAACTTAACTGCATATTGCTAAGTGAAAGAAGCCAGTAAAAAAAAAAAAAAAAAAGGCTACACACTGTGTGATTCCAACTATATGACATTCTAGGAAAGCAAAACAAGAGACAAAAACATATGAACAATAAAATGACAATAAATACATATCTATCAACAACTGAACTTAAAAAAAACGACAAAATAAGTGGACAGGCAAAACAAAAATGATACAGAAAACATTTTGATGGTTGCTAAATGGGAGGGAAGTTAGGGGGATGAGTAAAAAAGGTGAAGATTTTAAGAAATATAAATTGTTACAGAATAGTCATGAGGATGTAAAGTATAGCATAGGGAATATAGTTAATAATCTATATATATATAAAAGCCCAGCAACCGAATGGCGAAATGACCAGAACAACTGGTCGACCAGTCACTATGACATGCACTGACCACTGGGGGCAGATGCTCAACGCAAGAGTTGCCCCCTGGTAGTCAGTGCACTCCCACAGTGGAAGTGCCGCTCGGATGACTGGGATGAGCGGTGCTCCCACAGTGTGCCGATCCCCACAGGCCACAACCCCGACCAGTGCACAAATCCGTGCACCGGGCTTCCAGTATTCTAATAACTATGTATGGTGTGAGATGAGTATGAGATGTATCATAATGATCACTTAGTAAGTCATATAATGCCTAATCACTAGTGTACACCTGAAACTAATATAATAATGTATGTCAACTGTAATTAAAAAATAAAAAAGTGGCCCGGCCAGTGTGGCTTAATGATTGAGTGTCAACCCATGAATCAAGAGGTCACTGGTTCAATTCTCAGTCAAGGCATATGCCTAGGTTGCAGGCTTGATCCTCAGAAGGGGGCATGTGGTAGACAGCCAACTGATGTTGCTCTCTCATCGATGTTTCTATCCCTCTTCCTTCCTCTCTCTCTAAAATAAATACAGACATATTTTTTAAAGAGAAAAAAGAAAAAGAAAGAACTGATTTAAATTAATAAAAGAAAATATCAGTGGTTGCCAGGGATTGGGATGGCAAGGAATGAATAGGTAGAGAAGATTTTTAAAGGCAGTGAAACTTTTCTATAAGGCCATGCTGGTGGATACATGACATTATGCATTTAACAAAACACATAGAATTGTATGACTTAAAGTCCTAATGTAAGTGATGGGCTTTAATAAATGAAAACTGGTTAAACTACAACATGTATCAAACTAATGCAAGATATTAGTAGATGAAACAAGGGGAAAGGCATTAACAAAAAAACTCTATTTTCTGCTTAATTTTCCTGTAAGACAAAAAAATGGCTAAAAAAAACAAAATCCAAAAACAATTAGACTAGTGGATAATGAATAGATTGTATATGACAGGTGAAGAGACTGCTCCATGGGTTTTTATGTATAT
>NW_006285041.1:824040-871757 GCF_000327345.1 Myotis davidii
AATATATTTTTTATTGATTTTCTACAGAGAGGAAGGGAGAGAGGTAGAGAGTTAGAAACATCGATGAGAGAGAAACATCGATCAGCTGCCTCCTGCACATCTCCCACTGGGAATGTGCCCGCAACCCAGGTACATGCCCTTGACCAGAACCGAACCCGGGACCCCTCAGTCCGCAGACCGACGCTCCATCCACTGAGCCAAACTGGTTTCGGCTGCTCCATGGGTTTTGACATAATGAGATGAACACTGGTGCTGCAGTGAGACTAGGAAGACTAAGAGGAAAAGAGCTCAAGTTTGAATGTGTTAATTTTTAAAAATTATCTAAGGGGATATCAAGACTGGAGCTGAGGAAGTAGCTGAGAGATAAAAACTTGAGGAGAGTTAATAAGGGAATGAATAAGATAAGATCATCTAAGTGTAAAAGGAGAAGAGGTTAAGGAAAAAGCTCAAGGCCTGGGCATTGAACTACATTCCATAGTTGGATGAAAGAGTAAGATCATCAGCAGCAACTAAAAAATAAAGGCTGTGAGGGAAACCAGAAATAAGCCAAGTAAAACACGTTTCAGAAACACATTTCAACTACATTAAATTCTACTATAGGTCAAGTAGGAAGGGGGAAGTAAGTATACAGTGGATCTGGCAACAAGGAGCCCCTAGGTGGCCTTGACAAGAGCAGTTATAGAGGTAATAGAAGCAAAGGCAAAACTGGAATAGATTGAAAAATAAATAAAATTTGAGAAATTATAACATGAGTAGACAATTCTTGGTAATAAAAGTGAGCAGTAGTAGAGTGTGAGAAAAGGGTCAGGGTGGTTTCCATTTCTTAAGATAATACATGACTGCAAAATTAGATGCTGATGGGAGTGATCCTAGTAGAGAGGAAGATTTGCTCATTGAGAACATACTTAAGTCACAAAGTCCTTGACAAGAAATAAGAGATAGATCCAGGTTCTAGAGGACAATGAAAAAAATTTCTTTGAAGAGAGGAAGAAACATTTTAATAATGCCAATGCTTGAGATAGATGAACTTTAGTAGGTAGATACTTCAATAGGATTAAGTGAATGCTAATTAAATAACTACAAAGGTTTAGAAGTCTCCTAATAAAGCACTATTACTTGTTAAGACTCAAAATAAATTGAAGGCAAATTCAAATATTTAAAAATTCATTCTAGTTTCCAGTACAAGATGTCACCCCCCTGAACACAATGAAAAAAGGAAAAAAATAGCTAACTAAAAGCCAACAAGTCTTCTTAGATCCATCAGAGAACCAAGGTCACAGGACAAACTGCCACCCCAAATACTGAAGAACCAGGCAAATACAGAAAAACCACAGCTTATCAGAAGAAAAAACCACCACTGTAGCCAGCAATAGGTAGAAAACCTAAAGGGAACTAAACAAATGGAACTACAAACAAAAATCTTTACACATCAAAGAAAGGACATTTGCCTATGTTAGATCCAATTAGGTGATAATATCCAAAATATATAAGAAACTCATACAAATTAACAGAAAACACACAATCTAATTAAAAAATGGATAGAGGACCTGAATAGGTATTTCTCCAAAGACATACAAATGGACAATGGACATATGAAATGATGCTCAAATCATTAATCATTAGAGAAATTTAACTCAAAACCATAATGAGATACCACACCTATTAGAATGACTATTATAAACAAGTGTTGTCAAGGTTGTGGAGAAAAGGGAACCCTTATGTACTGCTGGTGAGAATGCAAACTGGTGTAGCTATTGTGAAAAACAGTATGATAGGGGAATAAATGGTGATGGAGGGGACTTGAGGTGGTGAACACACAATACAGTGTATAGATGATGTATACAAATCGTACACCTGAAACCTATAAAATTTATTAGCCAATGTCATCCCAATAAATTCAATTAAAAAAAACCCTATAAAAGAAAAAAAAAAGAACTATCTTAGAACCCAGCAATCCCACTTCTGGGAACTATATAACACTAATTAGAAAAGACATTTGCATGCACCCTTATGTTCATTGCAGCATTATTTACAATAGCCAATATATGGAAGCCACTTAAGTGCCCATCAATAGTCAAATGGATAAATATGATGTGGCAAATTTATTAACAGATACCAAATCACAGATTCAGGAAGCTCAGAGAATATGAAACAGGATGAATACCAAAATATTTGCACTTAGGCATATCATATTCAAACATCAGAAGATAAAAAACAAAGAACAAAATATCTTGAAAGAAGCCAGTGGTATCAGTAGAGAAAGAAAAACCTTACCTACAGAGAAAAAAGAATAAGAATTACATGGCCATTTCTTCAGAAACCATGCAAGAAGAATGGAGTAAAATATTTAAAACACTGAAAGAATAAAAACTACCAATCTAGAATCTTGTATCCAGCAAAATTATCCTTCAAAAGTGAAGGAGGGAATAAAAAACGTCCTCAAACAAAACTGAAGGAAATTTGCCCAGCCGGCATGGCTCAGTGGTTGAGTATTGACCTATGAACCAGGAGATCACAGTTAAATTCCCAGAGTACATGCCCGGGTTGTGGGCTCTATCTCTAGACAGGGTGTGCAGGAGGCAGCCAATGATTTTCTCTCATCATTGATGTTTCTCGCTCTCTTTTTCTCTCTCTCCCATCCTCTCTGAAATCAATAAAAATATATTTTTAAATGGAGGAAATTTGTCACCAGTAGGCCCACCTTGAAAGAAATGCTAAAATAAGTTCTCCAGAGAAAAGATCTATATAATTTCTTTATGGAAGGGCATCAGAAAAAAAAATTAAAAGGCAAAAAAAACCAAACCCTTTATTTTTAAAATTCTAAATTGATTGTATCACACAGTTTGTTCAAAATGACAGCAACAATATACTGGATGATTACAGTTTATCGAAAAGTGAAGTAAAGGTCAGCAATGTTATAAGTGATGGAGGAAGGATGTGGGAATACTCAATTATAATGTAACTGCACTACCCATGAAGAAATATGTTATTTGAAGGTGGATTCATTATAAATGTATGTTGCAAACTCTAGTGCAACAACTACAAAAAATCTTAGAAGTATAATGATATGCTGGAATTTCATAAAATGCTCAAAATCAAAAGAGAGTAAGAGTAGAAAAAAATTAATTTTAAAAGTATAAGGGCAATCAATAGAAAATATACATGTTAACCCAGCCATAATAATCATTACTTTAAATGTAAATGGCTGAAACATATCAATTTAAAGACAGAGACTATGGAGTGGATAAAAAAAACAAGACCGAACTATAGGTTGTCTATATGAAATCCACTTTAAATATAAGGATAAAGGGATATTAAAAGTGAAGGGATGAAGAAAGTTACACTATGATAAAACTAATCAAAAGAAAGCTAGAATAGCTTTATTTTAAGCTAGAATAGCTTAATTTCAGGAAAAGCAAACTTCAGAACAAGGAAAAGTTATCAGACATAAAGAGAGGCATTACATAATGAAGGGCTCAATTCCCTATGAATGCGTAACAACCCTTAATACGTATTTATTAACAACAGGGCCTTAAAATAGGTAAGACAAAAATTGATAGAACTGAAATGAGAAGTAGATGAATCCACTATGCTACTTAAATACTTTAACACTGTTCTATCAGTAATTGACAGATCTAGCATGTAGAAATCAGAACAAACATTTTTAGCTGAACAACACTGTCTATTAACTGGACCTAACTGACATCCAAACAATATTTCATCTAATAACAATAAAATAAGTCTTCCCAAGCCCACATGGAACACTGACCAAGAGTAAGGGCCATAAAACAAAAAAATTTTAAAGAACAGAAATCACATAAAAGTATGCTCCTAGTACAACAGAAATAAACCAAAACTCAGTAACAGATACCAAATATTTGCAGATAGATGGAAAAGGCCAAAATATTGGAGATTAAACAGCACATTGGTAGGGGGGGAAAAAGTCTCATTAGAAACTTTTAAAAATGAAAATACAACTTATAATTCTGAGATGCAGCAAAATCAGTACTTTAAAAGAGCAAAATAAGGCAAGCAGAAGAAATAAAAAATAAAGCAGAAATCAATGAAACTGAAAACAGTAAGATAAAAGTTAACAAAATAAAAATCTCATTATCTTATCAATAAAATTTAAAAATCGCTAGCCAGGTCAACAAATAAAAGGAAACAAGACGCAAACAAGTAATATCAGAAATGAAAGGGTATCACTACCGATCCAACGGACATCTCCCCACAAATACCTTGCATGAAATGGACCAAGTCCTTAAAAGATATAACCTACCAAAACTTACACAAGAAAAACAAACTGAGTAAGCTTGTATCTATTGAATAAACTGAATCAATAACCTTCTAAAAAGCCGAAACCGGTTTGGCTCAGTGGATAGAGCGTCAGCCTGCGGACTGAAGGGTCCCAGGTTCGATTCCGGTCAAGGGCATGTACCTGGGTTGCGGGCACATCCCCAGTAGGAGATGTGCAGGAGGCAGCTGATCAATGTCTCTCTCTCATCGATGTTTCTGACTCTCTATCCCTCTCCCTTCCTTTCTGTAAAAAATCAATATATTTTTTAAAAAAAATAACCTTTTAAAAAGAAAGCACCAAACCCAGATAGTTTCATCAAATATGTAATGAATTTTAGCAAATATTTTATAAAATGATACCAATTCTCCACAATCTCTTTCAAAAAGTAGAAACCGAGGAAATAATTCCTAATCCATTCAATAAGGCCAGCCTAATATTAAAATCAGAAAATGGCATTAGAAGGAAAATTAAAGACCAATATCTCTCATTAAGACATATTCTTGACAAAATATTAACCAAATTCAATGAGTAAAAAGACTGTACACCATAGCCAATTTTGATTTATTACATGGATGCAAGGCTGATTGAATATTCAAAAATCCACTATGTAACCCACCACATCAATGGGCCAAAAAGAAAAAATCATATGATCATATCAATAGATTCAGAAAAGCCATTTGGCAAAAGCCGGTATCAATTCATGATTTTTTTAAAAAAAAACTATTAAGTAACTAGAATCAGAGGGGGGACTTTCTCAAGGTGATCAAGAATATCTATAAAAAAAACCTAGAGCTAACATCATACTTATTGGTGAGACATTATATGCTTTCGTCCTAATACAGGGAACAAGAGAAGAAGAAAAAATAAAACTGTCTTTGCAAATCCCTATGAAGAAAAAAGCTCCTGCAATAAGTAATTATAGCATGGTTGCAAGATACAGCTAATGTCAATTGTTTTCCTATATACTAACAATGAACAATTGAAATTTGGGATTTAAAATGCACAATTAACATTAGCACCCCAAAAATAAAGTATTTTGGTATAAATCTAACAAAATATGTACAAAGATAGATAGATAGATAGATAGATAGATAGATAGATAGATATAGATGGAAAACGTTACAAAATCTTGATGAAAAATCAAAGATATAAATAAATGGAGAGATATTCCATGTTAATTAGCCTAAATACTGTTAGATGTCAGTTCTTCCTAAATTGATCATTAGATCCAATGCAACCCCAATCAAAATCCCAAAAGTCATTTTATAGAGACAAATTGTTTCTAAAAGCTATATGAAAGTCAAAAGACACAGAACAGTCAGCACAATACTGAAGAACAAAATCACAAGACTGACACTACCCAACTTCAAGACTTACCAAAAAGCTACAGTATTCAAGACAGTGTGGTATTGTGGCAAAAGTACACAGGCAAATGGAACAAAATAAAAGCCCAGAAATAGACTCATACAAATATAGTCAACTGATCTTTGAAAAAGAAGCAAAGAAAATTCAAAGGAGGACAGTCTTTTCAACAAATGGTGTCATAACTGGACACATACACACATAATTCGTTCACCTTACACCTTTCAAAAAAGTTAACTCAAAATGGATCATTAACCTAAATGTAAAAGTCAAAACTGTAAAATAAAATAGGAGAAAAACTAGAAGACCATTGGTTGGTCTGGTAATTAAGTGGACTTCATCAAAATTTAAAACTGCTCTGTAACAGACACTACTAGCAGGGAAAATAAAAAGGCAAGCCACAGAATATTTGCCAAACACTTATCTGGTAAAGGACTGGTATCAAAAAAAAACAAAAACAAAAAAAACAAACCTGTTTAAAACTCAACAAGACGACAAACAATTGATTTGATTTTTAAAATGGGCAAGAGATGTGGACACCTTGCCAAAGATGATTTTTCAAAAGGCATTGTATATTTCCAAGTAAAAGACATCAGTCTGAAAAGGTTACATATCCAACTATATAACATTTCAGAAAGGCAAAACTACAGACAGAAAAAGATTTGTGGTTGTCAGGGGTGGGGAGTGAAGGAAGGGATGGGTAGGTGGAGCACAAGCCATCTGTAGGCCAATGAAACTTCCATATGACACTAACTGTGATACAGTATTATGTAATTGGCAAAAGCCATATAACTGTATGACACAGAGCAAACCCCAATATAAACTATAAAATTGAATGACATACCAATACTAGGTTCATTATTTGTAACAAATGCACCACAGAAAAGCAAGATGTTAATAATAGAGGAAAGTATGGGAAGGGACACCTGGTATTCATGTGTGACAGAACTCTGTACTTTCTGGTCTATTTTTCTGTAAAACTAGAAACTTCTTAAAGTCAATTAAGAAATGCATACTAAGTAAAATACCTTTTATCTACTTTCAACACTGAGGTTCTACATGAAATTTTCCTGAGAATATGCATTCTTTGGGGCAAAGATGTTTGGCAATCAGTGGTACAAGATAATTCTTTTAATTTTGACAGATCTTTCAAATGCCATCTTTGTTTCTTACTGATTATGTGCCTTTGGGCAGTTTTTGTTACCCCTGAGCTTCAGTATCTTCACATGTAAAATACAAAAATTACCTTTCTCACAGGTCAACTGGATTAATTACGTAAAATATTTGTAAAGCACCTAGCCAGAGGTGTACAGAGTAAGCATATTAAACGTCTGTTCCTTTCTTTCTCCCTCATTTACCCTAAAATTCTTTCTAATTCAGGTAAGGTAGAATATAGTCTACATATCAAGCCAGTGTTTCTCAAACAAGGATACTTGTACCCTTAAGAGATACACACAACTATTAAATAAAAAACTCATGTCTTCCTGAAACTCAATTTAAAATTTGGGAGAAAAAAGTTAAATATTTAACTGGTAATTTAAAATGCTGTTATAGATTTTTAGTATGTCCTACAACTTTTGTGATATTGTACTGTTAGTACAGTTTTTGTAATATTATATTTAAAATCTTTTTTCTTGAAATGTTGTTTATTGCATGTAACATTTAAAATCGTTTTTCTTGAAATAAGAAAAATGCTGTTATATCAAAACACCATTGCTATAGCAGAGTACTTGCACTGTATTTCAAGAGGCAACTTAAATCTATGCTTGCATAAGAACTTAGGCCCCAACTTAAGGCTTCTAGGACTACTACTTCCTTTGTCAACTTCTGCTGTTTGGTATAGAGTCTACTTTTCTACTAAAGCACTGCCTTTCATTTCTCATTTTAATTGTTAGTAAATACAAGTTCATTTTCTTTTCAATGTCAATCATGTGTCAACAGTTTAGCTTCAATGGGCGTGGTTACCCTTAAATTAGCAAAAAAACTGAAAAAAATAACATTATATATTACAAAGGTCTTTTAATATGGAATTTATGGTTATTTGCGTCAGAATTCAGCAAATAAAAATAACTGAAATGAAGAGTGTACTTTTTTTTACTATGATTTCTCAGGGTCTTAGCCATTAACTTCAGTCAATTTTGTTTTCCACTAAACTGTAAATATTAGCCTTTGTATAAACATACTACTTGCCTAATTTTCAGGAATACAAAATATTTTGCATATCACTATATTACTCAACAGAATCTCAACATGCATAAAATTAAGCACCTTAATGGCTAAATATGTAAGGATAAAGAAAGTGGTATGAGTATTCCAGAGCCAAATACACAGTGACCACACCTGTACTATCTTGATTTAGTGTCACACATTAAGGAAAACAATGATAAACTGATGTTCAGAGAAGATCTACAAAACTTTTAAGGATCTTAAAACTATACCACATGAACAAGAGCAAAAAAATACAGGTGCTTGGGTGCTATGGACTAACAAAGGACACCCAAAATGACGTCCAACCCCCAAAGCAGCAGCCAATGATACATATCTGTGGAGAATGTCATGCAGAAAGTGAAATAAAATCCAGGGATTCAATCAGAAGCAGAGAATGTAGATACAGAATAATGTACAAGAAAAGGACCAAAAGATTGATGGTTTTTGATGCTTGATGAAATGGAATCCTTTGTTCGCATTTGAATTTGCTGTTAATGTTGTATAGCTTTTGATTAGTGTTATCTTTATGAAAACAGCTCTCTATACACGATTTCATTTTAAAAACCAAAAAAAGAGAAAATATAGGTGCTTAATATGTAGGAAAAAAACAACTTGGGTTGGAATTGAGATATAACACAGTCATGTTAAAAGTCCTGAAGGCTGTCATATTTGAAAAAATCAGACTTGCTCTGTGTTTTCCAGATGTAGAATCTACATGAGAAGAAGGTAAAGCACAGGCAAGTACAGGTCTCTGAGCCTGCAGTCAAGAGACTTGAACCCTCCAGACATTTTATCAATTGTGATATTAGAAATATATGATATTCCTGAATACCAGTTATCTTATATATAAAATGAGGGTGCTAAAATAGATTATTTCTAAAGTAATTTTCAAATAAAAAAAAATGACACAGAAGTAAATTCTGGATCAACTTCTTAACATTAGACCATCCTGAACATGGAACCAACTACCTTATTAAGTAGTGAGTTCTCTTAGTAGTTCATATCATCATCATTTGCTCTACATAAGGCATAAGTGGAATAGATAGCATAGCAAACTATTTTTACTAAAAGCAAATGTCCAGGAGCTGGTGTTCTTATAAAAAGAATTAAAAGACAGGATAGAAGGTCATTGTGTTTAGCATGTTACCATCTACTGAGTAAATTAGTAATTTAATCTAGAAAAAAACTAATTTTTCTAGCTTATCTGGACTGATTACTGCATTTTTCCTTTGTTTCTAGATATACTAAATATGCTAACACTTGACTCATAGAATTACTTAATATTCCTTAGAGAATAATAGTATATCTTTCTTCTCTGAATGATTTTATCTACTAACAATATTATTTCTTAACCCATAGTATAAAAATCCCCAAGTTACAGTGTTTAAGGGAATATAAAACTTGAATTTCTCAAACCAAAGTAAAAATTAGTACAGCTACTGTTTTCTAAGTTCTAGGCATCATTTAATAAAAATAGGCATTCACAGCAAAACTGATGCCAGGCAGTAATTTCATGGAATACGTACTCAACTTCCCATGAAAAGTACAATATTTTAAAAGTGTTCAGAGTCTAAGAAATACTAAATTAAATATGGGTCATAAACACTAAGAGAGCAAGGATAGGAGGAAGAGATGCCCCGGAATAAATGAGGTCAAGAACACAACGGGTAGAATATCTGTAGATATGTTTCTAAATATATCCCAAAATCTGACAAAAACAAATTTGTGATTTATCCATCTCTCTTCTCTGGGAGAGATCACTAGGGAAAATTATTTTTCTAATTCTATATTTCTGAAAATACAAAGATACCTGTTATAGTTCACTTTATCGTCAGGCATTACATTGAACACATTTTGAACATTTTTCTACCTATGCCATACCTTACCTCTGGAGTAGAGATCCCTTTGGTCATAATTCCTGAAAACTCCGATGCATACTTCAAAGTTCCCTAACATTTTTACCGTAATAACCTAATTACCTTAGATGTACATACTGGGGGTGGGACGGCACTTTAGAGCACGTATGTGCATATTTTTGGAAACACAAATCTTTCACATTTTAGAACTAAATTAATATGAAGTCTGTTTAATGGGAAATAAAAAATACCTGAATAAAAAGCAAGAGATTGCTTAGAACATCTAAGCAACTGACATCTTGCTCAATTGTTTCAATATAGAAAAGTAAAATAAGATCTGTGCACATATTTACAATGAACTGTAAGCCACACTGCTTATGTCATATATATTTTTAAGACAGAAGTTATTAAAAAACTGTTTCCTCTCTAAAGAACAAAACTGTATCTATAGTTAATCCAATTGATGATTAAGCCTATGTTCTTTTACCTCAAAGATATAAAGGTAACCCATGTTTAACATTCTGTAATGTCTTTATTTTAAAGCTACTGATAATGTAGGGAAGAGCCCATGTAATAAAAACTAACTTATTTAAAACGCTCATATCACCATTATTTTTACAATGTTTGAAATTTCTGGTGCAAGATTTTTATTTAACCTCCCACACCTCAACCTTTCATACACATATGGTTAAAGATAATTTTTTTTGTATTCAAGTAAAATACAGCCTCCTGCTGAGATGTGGTCTGTAAATTTTTTAATTGCTTTAACTCTAAAAACAAGCTTTTATTCACAGGATCCTTACTCATCTTTTCCAAACTTACCAGAATAAAGCCAAGAATTTTAACTTCCTTTCCCACCTCCCCAAATGTAGTAGCTATTCTAAATTATAATTTCCATTTCTAATTCTTTTTTTAGAGTATAATTTCTTTGAGAAGCCAAATAACTTCATTTAATCCAAAAGTTGTCATTAATTTAACTTTTATTTCTTGCCAAGGACCCCATCATAATGTTTATTTTTTAATCTTTGGAGTCCACTTCTTGTAAAGTTTTCTTCAAATCAAAAGAAAAATCGTCTTGCTTCTAGCAGACTCTGAATTTTTTAGAAAAGGTAAATTGCTCCAGGGGCTTCAGTTAAGCTTAGGTAGCTATAAAAACCAGAATCATTAAAACCAATATGTATCCTATCAGGTTAAAAGCAAGAGACTCTTAATATTTTACCTTCTACAATTATTTGCTTAAGCAGAACACTAAAATATAAAAAAAATTTTCTTCTCCTGTTAACAGCTCTTATAAATTAAGTAGTCTCCAATCAGCCATTATTTTCAAATGTATTTTTCTGCATACAGGAGCTGTCTTTTGCATGCTATTTTATAAGATGTTATACTTTGAACAATCTTGCTTTTAAAAGATTTAACCATATTCTCCTAATATGTATAATTTTGACTCAAGAGTTTTCCTGGTTTGCAAAATTGACATTAAAAGTGGCATCTAAAAAATCCGATTCTTGAAACAAAACTAAGATGAAGCAAATCATGAAAATGCAAAAACTGACTATTAAATAGATCACCTATTTCATAAATTTGGCACTGGGTGACTTGATAATCATTTTAATTTAACAGTTTAAAAATTGTTTTCTCAAAAAAGGTTAACATACTCAGGGTAGGATATATATTTAGAAATACTTAGATAACGACACATAAAATTAAAATACACTTAAAAATACTGTTGTAGTTTTCAATTTCTACTCCTGAAACAAAAATAAGCCATTTATCGTAAGTGCATTTTTTTCAAGGAGAAAATATTTATTAGTTTTCAAATGATCACATAATACAAATATTACAGTCATTCTAGAAAAAAATTAGCTTATAATATTCATAAAATAAACACTGAAAAATATAAGATTGCATATTGTGACACAAAATATTTAAAAATCTGAAAGAAAAAATATTAAAATAAAAATTTAAATAAACAAATCAATTTACATTAATACACAAAAAGTTTCAGTTTTAAATAGCTTTTAGTGGCATGAGGTGAATAGAAATGCACTTACATTTCTTTTGTACACTTTAAGAAACATAGCTAAAATTTAATCAAAGCATGAGATTAAGAAATTAAATCATTTCCATCTTTCAAAACTGAAACAAAAGGCTAATAATCTCACAGGCCATAAACTGGTTCAAAGAGTTCAACTAACTTAACTTCCAAGAAATCTCACTTTCAATTTCCCTAAGTTCCTTCTAAAATGTTGAGCAGCTATTTTTTAAATTTATATGTTTGTAAAGACTTTCTTATTAACATTTAACAAAAACAAATCAAGCATAAAAAGCTGTAATGATTTATGAAAATTCAGAACTCTCTAAAGAAATTTTAGTTTAAATTGACCTTTTACACTTTCTTTTAAGTACTACATATACAAAAATTTATTTATAATCAATGAGGCAAATACAGGTCTAATAGATAGCCAAGAAAGACTAAAGGCCAGGTTATAACTTGGCAAATGTTTCTAGAATCCTAAAACATTTTAAAGGCTTCCATATTAATAATTCTACAATTTCCATTCTTAAAATTTATACCAAATAAAACAAACTGATAGCATTGGGCAACTTTTAAAAAATACTTTAATAGCTTTAACTGACCAGTTAAGAGATATCAAAAAGAGAAGTAGAAAAATTTTGATAACTATTATGATCAATTGATAGTTTGGATAATTATCTTGCAACACTTACATGGACTACTACCTGCTTTGTTTCAGTATCATTCAAACTTTACTATGTCTTCAATGCAGAACAATTCCTCACGTTTAACAAGTATTTACTACTTTAGAAGGAGTAAAAGCTACTTTCATCTCAAAAGATCTCTTCTACTTCTATACTGATTTGACAAATGAAAATATGACTCAAGACCAGAAAAAGATAAGCTAAAAGTGTAGCCTTAATTTTAAAAATAATTTGGGAGTAATTAAGAAGTTCTAGCTTCTAGTTTATTTCTAGTTTCTTTCAGTGTCAGAGAAAAAAAAGATTCACTAAATTTTTTGGATCTCTCATAATACTACAAAAAAATGTTTGCCTGCTTGATTTGAAGGTGATTTTCAATCCCACAAATCTGTTAAGTGAAACAGACACAGAGAGCTGCTTTTAAAAGAAAGGAGTCTCTCATGCTTCCTCTATTTCAGTCTTCTGAATAGAAAGGAATATTTTCATGGCCATGTAAAATCCAATCTGAAAAAATTATTTCATTAATTGAGCCTTTCCATTTCCAGACCAAGAGTACACCAGAGTAAATGTTAAAGTTTATAAATGACAAGATCAGGTGGCTCTCTCATCCTTGTGTCTTCTAGATATATTGCATGGCTCCGTTCACCACTGCCTTCCAAACTGCAGGTGCTGCATGTGTGACAGATATCATCCATGAAGGCTCTGCTAGGAGAGTTCCTTTTGCTGAAGAAGTATGATGTTTACCAGTTGAAAGAAATCTGGGCAATTAGAGAACAAATAAACCGGTCTCCCATTATCAAGATACCTGGAGTCACAGAAGGAATCCACCAAGGAAAAAAAAACTTGCCAAAGGCACCAAGTTCACATTCTACCCATTGTAGATGATAAGAATTTCCTGGAATCAAATCCTACCCTTGGCATCAAAGAAACTAAGAGAAAACCATTTTAATGCCATGGGAAAAATCTAGGACAAGGCTTTTGCCACAAATAACAGTATTCCTAGGGACTAGAAAACTACTTATAAATATATTTAACATACCCTTTCAGGGATATTATATCCTGAAACTTATATTCATTAATATTTCTTATTAAAGAATGAAATCTAGATTTGGCAGTAAAACCATAACAGTACTATCATTTCATCTTCTAGAAGATCTAATTAATATGAAGTCCTAAAGTTTGATGTAGGAAAAAGACCAAAACTTTCTCACTAACAGGGCAGGATAATACCTTGGACATCAGACTGTGTAAGTTAGGTGAGTTCAGATGTCCAGTTTGCCCAAAGATAAAATACAGAAACTTCTTAATTACTGGAATATAAGAGAGCACTTAGAAGTCAACTAGTACCATTAAAAGCTAAAATGGCAAATATTCCCTTTTTAAAAGTCCTGTGGACTACAAAGTCATTCACTAAATCAAGTGCTCCAAATTAATAATTACTTGGAGAGAAAATTAAATAAATTTTAAGTCGCTTTTTTGAATGGGCACTAGTTAGCATTCTTAGAAAAACAAACAGATTGCAGCCCCACTCAGTTCTAATATGAACCCAAGGAGCTTACCAGTAGAATTAAATGGGCAATGGAAGGACACTCCAATCTATAAATAAACCCAAGTAAATAATGGAAAGCACCCACTTGTTTATTATCCTTTCCCACTCTCTCCAGAAGCTGGATATTCTGCCTCCAAGGGTTCAGTGGAGAAAGTGGACCCCTGACGTCAAAAGCTCTCCGTGGTCTTGGCTGTATCTGTGGTTCTAGGATCACTCCTTGCACCTCTGGTAGGAGAGAAGCACTGAAATAGAGAGCTGAATATAGATTTAAGAGAAAAATTCTTATTAAGAAATTACATTCTCTGGTCATTTGAGTTTGTAATGACTTATCCTCAGGATAAAAAGGAGCTAGCTACTTTCGGGCACTTTCTTTAGTGCCTTCTCAATTTGAATTTTAGAAGTCTGTCCCCACAAATGATCAATTCCTCAGAAACTATTAAGAAGGGACCTATCTTGGTCTAAAACATAACACACTCTGTGACAAACCACTCAACTTCAAGTGGTGAAGACTGAATTGAAAAATGATAAATTATGACTGGAAACAAGATCATAGTTCTCTTAATGGGACAGGGAAAGGCACTCGGCCTCAGATATATTAAAGGAGGAGTCCCCAGTTAATTCTTCTGTAAAAGAGAAGAAGATGGATTGAAAAGTAGAAACAGAAAAATCAAGCATATGAACAGGAATACTAATAAACCTTGGGAACTGTTTAAGAAGCTGAATTTGTTCTTGGTTTTTAAAGTTTTCAGTAATTTAAAAGACTACAGTCCCACATTATAGCAATACAAAGCTAAACTTGAATTTTATCAAGCTATGACTACTGCCACTGAAAAAGATTTATTCTTCAAGCACTCATATTTAAAAGTTGAAGGGCAGGATAGTGGATATAGGTAATACAAACTAAAAATCTTTTTAAAACATATGATCATTTGGTTTGAGGTCAAGAAGGACCAGGAAATAATCATTAATGGCTACAATGCAGAAATTAAAGCAGTAAGATATACCCAAAAAATAGATGATGATAAAGATACTGAAAAATAGTTTGCATTGTTATAGGAATAAGGTAAATAAGAGAAGGAAGTTCAAAGCACACAGCAACTGATCAAGGAAAAGCTGAAAGGAGAATAAGATAGGGAGACATGTATTTAAAGTTATAGGGACTGCAGGATAAATTTTAACAGTGGAAAACAGATCAACTATACTTTGTGGTACTGAGTAATACATCCCTATTAAATTTCAGACCTTATTCTAAATAGAAAGGTGCTGCATATTTCTCCTGTATGGAACATAGTTCACACTATTCTATTTCAGGGATACAGTATATTGTGGGATAAATTAAGAAAAAAAAATACTATCAAGTAATCTCTCTCTCACACCAACTGGTTATCACAAGGGTTCCTTACCTGTTAGTGGAACGAGGATTGTGCTCTCTTGTTCTATCAACCAACAAAGGTTATAGTCTCAGCACTATGAAGGTAGCAACCAACCAAAGTTAATGTTTTAATGCCTTCAACTTCCTCCTGGCTCTGCCAGCCAGTTTGGAAATATACGAATAGCTGAAAAGGAATGGTTATTCCATTACCTAACAACATCTGGACTAAGTTTCTTTTAAGCCTAAAGATGAAAGAACAAGCTAACACTTCTGCTTTAGGAATATATGGAATTCTGTACAAGTGAGAAATGAACAGTCTGGACTAAGAGAAAAAAAAAACCTACACATTTAACTATCAAATCTATAATTTCCAAAAATTAAAAAAATAATGAAAAAAGAAATCTAAAAGATGTCAAGGGGTGAAACAGCCATATTGCAAGAGGTATCAAATTAATAACTACAAAAATACTTTATGAAGCTTTGTGCCAGCTTTTTTTTTTCATTTTAAGTTTCCAATAGAGTTTAAGTCCTGAAGTCTTTTAGTTTTAAATAAACTAAAGACTCTATTTTTTGAGCAGTAACTTAAAACAGTATTTTACTGTATAATCACATTGGGGAGGTATATGAGGAATGACAAGAGGAAAGGAATACAAATTAGAAAAAGATCTGAATACCAAGTATCTCAAGAAATACAATCTAAATAGGTATTTTCAAGAATCCAAAAATCCCAAATAGATTAACAAAGTATTCCATAGCTGGAGTTCCTAAGGGGTGGCTCTTTAACAGATGGAAAAGGCTTAAAATTAATACACTAGAACTATCTTATTTATGTTTTCATTGTACCTTTATGGAATGAGATGTGCTACATTAAAACTATTAAACAATCGTCGTCTAGTCTTTTCCATTCGATTTCCTTGACAAATTAATCCTTTTCGTATCTAATATTTCAATATACACCAGGAAAATTATTCAATATTTCCAAACTAATGAGATCTTGAAATTTAACATTAAGATACAGTTAAAAATATATTCAGAAATTATAAACAAGATGATTTTCCAAATTTCCCAGTTTTCCTTCAGTTCTTGAATGCTAATCAGCAGTAACAACATATCTGAATGAAAATACAGGCAAAAAGGGAACATTCCATTTTGAACAAAAAAAATACATCTAATTTTTTTTTAAGTTTACAGACATATTTCACTTTGAAAATAAAAACAACCCACAAGAAAACATATCTTGCTCAAACTGATATTGGGCTAACTCTACAATTTCTGTTTCGTCAGGAGCTCCAAACCTTTAACATACCCTGAAGAATATATAAATTAAAAATGCAACAACAAAAAAATAAATATCCTTAGGTTATGGGACGAGTTGGCTGGTGATGTAGATCCACTTATAAACTTCTCCCAAGTCAGATTACTTTCAGGATGCAACTTCTTTCTTTTGCCTAAAGTACCAAAACTTGTAGATTCCACATACTTATACTAAAAAATGAATTAAGTACACAGATTTCCCTAAATAGACATTATTTTGAATCAAGGAGAGAGAGTATCACTCTTGCTTTAGGAGTGAATAATATATGGAGACTGTGGGTTTAATCTTGTACCATTTATAAAGAAAATGTAAAGGCACTTTCGAAATGAGATCATTAATCAAAAACGAAAGAGCATCTTTTGTGAGAGTTAATGGAGGCTCATAAAAATTACACAGTAGGACCTTACCTAATTCTATTTTAATAGACAGCATTCTTCTAAGCAGTATTTTAAGAGGAAAAAGAGTAAATACTCCTCTACAGGACTCCAGTAGAGAATAAATTCTAAACCAAAGCCAACAAAATCAGCAATGCTGAAATGTCACAAAGGAACTCAAACAGGTGTTACAGTACATCAATAAAACCATTTTAGCATTTCCCATAAATGCTTAAATTTTTAATGTATTTTAGTTATGAACATAACTAAAAATCCTGTTATATTCAAATCAGAAGCACTAAACCTAAATAGTTTATGTATAAATCCACTGAGAAATTATCCTGAAATGTACAAACTAGATTATTTGCAATATTTGTTCTCAATATTAAACTATTAAATGAGTACCTACTGCTATTTTTAAGCATTTCTCATATTGAAAAGGAAAAGTTACACCTAATCAATTTTAAGCAATGAAATAGAAGGTAACATTTTTACAAAGATTATCATTTCTATCCACTTGTGCTGTAACTAACTGATCTTAAGTTGAACTTGCTAGTAACTTATAGATTTATAGATTATTCACACAAAAAAACAAGATATTCTATGCTAAATTGAAAACATGATGTAATATATTTTCCTATTCATCTTTTATCACTCATTTTACTGGTTCTAAGGCACATCTGCAGAGAAAAAGAATTTCTCACAAATCCCTCCAAGTGTCCAGAATAGCCCGGCTGGCATTAAAAATAAAGTGAAAGGACAACCTTAGCAGAAAGAGTGAGTTTGGTATCTGCAGCTCTAGAAGAGTGCATGGCACACTAAGTTAGGTAAATGCAGTAAATGTTATATCAATGAATGAAGCCTACTGATCAAGAAACAAAAAGAAGAATTTTGTCAAGTGGCTGATACCTAAAATAGACACTACAGAGTTCAACTTCCTAAAGAAAATAAAAACTTATCAAAAACATTACTTTCATGGATCTCTTCTGGGGATCAGCTTTTAGGATTAATTTTCTAGTATGGTCAGCTGAAACTTCAAAGGTATTATCCTGAGATGATCAAAATTTTAGCTAAATTACAGCATCCATTATAGATTTTCCAATGTTCTTTTTCCAGGTTTAAAATTAGTAAGGAAACAAACCAGCTATTGACAAATTCAAATTTTCAATTTTGAAAATTGAGTGATATTGCCAAAAAGCAAACAAGCAAAACCCATCTTCCTTAGAACAAGTTAGCAAAGGTACTATATGGCTCTGGAGGAAAGGAAGATTATTTCTAAACCACATCTTATATATATAGTCAAATGGGATACACCTTAAAAACATCCAAATAGGGACGAAAGCTTAGAACTTTGAAGAATGCTTAGCATTATGAGGATACACACTTAATCATGGAAAGCAAGTTCCTAAAAGAGAAGAAAGTAGTCATGAGAATAAAAAGCCCTATTATAAATGTTTTAAAAACTCAACATCTAACCAAATTCCAAGATTTCTCAATATATTTTTCCATCCTTTGGGAAAACATAGTATCCAAAAATGTTATCAGGATTCAAATTATTTCACTAGGTTTAAATGTCAAGTATTTGTTAAAAGATAGACAAGAAAGAGATAGCTAACCCAGCTGTGTCTTCATGTTCCTCTAGCTCAGGGGTCGGCAAACTGCAGCTCGCGAGTCCTGTGGCATGGGCCACAAAATTTCAATCACACTGTACGTGCGCGCCCGCACATGGTATTTTGTGGAAGAGCCACACACAAGGGGCCAGTTTGCCGACCACTGCACTAGCTTATAAGATGAAGCAGAACAAATAAAAAAGAAATATCGCACAATATACATTTAAGAGTAGGTAACCCACTACAGAATAAAAGATAAAAAACAAGAAAGTCAGCTTCAGGTTCAAGTTGCCTTTAAAAAGTCAACTTCAGGTTTAAGAAGACTAAACACAAAAATATTGTTTGCCCCTGCCTCCCTTGAATAAGAAAGGCTTCTATAGCCCAGGCCAAGTGGCTCAATTGGTGGGAGCATCATCCCGTACATCAAAAGGTTGTGGGTTCGACTCCCAGTCAGGGCACATACCTAGGTTGCACGTTCAACCGGTCTGGGCATGTACAGGAGGCAACTGATCGATGTTTCTCTCTCCCTTCCTCTCGCTCTAGAATCAATAAACATATCCTTGAGTGAAGATTTTTTTTTTTTTTTTTAAAAAGGCTTCTGTATTTAAAAATAAAAAGAAGCCCTAACCGGTTTGGCTCAGTAAATAGAGCATCGGCCTGCGGACTGAAGGGTCCCAGGTTCGATTCCAGTCAAGGGCATGTACCTTGGTTGTGGGCACATCCCCAGTTAGGGTGTGCAGGAGGCAGCTGATCGATGTTTCTCTCTCATCGATGTTTCTAACTGTCTATCCCTCTTCCTTCCTCTCTGTAAAAAATCAATAAAATATATTTTTTTAAAAAGAAAATCTTAATGAAAGTGAGTTTAAGAAAAATCTCTAAATCACTGTGGCAAATTATTTTTATTATTAACTCAGACCTTTCATTTTACTCCTCTAGCATCTTTTTTACCTGTTTTGCTAGTATGAAATATTTAGCTTTGTTCTAATGATGACCCAAATATATTGAAGTATAGATAGGAAGAAAAAAAAGAAACAACTTTCTACCACATTTTTAATTCCATGATTTTTGCGTTGTGCTACATTCTTAAGGTCATTCAGAAAAAGATGAGTATAAAAGACTATAGAAAGAAAAAGGTATGTTTTATAAATTAGGCTGTCTTTACATTAATTCCTTTAATTCTTATCTGTCTATGACAAGAAATATGACATACAAGTCAACAAAATGATGTTAAGGAATTAAATTCAAAAGGTTCTTCATCAAGCAAAAATCATCAAAGGGTACAGGGTTACTAAAATTAATGGGTGCAAGTATGTTGAGAAACAGGACATTTACTTGGTCTCAAAATATCTCCCCACAAGATACTTGCTATTTACAGAGAAAAAGAGTAATTTAACAGTATGGAAACCTGGCAGACACCTTCTTAATAAATGAGCAAGATAACATCACCAGTAATGGGACAAATGAGTATCATGTACCTCATTATATAATGCATTGATAAGGACATAACATCAATTCTGTGGTATCCTTGCCAAAAATGCATAATCTCAACCTGATTATGAAAGAACATCAGACACACAAATTGAGAGATATTCCAACTAGCTAGTACTCCACAAATGACAAGGTCATGAAAGGCAGAGAATGAAGAATCAGCCCAGATGGAAAGAGACTTAAGGTCACATGACAATTGTGCACAAATAAGATCCTAGATTGAATCCTGGACGAGAAAAAGGTCATTTAGTGGAATATTTACAGATTCATTAGTATTAATTACTGATTTCTATATTTGCTTTATGGTTATATAAAATATGAACATAAGGAAAGCTGAATGAAGGTAATGGGAACTTTTTGTAGTATTTTGCAACTTTTTGGTATATCAAATTATTTTAAAATAGAGTTAGAGGGGTTGAAAGGCGCCTAATATATGATGAAAGAAGATGGTTTAACTCTGGGTTGATAGGCATACAGTGCAATATAGAGGTTTTATATCTAAGAAATGTATACTTGAAACTTATATGATCCTATTAACCAATGTCACTCTAATAAATTTAATTTTAGAAAAAACAAAGTTAAATAAAAAAACAAAGAGTTACGAATAAGGTACCATAGTTAACATATCTATGGAATATCTATTGAGAAGAAAAACAAATCTACATTTTTTATTGATATAAAAAGTTCACTCCAGCCGAAACCGGTTTGGCTCAGTGGATAGAGCGTCGGCCTGCGGACTGAAAGGTCCCAGGTTCGATTCCAGTCAAGAGCATGTACCTGGGTTGCGGGCACATCCCCAGTAGGAGATGTGCGGGAGGCAGCTGATCGATGTTTCTCTCTCATCAATGTTTCTAGCTCTCTATCTCTCTCCCTTCCTCTCTGTAAAAAATCAATAAAATATATTTTTTTTAAAAAAAGTTCACTCCAATCTTTCTCTAAAAACTAATCCTAATGGAAATGACAGTATCATGCCATGTTCTGTACTAATATCAGTAAAGTAATCAGATGGTGATAATCTTGCTTATGCTTATTTGGTAAATAGCTTTCTATACAGAGAACTGATTCAGAAGAAAAGTATGTAAGAGATCAAAAGAGGAAATCTTGCCTACAAACAGGAAAACTGAATGATGTTTACATTAAACAACTAGTATGAAAATTAACTTTAGACTAAAGAAAGCATATGATAGAGTAGGTGGATAAAAAAAAGTCTTCAAATTTAATTTATCATGTGTGAATTTTCATTCCTGCATTATAAAAATGGAAGAAATCAAAATGTCTGTTCATTTGTTTCTTTAAAAATTTCCACAGGAAAAAAAGTTCAGTGCCATAAATATCCCTCTTATATTAGTTTTTACTAAAAATCAAATGATAAAATTGTCAAATAATTTACCTACCCTTATAAAATCAGTAATAAATATTAATAACCTGTTTGATTTTAACATGAGAGCTTGGTATATGTAATGTATTATGTATTTTATATATATACTGCCTCATTCAATCCTCACAATAACTCTATGACAGAATATAATAATTTAATCATCACAATTTTGCTGATAAGGTAACTAAGGCATGAAGTAATGAAGTAACTCACCTAAGAACACTTAAGTTATATGTACAGCAGAAAATTCAAAAAAAGTTTATTTCCTGGACTCTGAGTTTTAACTAATTTTATACTTTTCACATCATAATATTCTTTTTAACAAATATGTTCTTTTAAAATATTACTGAGTGCTAGAATAAACACATTCTGCTTTAATTAAAATTCTAAAATTCTCTCCTTCAATTTTGTTGTTGTTAATCCTCACCCAAGGATATTTTTCCACTGATTTTTAGAGAAAGTGGAAGGGAAGGGGAAAGACAGAGAAACATCGACGTGAGAGAGACATTGGTTGGTTGCCTCCCGCACGGCTGATGCTCTGACCATTGAGCAACAGGCTTGAGCCTTTCAATTTCATTTAAACACAGATCACTTGACAGTTATTTGCTTTGCCATTTCTATCAACCTTGACAAGGCAATGAAACACAGAAGTAAATTGTAGCAAAACTCAGTATCAGCAACATAAATAATCTAGGAACAGACGTTTCTATTGAACCTGAAAAGCCTATATCTAAAGTATATTGAAATGATAATCTGAAATCCCTCTCACATTTAAAGTACTAAAATGAAGAAAGATTTTTTAAAAAAAGGTTTTTCTCCTACTTTCAATTTCTAATTTACATATATATTGATTTGCCTAACAAGGAAGGATAGACTATAAATCTGTAAGAATTTCATAAAAATCCTAGGGAAAATCTTTAATTCTGGTATGTTACTGACTATTCACAGCTTTCGTAGCTAATTCTACTCTCCACATATTTTGGGAATAAGATCTTTATAGTCACAATCTATGTCTTAAGAAGGAAAACATTGCCAAAGAGAAAATGGTGAAAAAGTAAAATAATATCATCATTAAGTTAACAATTCAGGAAATATGATTTGAAATAAGAGATATGTGAAGTTTAGTTAACATGGTATGGGCTATTATAAACCTTTGTAAATGCCACAATAATTTTTGGACTAAGACCTTGAATTACTATTAACACAAATTCTCAATTTGCAAATGAGAAAATTTCATGTCACTGTACCTCCATTATCAGTGTAGCTCAGTGGTTGAGTGTCAACCTATGAACCAGGAGGTCAGGTTTGGGGCACTTGCTCGGAGTTGTGGGCTTCATCTCCACTGTGGATGTACACTGAGTGTGCAGGAGGCAGCTGATCAGTGATTCTCTCTCATCATTGATGTTTCTATTCTCTCCCTCTCCTTTCCTCTCTGAAATCAATTTAAAAAAGTTTAATATAAACTAAAACATATGTATATTGTTCCACACGTTTAAATGTCACTCCTTTAATTTTATTCAGAAGTTAATACCAGATTATAGTATTTCTAAATAGAAAAAAATTTTCTATTCTTTCTTCTAAACTTGAATCAAATCTCTGAAACTGTCAAATGCAGTTAGTATTTCTAAATTCTGATTTCTACAGTTTTATGGTGGTCTATTTTCAAAGACATTCCCAAAAGAGCCAAAAATTCCTTTCTTAACCTACCAATGTATGTTCAGAAACATTCCGAACAACCATTTTTTTCACCCCTTTGAAAAATCTTGTAGTCCCCAAAAGACTTTAATTTTTCTCCTCAGAATTTGACATCCCCTTTTGTACTTCCTTCTTTTTTCATTTCTCAAGTAGGTGTAACATAGGAAATGGATAAATGGAAGACGAGAATGTTCAATAGGCTCCTTTACTTTGTTAGCAACGTCAAGCTTTAACTCTAAAACATAAGAAACACAAAGTAAAGTTAGTAAAATGTTCTATGTTAATGGTAGCCAAAGCATAGGACAAACTCTAATTAGCTTCCCTATCTTTGAATGTTTACAAAGTTAACTAGCTTTGCTATCTTTGAATGTTTACAGAGTTAACTAGTTTTTTCTATCCTGTTTAGGAATTTCTCCCAGGAAAATACTAACTCATGAAGTCTACCCCTAAGGTCTGCAAACCATTTACAATGACAGGGCCAATTAAATGAGGCTGCAAATATGTCAGTGCTACACTTCTCAAAATACGTTATTTTCTGGCAGATGGCTCACTTGGTGTATACTCTCACATGACAACAATTATACTTTTATTTCTATATAAACCAAATACTTATGAAAAATAGGGTGGTACAGCAAAAAAGGAGTAGAATAAATGTAGAGACAGGCTCAAATTGTAGACTGTCATCACTTAACTGCATGACCGGAACATTTCTCATAGATAAAATGAAGTAGGTTAACATTTTCATAAATGTTCCAAGGAATACTGATTCTGCAGAACATTAATAGGTATTACAGGATCAAAAAAGTTGAAGCTAATAAATAAAACTGTCTCTTTTACAGAATTTCTCAGTCTTTAATAAACTAAAATGAAATGTCAACCTCCAAGATGTATATAACAAAAAGCATTCCCCCAAATTCCTTAGCTATAGAACTAATTTTATTCACTTGAAGAACTAACTAGTATTTCAAAAATCACTAGTTTTGAAACTTTTTATACTAGGTTTTAAAATCCAGCTCAATGAATTTTTAAAACTTAAAAACCGGGCACTAACTCATTATCTTAATTAAAAACAAACTGATTAATTTCATTCAAAGGAGATAGTTTTCAGTCCCAAAGGGGATTGAGTATGAAGCATATGATCCTTAGGGCATTATGCCACCTAAAAAAATGTTTGTATGAAAAATTTTTTAAATCACTTGATTAGGGAAATGGGTCTGTTTTGGAGTATTAACAAACTGCTACATGGCATTACATTCTTGTAATGTTCCCCTACCCCCATCAAAAAAGAGGAAGGTGTGCTTTGCAATAACTTTTGTGTCTGTAAATTTAATAATGCTGAAGCATTTCTCAAATAATTATAGTATACTCCTAGCCCAGAATTCAGCAAAAGAAATCCCTGATGACTCCATTACATGTAATAAATTCATTTTCTCATGCATCTAGAATGGTGATACCAGGTATGGACCATTCTTAGGAGAACTGAGAAAGCAGTCACTCTTTTCCTGTATAGATTAATTTTCTTATGGAGCCCCAGGTAAGAAAGGCTATACCAAAATACCACAAAAACACAGAATCACTGGTTTAGAAGGCAAAATAGAGTATGTAGAAAGTCTCTGAATGTGTAGGCAAGCTTTTATTTTTAATTAACAGTGCTCAAAAGAAAGGAATCATTCTCATCTGACACAGTAATAAGAGCAGTCACCTTTACAAAACTAAGAACTGAGCTAGGTGCACTACATATTTTATCTCCTTTAATCCTTCCAACAAAAGTAGCTCTCATTGAACAGGTAAGGAAATACCTGTTCATACCAAGGAAATACCTTGGTAAACATTTACATTTACCAAGGTCATACAATGAAGTGGTCATATAAACAACATTAGATACCAGATAAATGCCAAGGCTAATGCTCATTAAACTCGAACTCATTATGCTCAATGCTCATTAATCTACAGCTTAATCAACTTATTTGAATAAAAAAGCTGTCATGCACACCGCATGACAACTAAGCATAATATAATTTGAATAATTCAGATATACCAACATCCTATGATGCTTCAGGGTACCAGACAAAAATCATGACTTTTTCTATCCTTTGTATCTTTTCACAGTGCTAACATACATAACAAGCATTCAATAAATATTTCTTAAATAAATCATCACAATACCAGTAAAGGACAAAAGTACTAGGCTAACAGGCAATTGTTTAAATTAGCCAAGGTAATTTTTCCAAAGTAATTTATATAGCTAGATTTACAGATGCAGGCAACAAAATTGTTTAGGAAATTATCAATTACCACATCTTCTCCACCCCTTTTAATGTTCTTCTATTACCTTTCTATTTCTGTTTCTCCTCCCCTACTCATGTATTAAGCCTCTTACTCAAACAATTGGCATTAACGGCATTTACGTAACATATTCAATAAGCTCAAATATAGGACAACTTGATTTTTGTTAGGCCTATGTGCCCATTTGTTAAAAGCTTTTGTTTTTGCAAACTGGAGTGATTTCTTAATAAGCTAACTTAGTAGGCTACTGATAGGTTTTCATGAGCTAAGAATCTGAGTACAACTGGAAACACAACTAAAACTTTAAATATTAGAGAAAAAACTCAAAGTGGATCTTTTAGCCTGTCTGTTTTACAAAATTAACCCTACTTTTAAAACACTCTCTCTTCAATTAGATTGCCTACATGGATTGAGGAAAATGGCAAATTTAAGCTATCATAAGCATATCAGTGAGTAAAATTTCTTGAATGCCATTAACTTATACAACTTGTAAAAATTACTGGCTTTCAGCAACTTTTGACTATTTATTATGGAACACGTGAATAAGATTCATGATACATTACTATTAAATAAACTGTTATGTCCTTTAAGACAGATCTTTACTGTTAATTACAATTCAAAAGAAAAATCCTAAGTGCTTCTAAAGCGCCAATGTTTATAAATTAGGAAAAAATATAATGAAAATAAAGGAAAGCAGCTGTACTACAAAAATTTTGAATTAAAAGAATACCTCATGCAATTTCTTATATTAAAAAAAAAAAACTCCCTCGTTTATAACAATGAGTAAAAAGACAAGGCAAATCCTGGTTTTCAACTTTATATAAAAGCATTCATATAAATTAGCATTTTCTTGTTCCAATAAGCATACGATGCAAATATAAGCTATAATCATAACAAATTAAAGATCATAGTCATAAAATATGCTCTTATGATTCAAATGCTTAAAGTGAGTTTTCTACTTTAAAAGTATTATAATGTAATTTGATTAACATTATGCATTAAAAAATAACCTAAATATCAATAGCTTATAGTAAAAGCTGACATTAATGGAACACTACCATCTGATTTATTGAAATGTTCATGTCATAAAACTGTTAATATTCATTTACTCCTCAGAAACTCTATTCCACCTAAGCAAATTTTCCAAATTTAAAGTTCACTCTTTCACAAAAATTTGGAAAATTTAATTTTCAAAATGTAGTAAGAGAAAATAACTATATTAAAATTGAAAGGATCATCATTAGGAACATTACTCATTGCACAACTCTATAACGAAGAACCAATTATGTCTATAGAGCCAAATGCCTGGTAGACTAACGACTGTTTTTTAATAGTTGCCAGTTGCCACCTCTTACTACTGCTTATCAGTGGGCCAGGGCAATCACCAGAATGATGAAGAGTATAAGCTTTGGAATCAAATCACCTAGTGCAGTGGTCGGCAAACTCATTAGTCAACAGAGCCAAATATCAACAGTACAACGGTTGAAACTTCTTTTGAGAGCCAAATTTTTTAAACTTAAACTATATAGGTAGGTACACTGTTATTAACTTAATTAGGGTACTCCTAAGGCTTACGAAGAGCCACACTCAAGGGGCCAAAGAGCCGCATGTGGCTCGAAAGCTGCAGTATGCAGACCACAAACCTAGTGGAATACTAGCTCCATCATTTAGTAGTTATGTGACCAAGTTACTTAACAATATTTTACTGATAGAAATATTTCAGCCAATTATATAGTAAAAGAAATTTTAGAGTTATCTGTCACGTACTACTCAGCACCCCTATGGATTTATCATGAATCTTATATAAATTTACCAAAGAAGAGCAAAAGAGGTCGCTAATTCAAATATTATATATCTTCAATAAGCACTAAACATACTTGTTCCTAAAAGAATTGGGATGCAGCAAGGTAATTTATTATTATGGGGTTCAAGAAGGGAGACATGAGCCCTAGCCAGTTTGGCACAGTGGAAAGAGCATCAGTCTGCGGACCAAAGGATACCGGGTTCGATTCCGGTCAAGGGCATGTACCTTGGTTTCAGATTCCCCTGCAGGAGGCAACCAATCTATATGTTTCTCTCACATCTATGTTTCTCTTTGTCTTTGTCTTTCCCTCTCTCTTTCTCTTCCACTCTCCCTAAAAATCAATGGGAAAAATATTCACCATGAGGATTAACAAACAAACAAAAAAGAATGGAGACAACAAATAAATAAAATACCTTGTTTGGACTTATCACATCTTCTCATGATCTTGATCCACCCTTTCTCCCTGGAACCTTACAATAGGTAAAAATTCCTAATAAAATATAACTGGTTGTACAAACATACAAATCCTGCTGTCATTTCAGAGAATAACTGGTAAATAATGTTTGGTAGATCCCCCCAAAGAGGAAAATAACACAACGATGATGAAGAAGAGCTTAGGAATCAGCCATATCAGGAGTACCAACCAAAGATAAGACATGGCTCTAAGCTTGACTCTAAAAGAGAAGTTAAGGCAATCTACAGTGATTAAGCCCTTTAAAAGAGAAGGAAAAGGAAAGACCCAGACTATTGATAGCTTACCAGCATCTGAGCAGTAGACAGCACAGAGCTATAGCCAAAACCAGAGATTTTTCTCAATTCACTTCAACCACCCTGAACCAAAGCAAAAGTCTTGAAGAAACAAAAATCAAGCAAAAAGATAACTTAAAAAGAAGCTTTTTTCCCCCAAAATAAATTTTCTATTATAGGTTTCACTGAATAACATCTTTAAAAAGTAACTTTTAAAACATAAGAGTATTTCCTCTATAGGAACAGAACCCTTTATTGCTGAAAATACCACAACAAAACTGTCTAAAAGGACAAAACTAAGAAAAAATTAATTTAATATTAAGCAAAAGCAAAAACTTCCTTATGCAAGAAGGTGGTCTGAGTTATCCATTTCTTTAAAAAGAGATTAAGAACATCTGAAATAAGAGAAATCAGCTTCCCTTGATACAATTATTTGATTTACTGTGTTGAGAAAGATAATTTAAAAAATATATCAAAGAAAATACTGAAGAATATTTATTATAGTAAAATATGTAAATTAGTAATTGTCTACAAAATACCTTGTAAAAAATAACTAAGATGTCATTTATTCATCAGTAATTTCACTAAAAATAAAATTACTAATTACTTACATTTCAGCATCTATTAAGGACTTATAATTTTACTACTGAAAGTATCCTCAGCAATTTCTATTTGTAGAGAACTTTTATTTATAATATGTTATTAATTTCTTACAGCTGGAAAAATATGAAGCACTTATTTTACAATAGGAAAAAGCAATATGGAGCAGTAAAGTGATCTGTCAATAGTTAAATGATACAGTGGAGTCAGATATGACTAAAAAGATACTCTATATTTGCCCATAGCTCAACCAATAATACTATCTGGAACTTGTTATGTTCATGCTTCCTTAAAGTAATATACCAAACATAATCTAACACTCAAAAGGTGAACATTCAATACTGTATCATGTTTCTGTGTGTGTGTGTGTGTTTTAATTTCTAATTCCTATCTTGATGTCAGGCTATAAAACTGATACTTTCCTAATGTTACCTTACATGTCTCAGAATTCTATTTCTTTTCCTTCCCTTCATCTGCTTTGAGATGATAAAGCTAGCAAATCTAAGGCTTAAAAAGAAAAAAAGCCTAAAAAAGGACCAGAAATGCTATGCAAAAATATCCATATACACAAAAAAATTCCACATGGCTTTATTTTGTGACAACAATTTCAAGCAGTTTTAGAAGCCTTTACATTCCAGAGCTGTGTTCCAAAGGATTAGGTTACCAGTGTTCAACTTCTGTATAAGTGGAGCGTTACCATGTGTGGACTGGGTCCTTACCTCCTTTAGCTTTCCTAATGAGGGTAAGGTCACTGGTTTAAAGCATTAGCTCAGATTGCAACCACAAAGAGAATGTGCCTCTATTTCTATCACTGACAGAAGAGGAATTACTGAGTTCTCATTCCCCATATTAAGGAAGCAACTAGATATTCCAAGTAAAGTCACCACTTTCCTAAAACGCAGTAGTGAACAAGCCACTACACAGCACAAAACCTAAAAGGGGCCTCCATCCCATATCCAACTAAGTCCAGACTTCTCAATTGTGCCTTTAGGCTTTTCAAAGCAAGCCTTATCTTCTATATTCCTATATATAGACACTATCTCCTACCAACTTAGACTATGTCCTAAGTTCTTTTCTATAAGTACTCCCTGTACCTTGAACCTTTTTTATGTGTTTTCTCTACTAAAATGACTTGCTAATCCCCACAGCAATCAAACTCCTCTCAAATGTCACCTTCTCAAAAGCATGTGATCTTTACCTTCTAATACCCAATACTGCTTTATTAGTATCTCTTAAAATTTACCATATCCTACTTTGTCATACTTTCCCCATTTGTTGAATTTCTATCCTGCCATTCCCTAAAATATTTCAAGCAGCTTACAAAAATAAATATAAATATTAGAAGAGGAAATAAATTTTAATTAGGTGAAAAAACTAAAACAAAGGACCAAAAATAATAGGAGAATATATGGAACTTGTTATCTGTTATCTTTTTCTATGTATGTATGCATATTATATACGTACATGTATACACACACATTTATCATTGAGTTCAACTGTAGGGTCTCCTTAAGGACAGATAGGTCAAGTGGGTATTAAAATTATCAGGGGGAATCACTTTGTAAATTATGTAAATGTCTCACCACTATGATGTACATCTGAAACTAGTATTGAATGTCAACTGTAATTTATAAACACATTTTTAAAAATTTTTTTTAATTAAAAATAAAAGGAGCCCTAACTAGTTTGGCTCAGTGTATAGATAGAGCCTCGGCCTGCGGACTGAAGGGTCCCAGGTTCGATTCCGGTCAAGGGCATGTACCTTCGTTGTGGACATATCCCCAGTGGGGGGTGTGTAGGAGGCAGCTGATCGATGTTTCTAACTCTCTATCCCTCTCCCTTCCTCTCTGTAAAAAATCAATAAAAATATATTTAAAAAAATAATAAAAAATAAATAAATAAATAAATAAAAGGATAAAGATAGTGCTGTGCATATAACTATTAAATAAATTACATGCTTTCAAATACCTAGGAGACTTTGGAATCTAAGGGCAATTCAAAATGTGCTTTTAAAAAATTACATTCCTTTATATGTACACATTCTCAAAATTTAAAAATGACAGACACACTGAAAAAAAGAAAGGCACTGATATATAAAGAAATGTTTTGTGGTACTTCAATGTCAATAAAATAAATTACTCACTCACATTTAGTGTCTTGATAGTATTAATGCTTTTCACATTTTAAATAAATCTATACCATCTCCTTTTTGATAGATACCTAGGAATGCTCAGGAAAAAAATAATTCGTCCTCTGTCCATTATCTGGAAGAGATTGGCAAGAGAATCCAGTTGTATGAAAAGGAAGCAGGCAAAGGTGTCTATGACCACTAAATGTAAAGAACCCACCCTAAAATATCAGTTCATATTCACTTGGATTTCTTTTTACTACTATATATATTTGGGGACACATTTGCTTTGGATATAGAAAAACCCTATGAAAATATTAAATGGCCAAAAATCCTACCTGAAGTTTAAAACACCTTCAAAACCATAGCTGTAGATAATAGCTTTTCTGGGAAATTAAGTTATATATTTTCTTTCTTAAAATAAGAAGAGAAACACATTGCTTTAAGGAAGAAGCTGGAAAAGTAAATATAGACAGAATTTTTATAAATTAAGAAATTAGCTAACCAAAGGGTTCCTGTACCAAATCGTTTTACAGTGGAAATCACTATCCCTCTAATTTACTTCACTCATTAATAACAGAAAAACATAATTTCCTAACTGATCTTTCCTGTTTCTAGGTGTACCCCACCCCAGTACAAACTACAGATTCCTTTTATACCAATCTTCCTTGAACATCATTTAGTCAACAAGAGTTAAGGGCCAAATCACTGCCCAATTCAATCTTCAGTCATTTCCTATCACTTCCTGAAACAAACAGTAAGTACAACTGTTGCTTTACTGATGCCCAGAATGTCTTCCTTACTTCCTCTCATTTGTATTCCTCTCATTTGTATTGCCTGAAACATTCTCCTTCAACCCAAAACTTTCAAAACGTCAGTTCAAATAACACTGCTTTCCTGATCAATCAAAGGTCAATTTTATCCTATCTATGAACTTTGAATGCAATTTCTAATGCCATTTTGGAGACTACAGTTCCAATTCCAATCTAAGAAACATTTTATAGCACTATGTCTGAGAATTCACTTAACCTCTCTGAACTTGTTCCTCCATCTATCATATAAACCAAGGGTTGAACGAGATCTCAAGATTTCCAGCTCTAGTTTCTTAATTTCATATTTCATGTAGTTTAAAACTGTCATTTTGCATTTGCATAGTCATATAATTTCCCCACATATATGTTGTATGCACCCCCTCTGAGGACAAGAATCGTGTCTGATTGAAGCTTTACTAGATTATGATTTACACTTACTCAATATACCCATTTGATAGATCAGCTGTGACACGCACTGACCACCTGGGGGCAGATGCTCAACGCAGGAGCTGGCCCCTGGTGATCAGTGCGCTTCCACAGCAGGAGTGCCGCTCAGCTGACCGACCTGACCTATCCCAGGGGCCCACCAGCCCAGCGGCAGCCACTCACAACCTCAGTAGTCCTACAGGTCTAATCTCCGAAGAACGGACCAGTACCTCTGGCATGATCCCAACAGTGCTGCCGGCCTCCTGGAAGTTGTCCTTGGGCACAACAGCCACTTCCCCTCCCTAGACGCTCCGCAAGGAAGAAATGATATAAGAGCAGCTGCCAGGTGGCTCCCAACAACAGGCGCGAACTCAGCGAGATGGATCCTGATCCTGGGCCAGCAAGGGCATCCCACCACCCGCCCAGAAGGCCAATCACATCCCACCCTCCCCAAACCCCCTTGGGACGGGCACCAGACGCAGGGCTCATGGCTGGCACTGCTGCGGCAGCAAGAGCCTCTCCCAATCAGGACTGACTGGGCGCGAGCCCACAGCAGGCGCAGTGGGGCTGGGATGAGCAGAAGTAGCAGGCAGTGTTGGACTACGAGTTTCGGCCCAATCCCCACAGGCCATGCCAAGGGACCCCACCCGTGCACAAACTTGTGCACCGGGCCTCTAGTTTAATAGGTACAATAACATATCTGGAAATAACTGAATCTTACTTCTTGCCTATCAAAACGGCTGTGCCATTTTGTTTATTGATAACAGGATGGTAAAGTATTTGGCAGTATTTATCTCTCTATGTTGGATGTTTGTAGGGTTTTTTTCTGCTACATGTCTAAATTCACTTATTCAACAAATATTTCAGAAAATACTATAAACCAAGCACTATCGCATAAAGTAGAAATACAGAGGTAAACTAAATGTGTAAGGTCCTTGCTCTCATGGAGTTTATATCTTGAGTACAAGAACAAGATTAGCACCCCCCCCCCAAATTTCCAAGATAAAAACAATAGCATTTGAGGATATAATGAGATAAGAAATATTTGCAGTTCCTAGTGCCTTCCGATGCATTTAAGTTGACTGAGGAAACAAAAGAATACCTTGGTTCTAATCATATGCTACAGAGGCAATAGACCACAAAAGTTGTTAAGATCACAAACTCAGAACTTAAATTCCAGCTTAAGTCCCAGCCCTCACCCAGTAGCCATGTGACCTTGAATAAATTACTTAATCTCTCTATTCTTCAGTTTCTTACCTGCAAAATGGGGAAAAATAATGGTACTTAATAATAAATAAGGTTGTTCTGAGAATTAAGTTGATATGTGTAAAGTGAATGTAAGTACTATAATTTCAACTATTCCTACCACTTTTACTACTATTATTACTAAACTGGTGTAGAGTCTCTCTGTGAACAAGCTAAAATCAGTACATAACACATAATAGCAACTCACTATTTAATTACTGACCAAATAAATGAACCAAATACTCAATTTCTTCCTTTGTAAAAAATGAACAAAAGCATTTTACCAACTTTTAAGACTGTTAGGACTCAAGAGGACATAATCTATTGCAAAATACTTTGTTAAAACAACCCCCTAAAATCACACAAGAATAAGGTTTTCATTACTATCACCCCTAGACATAATAGCAAAACTGCAATGCTAGACATTATTTCCATTGTACATTTATACCTTCAAAGTATTACTAACAAGTCCAATATGTTATTTGTTACCATGTGACTAAAGTCTAAGGAAGATATTAAGAAAGCCTAATAACCAAAAAAATTCCTAACAAGTCCATATGTTGTTTGTTACCATGTGACTATATACTAAGAAAGCCTAATAACCTAAGAATAACTAGATGAGCTGGGAGAAAATGAAGTCTCGTAACAATAAGCAATTTTATAATCAGTCCATCTACAATTTACTCAGAAAAATAATACTCGGGCATACATACAAAGTATTAGGAGTTCCAATCTGAGAAGTGAACCCATATACAAAAATAATCTGGGAGACCTGGAAAAATAAGATGTTATCCCATCTGTCCTAAGAAGTAACTCCTTATGGCTTCAAGAACAAGAAAGAGCAATACCATTCACCATGATCTAAAGTTAATACTCAATAAAAATCAAGCCACAGTACATCTTCTCCCCAGTCAACACAAACATGGTTTTAAGCCAGACCATCAAGTTTAACACTACGTCCACAAAAAGTATAAAAAAACTTTCAGATACTCAGAACTAGCCTCTGAGGATCACTGCACTACCACATCAGATTCTACATTTTCCCTTCCCTAAAGGCCTCATCACTTAATGTGTTTTACTCCTGTTTAATGCCCATATATAATCAATAAAATTTATTGCTAATTCTGATCACTGCCAAACCTTTTTCATGGTTCCTCTGCTTTGACATAATCCAATACTTACTGGTTTAATAACAAGTAACTACAATAATCTAAGTAAAACAGATCAGCTAGGAATTTTAAACAAATAATTAACTCAAAGTTTACTAAAATGTTTAAGAAAGAAAACTCTCTTAACAGACAAAAAGTGTCATTTTATAAGTTAAGTGTGTATATTTTCAACAACTGGAACTACACCAAAGGATTTCCAAGTTAGCACTTAGATATTTAAGAATCATTATATGCTAAATAGCTGACCCAATCAAAAGTAGATAAAGAATACTGATATTCTAATTTTAAAATGGGCTTCTATTTTATTTTGTTTTGTTCAAGCTGGAGAAATTTTATTGGCATAAACATCAGTAAATACAAAACTAGCATAAACCTAAAACAAAATGCTTGTTAAAAGCAGCAACGTCACATTGATTTTTTGGCTCACAAAGAGCAAAAAGTAATCAATTAATTCTCAATAATCTCTATTAAAGGAAAAAATAGTAGTATCAAACAATCACATATAAAGAACTTATTTACCTTTCAAATATGTCACAACAGTATTTTTAAAACAGTTAAGTTGCCCTTATGCCAACATTAAAAATATTTTTCATTTATTCATGAATAAACGAGTACCTACTGTCTGTAAGTACCTAGAGTCTGAAATATAGTTTAGCTATATAGTAACAAACCAAACATTCCCGTCCTGAAGCTTAAAATCATCAAGCTGATAATCACGAAAAAATAAAAATTATAAACTATTGCCCTGACCAAGGGACTCAGTTTTTGGAGTGCTGTCCCATACACCAAGAGGTTGCGGGTTCAATTCCTGGTCAGGGCACATACCTAGATTACAAATTTAATCTCCAGTTGGGTATGTGAGGCAATCTATCGATTTCTCTCTCTCACATCAAGGTTTCTCTCCCCACCCCTGCCTTTCTCTCTCTCTAAAATCAATAAAAACATATCCTCGGGTAAGGATTAAGAATTTTTTAATTAAAAAAATTACAAACTAAAATAAACATTGAACAATATTAACAAAAAAAAACCTCAACTTAGATTGGCAGGTTAGATAGAGAAGGCCTCTCAAAAAAGTGACAGTTAAGCTTTAAGAAGAAATAAAGGGGAGGTGACATAGGGGATATTCAGGTACAGAACAGAATATGCCAAAGCCTAGAAGAAAAAGTAAGAATACATAGCAACTTAAGGAACTGAAGGACAACAGTGGGAATGCAGCAGAAAGTGAGGGAGAAAATGACACATAAGGCCAGAAGTAAACAAAAACAAAAGGTATTTTCTTAAAAGAAATGGAAGGCTTTAAAGGGGTTTTGGGTAAGTGAGTGATCTGAAAAGATTTCCATTTTAAGAATATCATTTTGACTACAAGATAAAATATTAGAGAAAGGCAACAATGTTTGCAGAATGCTAGTAAGAGGCCTTTACAGAGTAAGAAATATTAAAATGAGGATGACTAAAGGAGAAAATTTGAGAAGTTAGGTAGTTTGTGATTTGTTGAGATTGAGGCCTACAAGAATGCAAGTAGAGATATCATAAAGGCAGACATCTATCCATCAGTCAAAGCTAAGAGGAGAAGTGTGGGCTAGTGATATGCATTCAGGAGTTGATAGCACAGAGACTGTATTTAAAGCCATAGAACAGATGATTAATTACCTGGGTAAAGGTAGTGGGAAGAGGACTCAGAAACCCAAAGAAGCTCCAGCACTGAGTCTGATAGAGGAAGTAAATCTGAAAGAGACTGAAAAGAAATGGCCAGAAGCATGGGAAGGATCTAAGAAGGATATCATGGAAAGCAAGAGAGTTTCAGGAAGGAAATAAAACAAAGGTCAATTTGGCCTAATGTCACCAAAAAGTCAAGATTTCCAGGTCAAACTGACTTGTAACAACAACAAATACAAGGGAGTGTAGGGGAGTGGGAAGAGGCACAGGCAGATGAGGAGGAGGACATTTTTATATATGTGACCTAGAAAAAAATTATTATAAAATCTAAAACTCATAAATATTTCTTCAAAATAATGTAAACAGCCCTGGTAGGTGTGCCTCTGTCGGTTTGGTTTCGTCTGTGCACCGAAAGGTTGCTGGTTGGATTCCCAGTCAGGGCACATGCCTGGGTTACAGGCTTGATGATCCCCCAACTGCTTCCCCCACCCGCAAAGTAGGGTCTGCAGGAGGCAGCTGATCTATTTCCCTCTCACATCCGTTTCCTTTCTCTAAAAATCAATTTAAAAAACGCTTTTTTTAAATAATAAATATAAAATAATGTAAACATGCCTTAAATTTTTTCCCTCATGTAATCTTTCGATAAGCCATTAAAGCAGGGGTCCTCAAACTACGGCCGGCGGGCCACATGCAGCCCGCCAAAAACATTTATCTGGCCCGCCGGGTGTTTTTGCCGCCGCTGCCTGTCCTGCTTAGCAGCGGACTCGTCCGGAGCCCGCAGTGCGCATGTGTGGAATGTGTGCCGCACTCTCCTACTCCTCCTCTCAGTCTCAGAATGAAACATCTGAAATCTCCAACCAGATCTAGACTAACTGATGCACACTTGCATCACTTGTTACGACTAACAGTGTCAAATATGAAACCGGACATTGACCATCTCATTAGCCAAAAGCAGGCACATAGTTCCCATTGAAATACTGGTAAGTTTGTTGATTTAACTTTCCTTGTTCTTCATTTTAAATATTGTATTTGTTCCCGTTTTATTTTTTTACTTCAAAATAAGATATGTGCAGTGTGCATAGGAATTTGTTCATAGTTTTTTTTTTAAACTATAGTCCGGCCCTCCAGCGGTCTGAAGGACAGTGAACTGGCCCCCTGTTTAAAAAGTCTGAGGACCCCTGCACTAAAGCATATTCTTGCCATGACATAGTCAGCCCTAACAACACGGCGACACGGAAAAAACCACTAGGATGCTAATATTGCAAGACGAGAACAGATCATGCTTTGCAGTTTCCTATTTTTAAATCAAACTTTCTAAACAAGAAATAAATATAGTTGTTTTGCAATTCTGAAGCCAATATTACAAAGACTGAATTCAAATTATTAGAAAATTAAAATGATTTTCCTGAAAATATAATTCTCATATAACTTTCAGAAGATATAAAATTTAACATTAATTCATTTAACATTTGAATTTCTACTGCATCCAGGTACACCACTGTGATGACTTTACCCACTTTTTTCTTGCCAGGAGCTCACAGGTAAATGTTGGTATGTTCTATAACAATTTCCATTACTTGTACTAATACACACATCAATGAAGCCTCCCTTTTTTCATGTTTTCAGCCACTCTCTTATTTATGGGCATCAGCATTACCTCTTCTTGTCGTTCTGAGTAGTAATATCAGCACTAGATTTTGATTTTGAAAAATGGCTTTTTATCCTAGCTCTGCTTTACTGCTATGTGTGGAACCTCAGACAACTCCCTTGACCTCTCTAATAAACAAAATAAGCTTCAGTTTATTCACCAATAAAATAGAAAAAAATTTAATTCATAAGGCTGTTGAGATGGTTAAATGTGAAAATAAATATTAACTAATTCTAACATTTTAATCACTTCTATGAATTGAAGTGTTATTCTTATTTTTGTTAGATATAAGCAAAGCAATTCCACTCTTAAAATTTACATTATAAATTTTAGAGATCAAATCTTGGAGCAAATCCTTTATTAAAATTCACACAAAGTTCTTAAATTTAATAATGTAATATTCCACTGTTAAGATAGGTGTGAATAGTAAACACACACATATTTTTACACTACTTTCCTAAAAATCTCTCAAAAGTGACAAAAGGGATATTTTTTTAAGATATAAAGATACAAGGTCACAAAAACTAAGAAAACAATAGCAACAAAAATTTGAAAGCTGGAAAACAGATGGCTGAGTGACAAATGACTTAGCAAAGCATTAGGAAATCAAATCTCTAACAAATAGTGGAGAAAACCAAGAATAAACCCAATTTAAACTGTAAAATCCCCAAAAGACTCAGGAATTGGCAATACCACATAACATCTGATGTGGGATGAGAGAGAGGGTGCTAAAATAAGGAGGATGGTTTAAAAGTCTCTTTAAGCAGCAAGCCCCACAGATCCCAAATGCCCCTCTCCAACCCAAACAAAAAAAATGAAAATACATTCTCTGGAGAATATGAAACACAAGATCCCAAGATTGAGGAAATCAGGCACAGGAGTAGGCAGGAGAACATACTGAAAACCGAGTGGCGACACATTTATGAGGATGCTAAGACTCCTCAAGACTCTTTACCCCATTCTCCTCTCCTCTTCCCTCAAAATGTAGGTAAGGCCTTCATGCAAGAAATCAAGAGCCTTCTATAGGGAATCTAACCTACTAGGAGGAAAGACCTGAAGACACTGATATCAAAAGTCTTCCAACCAAACAACCCAGCCTGGTTTACTACACAGTGAAGTTAAAAAAGACTTTCTAATCAGTGTTTTATTCCCCTACTCTTACACAAACCACCTAAGGAAAGGCTATAACTTGAAAAATAAAGACCAAAACAAATAAAAACCAAAAAAAAAAAAAGAAGCAAAAAGAAAACTGGAGAATACATCACACAGGGAGAAAAAAATCCTGACAAAAGACACCTATCATTTATATATTTATTATATTAGAGAAAGTACTATCGTTTTTATAACAGGATACTATTTAAAAGGAACAAAAATAAAAGCTCTTGGAAATTAAATATATAATAGATGAAAACTCAATAGAAGTAGAGCAAAAAAAAAAAAAAGGAGATGAAAATAGGAAAGAAAATTTGAAGACTGGTCAAAAAGGTCCATTATCCCAATAAGAGGAGTTTGAGAAAGGAAAAAAGAAGCGGGGAAAGGAAAAAATGGAAAGAATGATTCAACCTCATTCAAGAAAATAATACCAGGATTAAAAAGATGCTTCCAGACTGAAAGGTCAGGTCAAGTACTCAGAACCATGGGTGAAAAGACCCACACTAGAACATTTGCATTGTAAAATTTCCGAACTCTGGAAACAAGTACAATCCTTAGAGCTTTCAGAGCTTTCAATAATGAGAGAGGAAGGAAGGAGAGAAACAAGGGGGAAAAAAGAAAGGAAAAATAAAACACATACACACGTCACACACTATATAGAAGGAATCAAAATGGCTTCAAACTCCTCAAAAGCAATTTGGAAGCTAAATATCAACGGAACAAAATTATAAAATAACACAATTTCCCATCTGGTATTCTTTACCTAACCAAAGAATCAAATAAGTGTTAGAGTAAACTAAAGCGATTTTAAAACATGAAGTAAACCAAAAATAAACATGACATGGGTCCCTGGAAAAATAGAGATCCAACCACAGAAGAAAATGAAGGGAATCCCATGATAAAAGTTGGGTGCCAAGTCTAGAGGGCGATCAGTCCATAATGGAGGTCAGAGGGATTTGAGAGACTTCCTCAGGAAGGTAAAACTGATAACAGCACCTGATATGTCTGAACATCTTGAAAGACATCTGATGGAAAGTTGAATTAGTCGTAACTATTGATATACAGATATATAACTAAGAATTCCTTATCAACTCTTTAGTCTCCTACACTTAAGTACAAGCAGACAACCAAGAATTACTGGACACCTAATAAAAGGTTCTATCACAAAAGGTGAAGCCCAAAACACAAAAATGGGCAAAAGGCACTTGAAGGAAACAGATTATGCTGATACAGGAAAACTTGGTGGTGAGGGGAGGGGGGGAAAGACTCACAAACAGTTCTATATGCTAAAGAGTATATAGAAATATATATACTACATATACTAGTATACTATATTTACTAGACAGCTGGGGTGGGATGAAAGAAGGCAGACAAGTTCAGGACATTGTACAGGATAGGAAAAGTAATCATGTTTTACAAGAATACTGAATAATCAACAGTGATATAATATCATAACTATTAAGAGGAAGGAATACTGCTAAGTACATGATGACAACAAAGTTAAATCTTCATTTTCTACCCAAGAAGCTAATAAGACCAAAAACAAAAGAACTATTTTATTTAACACACTAGAGGCCCGGTGCATGAAATTCATGCACGGAAAGGGTCCCTAGGCCTGGCCTGTGATGAGGGCCAATCATGTTCCCCACCCCCGCCAACTCCCTGCCTCCTCCTTCCCTGGCTCCCTCAGCACCCTGCCGTTGGTTGCCTGCCATGGTCCGCGCCACCCCCTGGTGGTCAGTGCACATCATAGCGAGCGATCAAACTCCCATTCTCTGGTCAAATTCCCTAGGGGACACTGCATATTAGCCTTTTATATATATAGATTATATATATAGATACTTATGTAGGGCATATGAGTTAGACACAGTTCTAAGGGCTTTCCAAATCCCTTTAATTCTTATAACAAACCTACAAATTAGGTATGACTAATCCCTATTTTTTAAAATGAGTAAGTTGAGACACAGAGTTTAAGTAGTCCAACATTACATAAAACTAGTAATTGACAAACCTAAGCAGTCTAATTCCAGAGTCCATGCTTGCGACCAATACAAGTTATTTGGAGACTACAAGGTATTATCACAATAATAACTTATAAAAGGTGAAAGTGATTGCTTCTGGAAAAGGGAAAATGGAAAGGAAGGGGGCAGGAAGTTTTTGTTTTGATAACCATGTAAATTATTTGACTCTTTGTGCAGGTACACCCTAAATAAAATTAAAACTTCTAATTTAGTATTTCACAGTTAATGTATTTAGCTGATGCTATCATCCTCGAAAATAGGCAAAATGAATATAACTCCTATTTTATAGATAATTCTCATTTCTCTTTAATAAATATTTGAGGCCTACTGTATAATGGGCACTATATTTAGAAGGTCAGTACCAATTCACCTCAAGGAATGGTGAGGTAAAGGAGATACAAAAAGCAAATCTTATTCATTTCTTTTCAATTTGTTGCATAAATTATATGATCCTGCATCTCTGACATATGACAGTATAAATTTAAATCATGATAGAAAAGGCATAGAAAGGTCTGCTCATTAATTCAAAAAATATTTAGTTCTTGCCCTTGAGGAACTCATTCTTATGGGAAAGATGAGTAAGCATAAATTGAATGTGTGTAGTGCCTATACAGAAAAACACCAAAAAGTGCTAAGGAAACAGCATTCCTTAGGTGAAGAGAATGCTTCAGAGGGAACATCTAAGCTGTCTTGAAGAATGAATAGAAGTTTGAATAATTTCACATTAAGAGGCTGTACTAATAATCAGAAAACACAAAAAATTATATATTAGTGTCAAATATCTCTATCTTTCCCTGTGTTGAAAAGGTAAGTTCATGCTAAAGACTAAAATAAGAAATTAAGACCTTTTAATGAAAATGACTTTTTAAAAACAAGATATGTAATCTTACTGTCTGATCCATGTTTCTAATGTTTATAGTCTCTCCTAGCGACCAAAAAGCATTTCCACATGTCTAATAAACATTTTAAAATTTAAAGTATTAAGAGTGTTATTTCAAAAGATTACTACAGAATAACCACCCTTGATTTGCCCTACATCCAAAAGTTTAACATGTTTTAAGTCGTAATATTTAAATTATAATGTACTCCTTTCTCCCATGAGAGACAAACAGGTGCCCAAGCCCTGAATATGCAAGTGACAGAAACTAATGAGAAGAAAAGAGAAAATCATTTTTTAAATCATTATCACTTTTTTCTCTTGTAGATATTCTCAAATTTCCTTCCAAGCACAATTTAAATAAAACATTTTTCCCAACTATAGTGACAAAAGAAATAATCTGTAGCCAAATACAATAAAGAAAATAATATATATATTTAACCTTTCTGACCTTTAGAGTATTTTAGGGATGAAACATTTCATTTTTCAGAATTTAAAAAATAACTTTGAAACAAAAATGTTCCAGATTTGATGACTTTACTTTGATGTTAGCTTAACAAAAGCTCAAATATGTAGTAAATTCAAAACAGTTAACTCAAGTTACAAAATTTACCTTAGCAATATTTAAGTTACCAATATTTAATCAGATTTTTCAGTCTCTCTTTATGTCCCTTTAATTCTAAACCTTTCTGCACATAATTTATGCCTAATTAATCTTTATCCAGTTACTATATGGAAAAATTAATTTTATACTAATACCTTAAACTGGGACTCTATCCCTACAGTTAAAAACCTAGTTGAAGGTAGCAAAAATCTGACTTTAATTGTCTGGAACAACAATTTGTAGGAAGCTCTATCATGCCTAACCACCAGGAGGAAAAAAGGAGAAAGTCATGCCAGGAGACCACAAATGCTAATTAACAAAAATCATGGCAGGTTTGAAATCAAAATGTGTGGTTTTCATTTATATATTTCACGGGTCTTCCATTTCTCTAAATTTACCACCCCTATAGTACAGCTATTTTTATAGGGACTTCACCCTTTAGATTTAGGAAACATTAATATTTGGGGCAAATAATTATTTAAAATTATAGGTGAATATTAGCAATTACAAATGAGTATTAGCATATGATAAAACTAAAAGTTTAACTATAATAGGCTATTAAGAAAACTACCTCCTATAAAAGATCTACCTTTTAAAGTACAGTTTTGTATATGGTACAGAATACATTTGGTTAGATAACAATATTCTAATTATATGGCTATTAGAAAAATAATAAAAATCTTCAAAATAAAATTTTAAATTACTTCAATAAACCATGCCTTTACCTTCTTTTAAGTAACTAAAATATCATGAAAACCTTACTGAAATGCTTGGTCTTTTTCTAAAACTGCAATCTTTTGAAATAGCCCAATTCTCCCAAAGTGAAAACCCCAAATATACATTTAGGATCTAAATGGTCCAATTGGTTTGGTGAAAATTCAATCACAAAAACCTCTGACTAAAACTAAAATAATTAAATATCTTTCAAGCTTACAGCTCCACAGTGAAAATGTATAGCCTTTGTCATAACTCCTTTGATATTATTTTATCAAGATTAGTCAGACTGGCAAATCTGTGAAAACATTTCTTTAAAGTCAACTTAGTTTACAGCAATTAGAATCATGAGAGATTTCACAACTTTTCTGGCTAGTGGGCTTTAAAGACATAATTTAATTCATTAAGTGTGATTAGCACATTAGTTCCAATTCAATTAAGAAAACACTAGTTTAATAATATATTTTAGGCTTTATGGGGGTTTTTTATAAGGGAAGAAGGGACTAGGTGGAGTAGATTAGCAAAATGAAGTCTTATTCTCACGTCTCTATAAATTCAACCCCCCAAGACTTACTTTCTTTACTCTTAAAATGGCTACCACCTTGATCTATTATGCAAAAGCAAAAATGTACAGCATACTACCATCAAAAAGAAATCTGGTTATTTTGACAGTGTATGCCCTCCTCCCGCACCAAAAAAAAACTTTTGAAGATTCCCATTCCTCCTTCACTGTTCAGACAAAAATGAGCATTAAATAAGTACACAAAGTTGGTTAATTACAGTATGAAAGCAATCTATATAACCCAGATCAAGTCATCTTTCCTATAATGTCTGACTAGGAAAAGCAGGTAACAGTATCTTTCACAGACTACGATAAACACAGTAGAACTGAAAAGGATTGTCCAGTCTAGTAAGGGAGGAGCAAATGTGGGAACCACACCCCTCCCAAGAGAAGATGGTAAGGATTTTAGTAATTCAAAAGAATAGATTGTTATATGGGTTAGCAAAAGTTAAGTTTCTGTTCAAAATTAATCTTTAATAAAACATTTTATAAATAACAAAAACCACTCAGTGCTCCCAAACCTATTCTTAATGCTCAGTAACTATTCTTTCAAATAATGTTTACATATTACTTACACCATTTCCTATCCACTCTGAAACCATTCCATAACACTCTTGCTCTAGAAAACATCACAAAGATGAATTTTCACATACAAAAGTGAAAAAATATATGCTTTAGACTAATTTGTCATACTAAATAAACTCTGAATCTGTTGAATGTCTGCAGAAATAGGGCATGATCTTACCTCTCATCCTCTCCATCCACCAGGGGTGTCGTCAGCGGTAGCACCTTCAACGGGAAAAGAGAAGCAGAGGCTGCTAGGCTGCTGCTACTCCCATCTGAAACTGCTGACATTCCCCCACTGTCACCACTGATAGTCTGAGGTAAGCCAACTAAAGAGGGTTCCGCTGGGCGCCTGGCATCTTCAATTTGGCTTCCAATTGCCTGAGCTAATGATTGTGCAGAGAACTGAGAACTTAGTGATATCTGTTGTGCCAAAGGCAAATTTATATTAGTTGCTATCAAGGGAGGTTGACTAACACTTTGAACCACACTACCATTTTGAGTGGCAGGGGTTTGTGCTATATTCTGTGGTGGAACCAAGTTTGTTGGAACAGAAGGCATTGCAGAAGGACCAGCTGAACTAACCTGATTTGTAACAGAAATACTACTAGCAGAGGGTACAGGACTAACTGCAGGCAACTGCTGTGAGACAACTCCTTGAGCTACTGATTCTACTCCTTGTGGCTGGGGAGGCACAGTTAACAATGTACTTTGGGGTGCAATGACCAATTGTTGAGGAAGGCTTGAAGCACTAGTTTGAATTCCCTGATGAATAACCGCAGTTTGAGCAGGTGGAATTATTTGTGAAGATGGAGGAGCACCTTGCTGAACAACTGAAGGTGTAACTTGGGAAGAGACCTGCTGCATTGCAGTGGGTACATTTGCTTGTTGAACAATATTTGCAACTTGACTGCCAGTAGGTACAGCAGATACTGCTGTTTGAACCTGGCCAACAGGCTGGCCAGATGCCCCTGCAGGTTGTGCTTGGACTGCTGGGGGCTGCACTGGCAACTGGATACTCTGTGGCTGAACCATAGGAATCAAGGTGGTTCCTCCTCCCACTCCTGCAGAACTGGGCTGACCAGAGGGCACTGCTGTTTGAAGAATCGGCTGCTGCTGTACATACTCCGAAGTAGGAATCTGAGTCACTGGTTTACCATGACCTGGGGCCATCTGCGTGGAAACAATCGATTGTTGTCCATATTGTAGCTGCTGGGGTGGTGCCCCTGGAAGGGGAGCTTGCACAGGAGGAGCCGTCTGAGAATATGGCAGTTGGGGTTGAGCCAAACTAGGAATGGAAGGCTGCTGACCTAAAGCTGAAGTTACCCCAACAACATTAACAGGTGATGGTTGGACACCAGTTGCAGCATTGATAGTGGCTTGTAGAGGTACTGGTTGAACACCTTGCTTTTGTTGATAGCTCAGTTCTTGAGGCTGTAATTGTACTTGTGAGATCTGTGACTGAGCAACAGTCTGTGATACACTAACTGCCGGAACATTCTGTGGTCCAGTGCTACTGAAATCCATCTGCTGAAGGGCCACACCTTGAAGAACTGGTTGTGGCTGCTGCTGCTGCACCACAGTAGGGGCTCCCATCTCTCCACTTCCCACACTCTCCGTGTAGTGACTCAGTGTGCTGACACTACTGCTCACGGAACTCCCACTAGTGCTCTCCCTCTCAGAAGTCACTTCTATTGGGTTTTGTTTTACAGTTTCCACCACTTTATTTATAACCACACCTTCTGTAACAGGTACAGCATTTTCTTTCTCATAGAACTCCGTGCAAGTCCATCTACCTTTCTTAAAGGGTTCAGAACTAGCATCTAACTTCACAACTCTGAACCTTGAAGTGTTAACTGTTGGTTGTTGCTGCTGACTTGAAATTGATCCCACAGTCATCCCTGCAGCTGCATTAGGGACACTGTTAACAACAGCCGAGGAAGAAATAGTACCATTGCCCATGCCACTTAAGATATTCACATTAACACTGCTGTTAACTCCAGGCCCAACACTCCCGCTAGCAGCACTAGGAATATTGCTTGTATTTATATTAGCATTATCAAGCACGCTGCTTGTCACATTAGGATTAAAACTACCCACAGCAGTAATGTTAACATTATTCACTGCATTAGTGCCAGCAACAGAATTTATACCTATACTGCCGGTAGTACTGGGAGCATGGATATTAGTCATTACAGATGCAGGTGAGCCACCCGATGATACAGCAGAAGTTGGTGCAGCTGGTATAACACTGTCAGAGCTCCCAGCTGTAGAGAGTTTTCTGGATAGTGGGCTTGAGGGTGGCCCTCCAGGAACGGATGTACTGGCCACACCAGCATGGGAAGGATGGTGGTGCCCATGGTGGAGGTGGTGCCCATGATGAACGTGATGGTGGTGATGGAGGTGGTGTGGATGAGCATTCCCGTTGATCACAACATTTTGTTGTGGAAGGTGAGGCAAATGAGGCTGAGGAAGGTGGGGCTGGTTGGGAGAGACTGCCCCAGGTGTCTCGGCTTCCTGGAAGTTATTTAGTGTCTCTTCTGAGGAGCTACGTTCAGGTTCTCCTAAGTCAGTAGCCCTGGAAAGGGACACATCAAGGATCTCGGAAGACGACAGATCTTCCGTGTGAGATTCATCCAAATCGTCATAGCTCTCAGTGTCCTCCGCTATACTGTTGTTAGAGCTGATGCTGGCAGAGATCTGAGCCGGAGTCACGCTAGTGATCTGGAAGCCACTTTTCTTCTTCATCTGAGTTCCGCCTGGTGCAAGAGGCTGTGTCTGTAGCTGAGCCTGCGAAAGGAGGTTCAGGCTTTGTGGAGGCGGAGGCTGTGGTCCCAACGCACAAGATGCGGCAGGAGGCGGCGGCTGGAGCAGCGACGGGGGCGGAAAATCCTCGGAAGATGTGGCATGACTACCAACGCCGGTACCTGCTGCATTGAGGGCAGAGGCGCTGCCGCTGCCGCTGCCCCTTCTAGGGAACATTGCCGGGTGCGCCATCTTCCTAGCACTCATGTCTGCAGCGGCCGCGGCGGCGGCGGACTCAGGCGGCTGATGCATTGTGTCGGGTACGGGGGGCGGAGGAGGCGAGTGCAATTTCCTTCTGCACGGTAATCTTTGTATTCAAGACGCTGGGGAGGAAAGCGGGCCCGGCGCTCCGCCCGGCGTGATCCCTCCTTCTCCTCCTCCTCCTCCGCCGCCGCAGGCGCCGGCCGCTCCTGCCTTCGGGGGCGAGCTTCGGGAAGGGAGGATGAACGAGGATGAACGAGGGTGAACAGGGCGGGCGGGGACCCGAAGGGGGGACCCCCTCAGTCCTTCACCATTCACTCTCCGCTCTAGCCTCACACCCCCCTTTATATTCCGCCTCACGTGGGGTGCGGGCAGGAGGGAGGGGGAGACCAGGGGCGGGGGAGATAGGAGAGGGGCTGGGAAAGCCGAGAAATGCCCACCTTCTCCGGACAACTCCGAAGCTACCTCTACCCCTCC
>NW_006285041.1:873489-881485 GCF_000327345.1 Myotis davidii
CCGAGAGACGGAACGCTCGGCGGACGTCCGTACCTGGAGGGAGAAGCCGCCGGCTTGGGCGCTCGCTGACCGCAACAGGTGGAGCCCGTCTCCCACGGAGGGCGGCTTTTCACTGAATGGTCCGGGCTGTAGCCCCGCCGGTGTGACTTAAAAGAAAGAGTGGCCTTGGCAGGGTGGCAACACGGGTGCAGTCAAAAGTGAAGACTACTTTTTAGGGAAGAACCAGTGGCGATTCGAGTTTAAAAACAAAAACCTGCATGGGTCTGACCGTATTTATACAGAAGCGATGCTACCTTTGATGGGAGGCAATTTAGGGAAGTTGCTTCCCTGGCATTAACGTGTTAAAACATTCCAGACCTAAGCATTCTTATTTATTTTTTACTAGTAGGCGAAAATGTATTTCTGGCCCAGGAATTTAAAAAAATAACAATAATAATATGGCAAACCCTAGAGAGAATTTTTTTTAACTAGCTTCTACGTTGGGGGACTAAACCTTTATAGTTAGACCTGATTCAGGACCTTTTGCAGACATAACATCTACAGTCCTCTCTGAAGTGCTTGTTAAAGCATAAACAGCTATAGCAGGAGTTCTCAGACTTTTTAAACAGGGGGCCAGTTCACTGTCCCTCAGACCGTTGGAGGGCCGGACTATAGTTTAAAAAAAAAACTATGAACAAATTCCGATGCACACTGCACATATCTTATTTTGAAGTAAAAAAAACAAAACGGGAACAAATACAATATTTGTATTTGCATGTGGCCCGCGGGCGGTAGTTTGAGGACCCCTGGGCTATAGTCTTGTGCAGAATCTGGACAGACGTAGTTGTCAAATCAACTTGTTGCCTTTAGTTTTCTCTAAACTTTTCCCCTCATTCCATCTCAAAAATTCATGTCACCATTCTCTTATATTATTGGACAGAAGTACACCCTCAATATCCCATGTATATCCTGTATCAAAACTATGGTATATTGTTGATTTTTCTGTGGTTTCACCCCAAAAAGCAGGACTACATTTTTTTTAACTTTAAATTACTAACGTGGAGCTCTGTGCTAGGTACAAAATTTTGGTGCTGAGAAATAGTGAAAGTGATATGCAATAAAAATCAAATACATTTGAAAAGATTCTACTTGTTTTGTGATATTAATACCTGAATGATTGTATTTTTATATAACTGACCATTTGTGTATTTTACAAAAGTATTTCTTTTTTGATACCCCAAATGCTTTTGTTTCAGGTGACATGCCTGTAATGGTTACCATCCATTGTTGAAATGCAAATTTGTTGTGCTTTTTCAACAGTTTTTGAATGGAAAATGTAAACTATCCTAACCAATTGCAGCTGCAGTGGAATATAGAAGGGCAAAATGTGTTTCTTTGGACTACAGTGTGAAAGAAAATGCTCTTGGTCTCTCAAAATGTTGCCTTAGGTCAGAGTTTTAAAAATCCCAAACAACAGCTCAGCACCCCTCAGGGCACCCTAATACCCTCTATGATCCTGCTGATACGGTTAGAAGCAAAAAAAACACCTATAATAAAGTTTTACCCAAAGTCAAAAGAATAAGTTATTGAATAATTTTATAAAAGCAGATAATTGTACCAATAACCAGGAGTAAAGAGGATTGCTGTTTTTGGCTGTTTTGATGTAGAAATATTATTTCTTTTAAAAGAATTTTATTAAATATTTTCTAGTATAACATAAGACATAAGAAGATATGGTCTTTTCAAATGTTTTTCCTTTTTTGTCTGCCATATCATTTTCAAATTCCTGTTTTAGCTACTTTGCATCCCATTAAGATATAAAGAGCAACTCTGCAATTATGGAAACCTGATATTAAAAAAAAAATCTGTGTGTGTCTTTTCCCAATTCCTCTCTCTGCCAGCATTTCTATGACCGGCAATACATGAACACAAGTACATTACAACGAGAAGAAGCACTTAAAACTAGGGGTTACCATGTTACTACCACTTAATTTATAAAGTCTGGACTGTTTTACATTAATATTGAATGCCTACTACTATGTGTAATGAAGTCATAAATCCTTTGAACCCAGTACGTAGAGTTATTCTTTGCCTTTTGAAAGACTGAATTTCACCTTTTGCATTCTGAAGGTGTAGCTCTGAATTACTCTCTATAGACTAAGATATTAATGTGTAGTGCAGTGTTTACTTAAACCTAGTTATTGTGACATTGCAAACTAACATGTAGATCTCACCATGTTTACTATTTTTTCCTACCATAAAATAGAAAATTTACTGAACATTACAATATAATTTACCTAGTTGTGAGACCTGTGAAATAGGTCTGTATTTAAAGCCAAGTAATTCTCCAGAAGTAAAGCCCTTAAAGAGCAAGAAGGAAATACTCAGAATGACTGTGAGTGACAAAGGTAGATATTAAAGGAAAATGTGTGCAGAAAATATACCACCATTCTACTCCAGGAATTATTCTGACTAACCAGTGCTTCAGTCATACAATATTACTTATCCAGAACTTTTAAATGTCAACTGAAAAACAAGGTACATTTTTAAACATGAACAAAAATTCGAGTAAATTTGAAGATCTAATTTGTCTTTATTGAGCAATTCATGAATCGGGCAGCATCCAACCTAGCAAGTAGAGAGGTGCTCCAAGAAGCTGTACAATATGGAAGGCTTTTAGACGCAGAAACTGGGTGGAACAAAGTTATTAGCAGAAGAAAAGACAGCATTGTGTTAGGCAAGGTTAGCTTTCCTCACGGGAAGCGGGTTATCAGGCAGGTGGTTTCAGCTTCTGCGGGTGGAGGAAATACAGAGTCACATGGCAAATTACTGCATTGGTACTAACCAGTAAATTGCAGACTGACCCATTAAGATTACATTCCCGGTGGTGTGGCTCAGTTAGGCATCATTCCTTGCACCAAAAGATTGCCAGTTCAGTTCCCAGTGGGTCAGGGCACATGCCTGAGTTGGCTGGATTGGCCTGGATTGTGAGTGGGGATAGGTTATGAGTGGAGGACGTCCAGGAGGCAGCTGATTGATTTTCGCGCTCACACTTCACGTCGATGTTTCTCTCTGTCCCTCTCCCTAAAAAATCAATAAAAAGCCCTTGATGATTAATTCAATGGTTAGAGTATCATCCCGTGCACTGAAGGTCTCGGGTTAGATTCCCAGTCAAGGTACCATACCTGGGTTGCAGGTTGAATCCCTGGCCCAGGTCGTGGGCGTGCGGGAGAAGCAACCAATCAATGTGTCTCCCATAGATTTCTCTCTCTCTCTCTCTCTCTCTCTCTCTCTCTCTCTCTCTCTCTCCCCCCTCCCCTCTCCCCGTCCCTCCTTCCTTCCTCCCTTCCACTCTCTCTAAAAGTCAATTGAAAAAACATCCTTGGGTGAGGATTAACAACACCACCAACAACAACAAAATCAATTTTTAAAAATTTCCCCTTTTTTAATTAAATTTATTGGGGTGGCATTGGTTAATATGATCATGTAGGTTTCAGGTGTGGGTTTCCATGTTGCAAGATCTGTATTTACACTGTGCCCACCACCCAAAGTCATCTTCTCGCATCACCGTATATTAGGACCCCATCACCCCCACCCCCTTCCCTCTGGCAATCACCACACTGCTGTTTCTGTTCACCAGTTTCAGTTGTATATCCCACATGTGAGTGAAGTCATATGGTTCTTAGCTTTTTCTGACTGACTTATTTCACTTAGTATAATATTCTCAAGGTGCATCCATGTTGTTGCAAATGGAGCTATTTCATCCTTTCTTATGGCTGAGAAGTATTTCATTGTGTATATGAACCACATCTTCTTTATTCACTCCTCTGTCTCAGGACACTTTGGTTGTTTCTGTATATTGGCCAAGTGAATAATGCTGCAACAAAGATAGGGGTGCATATAGCTTTGCTAATACATGTTTGTTTGTTTTTTTAGTTTTTCAGTTATATACCCAGGAGAGGGATTGCTGGGCCATATGGTAGCTCTATTCTTAATTTTAGGAATTGCCAGACTGTTTTCCACAGTGGATGTATTTATTTATTCATTTATTATTTATTTTTATTGATTTCAGAGAGAAAGGGAAAGGGAGAGATAGAAACATCAATGATGAGAGAGAATCATTAATCGGCTGCCTCCTGCACGCCTGCCCCTGAGGATGGAGCACGCAACCCAGGAATATGCCTAGACCAGGAATCAACTGTGACCTCCTGGTTCATAGGTTGGCACCCAATCACTGAGCCACACTGGCAGTGCAATAGTGGCTGTATTTTTTAAAACTCTCTTGGAAATTAATGTGTCCATTTATTGCTTTTGAATGCTTTTTAATGCATTTAATGCAGAAGATACACTGCACACACACTAATTTCATATAGCTTTTCTTCTACATGAAAAGGATAAAAGACTTTTTCCTCTATTTGAACCAATGTAAATGTTACAGATTCTTCTACAGTCCGTCTTTTCTGATGTGAATGTGTTAATTTGGAGAATTTTCTTACAACTTAAAAAAATCATTTCTAACTTCTGCTACAAAACTGAAGTGACATTGAAAAAAGAAATAATTTGTTAACTTAATTTTTTAAAGTCCATAATCATATACCCCTTTAAATCTCCCCAAATGATACCTAATATTTATTCAATGCCTACTCCATGCTACACATTGTTCTAAATGTTTTAAGTGTTTCATCTCACTTGAGCCTCACAGTTGTATAAAGTAGGAACTATAATTACTCCATTTTGCAAATGAGGAAAGTGAGGTGCAAAGAGGTTGAAGTTTACAACTTGTCAAGAAGTGGGGCTAATGCCCAGCCAGTGTGGCTCAGGAACCAAGAGGTCACTGGTTCAATTCCAGGTTAGGGTGCATGCCCAGCAGGGGGCGTGCAGGAGGCAGCCACTCTAATGGATGTTTTATATCTCTATCTCTCTCCCTTCCTCTCTCTCTAAAAATCAGTGAAAACTTATTAAGAAGAGGGGCTGAAGGTGCAGATCCCTGCAATGCAACCATCCTTCACAGCTGCCTAAAGACATATTGTTAAATCAGTCTCCTGCCAATTCTAGCTCCCAAGTTAAAATTCTGCAGAATACTCATTTTAACTTTTCTAATTAGACATCTTCAAAGAATCTAGGAGCAGCATTTTATCCTGATGCAGAGATATTCTAAGAAAGAATGTACATTTTAGAAATTATACTGTGGCCATGTAGGCATTGGACATAAATGAACAGAACAACAATTTGATAAGTTGGATGATCCTTCATTGATCAAAAACAGATGTTGAATACTTGAAAAAAATGCATTAATCACATAATTGAAGAAAGCTGTCTATACAAGACAAGATAAATGTTTTTCCATTTTAGCAATTAGCTTTTATTGAACATAAGAGCCTGTAGAATAGAGGCAATAATAACCTAATCTTTCCAACATGTTCTAAGGACCAATTTGTACTAGTGTTTACACATCTTTTTGAATAGTTAGTTATAGAAATAAACACATTTCTGATATTTGTATAATAATTTTTATAAGACCTTCATATTTTTACCATACATGAACCCAAACCAATCAAGGAATACAAACAAGTCATAATCCCAAATTATAGCAGCCAATATTTCTTTGTATTTAAAGATTAGGTTCCCAAATACTGAGGCATATTGCATCTCAAACCTCAAGGAAACAGGAATGGCTGTTGAAGTCACTCCTTAGTATGGAATTTTCCTTTGGTCATTCATCTCCCTCTGCTCTGTTTTTCCATATATATATATTCTTTTTTATTTAAATTCTTTATTGTTTAAAGTATTACATGTATCCTTCTCCCCCGCCTCCATTTACCTCTCCCCAGCCTCTCCCAACCCCCAGCACATGGCCTGACCCCTCCTAGTGTCTGTGTCCATTGGTTATGCTTATATGCATGCATACAAGTCCTTTGGTTGATCTCTTACCCACCCCCCTCAACCCTCCCCTGCCTTCCCTCTGAGGTTTGATGGTCTGTTTAATGCTTCTATGTCTCTGGATCTATTTTTATTCATCAGTTTATGTTGTTCATTATATTCCACAAATGAGTGAGATCATGTGATATTTATCTTTCTCTGACTGGTTTATTTCACTTAGCATAATGCTCTCGAGGTCCATCCATGCTGTTGCAAATGGTAAGAATTCTTTGTTTTTTGCCCTAACCGGTTTGGCTCACTGGATAGAGCGCCGGCCTGCGGACTGAAGGGTCCCAGGTTCAATTCTGGTCAAGGGCATGTACCTTGGTTTCGGGCACATCCCCAGTAGGGGGGGTGCAGGAGGCAGCTGATCGATGTTTCTTACTGATGGCCACTTGGGCTGTTTCCAAATCTTAGTTATTGTAAATTGTGCTGCTATGAATATAGGGGTGCATATATCCTTTCTGATTGGTGTTACTAGTTTCTTGGGATATATTCCTAGAAGTGGGATCACTGGGTCAAATGAGAGTTCCATTTTTAAGTTTGTGAGGAAACTCCATACTGTTTTCCACAGTGGCTGCACCAGTCTGCATTCCCACCGACGGTGCAAGAGGGTTCCTTTTCCTACGCATCCTCATCAGCACTTGTCATGTGTTGATTTGTTGATGATAGCCATTCTGACAGGTGTGAGATGGTACCTGATTGTTATTTTGATTTGCATCTCTTTGATGATTAGTGACTTTGAGCATGTTTTCATATGTCTCTTGGCCTTCTGTATGTTCATTTTCGAAAAGTATCTATATAGGTCCTTTGCCCATTTTTTGATTGGATTATCTTCCTTTTATTAAGTTGTATAAGTTCCCTGTAAATTTTGGAGATTGAATCCTTATCAGATATAACATTGACAAATATGTTCTCCCATGCAATGGGCTCTCTTGTTGTTTTGTTGATGTTTTTTTTGCTGTGCAGAAGCTTTTTATTTTGATACTAGGGGCCCGGTGCACGAAATTCGTGCACTGGGGGGGGGCTCCCTCAGCCCAGCCTGCCCCCCTCACATACTGGGAGCCCTCAGGCATTGCCCCCATCACCCTCCAATCGCAGGATCGGCCCCTTGCCCAGGCCTGACGCCTCTGCCAGAGGTGTCAGGCTTGGACAGGGGACCCCCATCTCCCCCCATCACTGGCTCTGACCCCCGCCCAGGCCTGTGGCCTCTGGCCCAGGAATCATGTGTGGGCAGGGGAGCCCCATCTCCCTCTGATCCCTTGCTCCCCCCCCCCGCCCAAGCCTCACGCCTCTGACCCAGGCTTCAGGCCTGGGCAAGGGGACCATCATATCCCCCCAATCCCCGGCTCTGCCCCCCATCCAGGCCTGATGCCCTGGGCAGGGGACCCCCAGCTCCCTGAGGTTGCAGGCTTCGCCCCTGCCCAGGGCTAATGCCTCTGCCAGAGGTGTTAGGCCTGGGCAGGGGCAGAGCGGGAAATCGCGGGGAGCTGGGAGTCCCTTGCCCAGGCCTAACTCCTTGGCCAGAGGCGTTAGGCCTGGGCAGGGGCGGAGCCTGCAACTGCGGGGAGCTGGGGGTCCCCTGCCCCGGCCTAAGGCCTTGGCCAGAGGTCTTAGGCCTGGGCAGGGGCGAAGCATTCAACCGCGGGGAACTGGCGGTCCCCTGCCCAGGCCTAATGCCTCGGCCAGAGGTGTTAGGCCTAGGCAGGGGCAGAGCAGGAGATCGCGGGGCCGCTGCCACTGCGGGTCCCCGCTGCCCGGGCTGGACGCCTTGGCCAGAGGCCTTAGGCCTGGGCAGGGGCAGAGCGGGAAATCGCGGGGAGCTGGGAGTCCCTTGCCCAGGCCTAACTCCTTGGCCAGAGGCGTTAGGCCTGGGCAGGGGCGGAGCCTGCAACTGCGGGGAGCTGGGGGTCCCCTGCCCAGGGCTAATGCCTCTGGCCAAGGCATTAGGCCTGGGCAGGGGACCGCCAGTTCCCCGCGGTTGAATGCTTCGCCCCTGCCCAGGCCTAAGACCTCTGGCCAAGGCCTTAGGCCTGGGCAGGGGACCCCCAGCTCCCCGCAATCTCCCTCTCTGCCCCTGCCCAGGCCTAACACCTCT
>NW_006285041.1:881539-905544 GCF_000327345.1 Myotis davidii
CAGGGGGCTTCTTCCTGCTTTCCCTTTCGCCTCCCTGCATTGTGCCTACATATGCAAATTAACCGCCATCTTAGTTGACAGTAAATTTGCATATCGCCCTGATTAGCCAATGAAAAGGGTAGCGGTTGTACGCCAATTACCATGTTTCTCTTTTATTAGATAAGGATAATCCCATTTGTTTATTTTCTCCTTAGTTTCCATTACCCTAGGTGCTGAATCGGTAAAGATATTACTATAACATATGTTTGAGATTTTGCTGCCTATGGAATATTCTAAGATTTTTATGGTTTCCCATCTTATGTTTAAGTCCTTTATCCATTTTGAATTTACTTTTGTGTAAGTTGGTGGTCTAGTTTCATTTTTTTGCATGTATCTGTTCAATTTTCCCAACACCATTTATTGAAGAGACTGTCTTGACTCCATTGTATGCTCTTGCCTCCTTTGTCAAATATTAATTGAGCATAACTGATTTATCTTTAAGGAGAAGAAAATTAATAAAATAGGTTTTAGTAACTTATACTCAAATTGATATTTTCAAGCAATTTCATTGTAGAAGAAGAACAGGAAATTATTAATCTTAAGAGACAAAATCTTTCCTGATTTTAATATATTTTAAAAAGAAGAAAAGAAAATCTTAGTTACATGCAATCTAAACTGAAGTCAGAAGCACAAGATAAAATCCTGTTAATATCATGACCACATAACATTAAAAGACATAGTACTGTTTACATATGGAAGGTGTTTACAAAACCTTTCCATAGGAATGATAAAGTTAGACTAATTAATGAGCAAATGGTGGAATTTCAAAGAAAGGCAAGATATGGCATTTAAAGAAAAAAAAACAACAAAATTGATTTATTATATGTAATAGATAAATACTTGTCAAAATCAAGAAAATTAAATATGTATACAACTAACTCAGCCTTTTCATTGAGTTAAACATAAATTGCAAAGATGCCAACAAAGCTTCCTGTTGAAAGTTGGAAGAGAAGATCCAAAAGAAAGTACTTTCTTTTTTTCAATTTATTTATTGATTTGAGAGAGAGAGAGAGAATCATCAAGTTGTTGTTCCACTTATTCATGTATTCATTGGTTGATTCTTGTATGTTCCCTAACAGGATGGAACCCGCAAACTTGGTATATGGGAAAATGCTCTAACCAACCAAGCTACCTGGCCAGGGCAAGAAGGTGCTTCCTTGCCCCAGTTATTTATAGATAGAAATGAGGTCACATGATAATGCCATCTTTAGTTTCTAAACACCCTCTTTATTCAAGTTGTAACTGATATACAAATATGGTAAATTACCCAATTTTGAGTAAAATGGAGTAATACTTTATGTTGCCCCAATTGAATCCCAAATTATTTGATAAATGACATACCTACCAATAATTATTTTAAACACAGATAGATTAAATACTCCAATGAACAGGTAAGAAAAAATACTTATACTTATGCTGTCTAGAAGAGACCCTCTTCAGACCAAAAGACACACACAGATTGAAAATAAAGAGATGAAATGGAAATGAAGAAATAAAAGCTTGGGTAGCAATACACATATCAGACAAAATAAACTTTATAAAAAGGCTATAACAAGAGGCAAAGAAAGATCCAGCAATTTCACTTCTGGCTATTTATCTGAAGAAACTCAAAACATTAATTCAAAAACACACATGCATCCCTATGGTTATTGCTGCATTATTTATAAAGGCCAATATATGGAAGCTACCTAAGTTCATCAATAGACAAACGGGCAGAGAAGATGTGCACATATATAATGGAATATTACTCTGCCATAAAATAGAGTGAAATATTGCCATTTGCAACAACATGGATAGGCCTATAAGGTATTATACTAAGGGAAATAAGTCATAGAAAGAAAAACAAATGCCATATGTATTCACTTATATGTGGAATCTGAAAAACAAAATAAAGGAATAAACAAAACCGAAACAAGCTCATAGATACAAAGAATAATTTGATGGTTGCCAAATGGGAAGGTGGTTGGGAGGGTGAATGAGAAGAGGAAAGGGATTTTGATGTGCAAATTGCCAGTTATAAAAAATGTCACAGGGATGTATAGTACAGCATAGAGAGTATAGTCAATAATCCTCTTATATAATAAAAGCCTAATATGCTAAGTGTCCAGTCGACTGGTTGACTGTTCAGCCAACCAAACCGTAATATGATAATGATATGCTAAGGCTATTCAACCGCTCACTATGATGTGCACGACCACCAGGGGGCAAACAGTCGCCGGTTGACCAGTTGCTATGATGTGCACTGACCACCAGGGGCAGATGCTCTGACTGGTAGCTTAGCTTGCAGCTGGGGTCCGGCTGATCGTGACTGAGCGAGATGGGCCAAACACGCCCTGGAGCCCTCACAGTCTCTCCCTGGCTGGCCAACCTCCCACATCTCTCCCTGGCCCCGATTATGCGCCAGTGGGGTCCCTCAACCTGGCCTGTGCCCTCTCACAATCCAGGACCCCTCAGGGGATGTCAGAGAGCCAGTTGCAGCCTGATCCTGCAGGCCAGGCCAAGGGACCCCACTGGTGCACGAATTCGTTCACTGGGCCTCTAGTATTATAATAACTATGTATGTGTTATAAGGATACTAGACTTTTTGGAGTGATCACTTTTAAGTTATATAAATATCTAATCACTATGCTGTATACCTGAAACTAATATATCATTGTATTTTCACTGTAACTGAAAAATAAAAAATATTGTAAAAATGTATTTTTATTTCCATTGTAACTTCCTCTTAAACCCATGAGTTGTTTAGGAGAATATTTTATTTATTTTAGTTGTGACCCTGATTTCTGTTTTACAGATAAAGAAACTGAAGTCCAGAAACTTACGTGTTTTGCTCAAAATTGTACGACTACTGCAAGCCTGAGAGTGGTCTCCTGACTACTGCTCCATTTTGCCTTTTCAATTTATTAATTCACATTTTTCCCTATCAGAAAGCTTTCTGAAATTAAATCAACCAAAATTATTTTTGATTCACACCATTTATTACACATTTTTAAAATATTAGCTTAAGCCTTTTTCTAAAATTTATTTAGGCAATATTTTCTTTGACTTTCTTATGCAGACAGCATTTATTAATTTACAGCTATATCATTTGGCATAGCACATATTAGGCTGTCAATAAAGTTTATTCAGGAAATTTTTTACTTAATGAATGTTTAAAGAATATTGTCAGTGCCACCTATCTATATATAAAATCCTAATATGCAAATAGACTGAACAGTGGAACAACCGAACAACCAAACAACTGTTTGCTATAATGTGCACTGACCACCAGGGGGCGAGCGCGGAACGTGGCAGGCATTAGCAGCAAGTGGCAGAGCGCAAAACATGGCGGACATCAGCCATGGCAGGATGGTGGAGCAGGTGAGCGGGGGTGCCAGACCAAGGTGGGGTGCCAGTCACTGTCATCGGGGCGAGCCTCTGATGGTTACTGAAAATTCTTTGCTCCCGCACACCACAGTCCCAGTGGGCATTCACATCTGCTGCTAGCACTGGCCCCACTCGAACTGGCTGCCAGCACTGGAGCCGCCACTCGCAACCATTGCCGGCGCCCAGCTCCAGCCCCAATCGCTCAGTGCCATCAGTGGATGTGAGTGGCAGCTGCCAGCCCTGATCACCCCTGAGGGCTTCTCCAACTCCCTCTGCTCCTGAGGGGGAATGGGGACCGCAGCCACTGCTCGCACCTGCTGCCGGCATTAGCCTTGCTTGCACCTGCAGCCAGCACCAGAGCGGCCACTCACACCTACTGCCAGCACCTGGTGCTGGTCTCGATTGCTTGGCACCATCAGCAGGTGCGAGTAGTGTCTGCTGGCCCCAATCACCCCCGAAGGCTTCTTCACCTCCCCCTGCTCCTGAGGGGTGATCAGGCAGCAGCTACTGCTCACACCCACTGATGGTACCGGCCCACTTGCACCTGCTGCTGGCACCGGCCCCAATTGCTCCACACCATCAGCGGGTGCGAGCAGGGCTGGCGTTGTCAGCATGTGGTAGCAGCAGCAGTGGGAGCGGGGCCACCGGCAGACAGGGAATTGGGGGCCATGGCGGGAGGGTCTGGGCAGGGGCACAGAGGATGGGCTGAGACCCGCCCCCATGCCCACCACAACCTCGCAGCCCACAGTTGCTTTCAAGGTGCACAAATTCGTGCACTGGGCCCCTCATGTGCTTATAAGCCACAATCTTCTCTAAGGCTCTTATCTGAGCTCTTTCCTCCCAGGTCTTTCTAGCCCAGAGGTTTAGCCATTCTCCCCTAGCTATAACTAGGAAGTGGGAGATATTTCTGAAGCAAAGCGAGGATCAAGCTCTAGTGAACACAAGATACTTTGCTAGAGGTTAAATACTACAACATTCTCTTCTTGTTCTTGAGAAGAATGTTTGGTCCAGGACAGGGTGGGGAATTGGACAGTTCTGTCATTTCCACTTTTACTATGTCCTCACTAGAGCTTGCAAAGGAAATCTAATATAACCTGCAATACCAAATTAAGAATATGATACTTACAGCTAATGAGCTCTTTTTTTGCATATTTTCTCTAAGAATCTTTTAAAAATGTAACTATTTTCTTTTTATTATTTAATAAAACTACATTTGTCTTACCAATATAATTTGACACTGCACATCAACCATTCTTTTCTTGGTATTTACATATTATACCTTATGCCTTTGCTAAAGAAGATCTTTTTATTATTTTATACATTTATCAAAGTAGCTTCATTCTTGTGCTAGTTCCTAATTTTTCCCTTGAACATCCTCCTCCATAACTTGTAGGATTTGCAAATTAGTAATTGGAATGATCATTCTTCCATCCTCAAGTGTTGGATTGCTTACTTTTTCCCTTCAGTTTTGTGTTTTCTCCTTGTTCTCTATAATCATTACTTTATATAGAAGGGACTAGAGGCCTGGTGCATGAGATTCGTGCACTGGAGGGGAGGGTCCCTCAGCTGGGCCTAACCCGGCAGTCAGACATTCCTCTCACAGTCTAGGCCTCTCGCAGTCCAGGACCCCTCACTCCTTACCACGCACCTATAGCAGAGGTGGGAGAGGCTCCCGCCTCTGCTGCTGGGCTTGCCAGCTGTGAGCCCGGCTTCTGGCTGAGTGGTGCTCCCCTTGTGGGAGCACACTGACCACCAGGGGGCAGCTCCTGCATTGAGCATCTGCCCCCTGGTGGTCAGTGTATATCATGCAACTGGTCGTTTAGCTGTTTGGTCAATTTGCATATTATTCTTTTATCATATAGGAAGGATGTGTATGGTGATTACAAAGAATGCTTTTACGATATGAAGAAGTACCCACAATATAAAGTTAAGTAAAAAAAAAATAGAAGTAAAGTAGGATTCAAAATTGCATATACAGTGTAAACTCAACTTAATGAATATTTACATGGTTTTTCAGACTAAATTTTTTTTTTTACTATGCCAAATTAAATATTGTCAGTCATTACTCTGGGTGGTAAGATTGAGTGATTTAAAACAAACAAACAAAAACCCACTTCTGTGTATTTTTCATGTTTTCTACAATAGATATGTATTATTTTTTGCCAGACCAGTGTCAGTGTCAAAACTCAGAACTGAGGCCAAAGGGACAATTTTGCTGAAGGGCTTCTCCTGCTGCCATGGCTGTCCATCATACGAAAGCTTGCCTTGCAGCAGCTGGATCCTGTGGGCAGCTGGTAGGTATGGGGGGTTGGGGTGAAGAGGAGAAATCCAAGGGAGAGATCTGACAGTCTGATTGCCAGAGCTATCTTAGTCTGTGGTTAAAACAGTGCTCTCTCACTTAGAATAGAATGGAAATAACATCTAGATCTAGATGGAACTGAATATTTGTTATCTATATAATTCAATTCACTCTCCACTAGAGGTTCATATCCCTGAATGAGGATATTTGAGCAAGCTCTTGTGTTTTAATTGAGATTAATAGTGTAGTATTTCCTATATTTTTTATCATCCCTTTGCCTCAATTTTCTCAATCATTAAGGGCCTAAAAGAATATTGTCCCACTATCTCATTGAAGTATCCTGAGGATTTAGAAATAAATATTCCCTATTTACTCTGCCACTTAGAATGTGACTTTTTGCCACAAATTATGTTGCCTTTCTAGGTTAGAAAGATGTGTGTGTGTGTGCATACACTTTTCTTTTCCTTTGAACTCTCCAGACTTTATTCCATTATTCTTCTTTCTGTAAATGAGACAGAAGAATTGAACTCTTGTCATCTTGAAAGGTTTGCTTAATGACCATCCCAGGTGAACATATATAGTTTTAGCTGAGAAGCATGACTGATGTGACCATATAGGCCTATAAGACTGCCTCATTCATCAAATATTAAAGAGTCATTTCATAAAATGGCTTTTCGAGTCACTTTTCAATAGAATCGAAGACTGAGCAATTATAAGAAAAGCAAAGGACCCCTTGGTTTTGTTTTGTTTTTCTTTATTGAAGGGTCATCTAAGCACTTGGGAGACCTGACATAATAACCTATGTGACTTTTTCCTCCAAGCTAAATTTTCTCACACGGAGCTAAAATTGATACCATTTCCCATGGCAAATAAACATAAAGAAAAGGCATTTTCAAGGGGCTATTTTATAAGAGCTAATATCTGGAGCTCAGTTCTTGTGCATTGAATCATATTCCCTCATATCCAGCCTCAGGCTTCTCACAACTTTTTGGATTAATAGACTGAACAGCTGACTAAAGTTGAGGTAATACAGTTTTGATAATGCATAATTCTTATATGATTCCCTTATCATCATGTCTAAACTGGCAACCAATTTAGTTTGGCACAATTTATGACTTCACACACCAATTGGTAGAACATAAAACTATTGTAATATATTTCATATATGAGGGTGGAAAGATTAATGACTGATAAAATAACAAGGTAATAGTTAAGGTCTACAATATACACTGTGAACCTTTTTTATTTGTAGTCATTACATTTGATGTTTGCACATTACTAACATTGTCATGCCTTTCATGTGCATAGCTTTGAGGAGGGAGCAATGAATCTGTGCTATTGTGGGGATATGAAGTTATTTTCTAACCACCTAAACTATGACCCAATAAAACCAGCATCCCAAACTGGATTAGGACTGAATCCTATTTCAGCCTTCCATCTTTAATAGCTCACCCACCAAGAAAGAACTGGCATATGTCGGCTGTTCTAAAAGTCTGGCAAGTCTCCACTAGCTGCACATATGGAGAAGGGTCATTCTACCCAAAGATTGCTCTCTTATTCTTAATGGGGAAAGCTTAGGGTACTTCACTTTGCAGCCTATTGTACAGATAAAGAGCATTCCATTCCCACATTGTACGTTGGTTTTAAAACACAGGTGCTTGCCTTTTAAACAATTTAGATGTTTGGTTAAATTGTGTTTATTATTCTAGTATGTGAAGAGTCTGGTATGTGAGGATGAGCTTTAAGAATGAGATTATTTAGGATTCCTGGGCACACCAGATATTGGCAACAAGCCATTTTCTATGGAGATGTTTGCTTAAAACATACACAACCTAGCATCTTTGGTAAAATAGAAGAATAACAGTTTCTCATTCAATTTAAATGAAGATTATTTTTAATGACAAGAGGGAAAAAAGTCAATAGGAAACTCAGTTTGAAATGAGACCTTTTTTTTTTTTCCAATATAAGAATTGAAGTTTTCTCACTTAACTTTTGGGATTGCTCCTGCCTTTTTGGACAATTTTGTAACTCATTTCCAGTATAGATGTCTATTGCCGTCAAGGCTTTCACAGAAAACTTAATCTTTGGCAATGAAAAGAAAGAATCCCACAGGGAAAGTCAGGGGAAGGAGAGAGAAGGGAGGGACTAGCTAAATTGAAGGAGTTCCATTTGAATTTAAAAAATCCTTTAGTCATGCCAAAGATGTGAAATTATCGAAGACACAGAGATCTTACACAGTGAAAACAGGTAAACCTCAGCCTTGCAGGAAACCCATTCCCTCTTCAGTACTCAAAACTGTGATGTCAGTACTATCCTTGAGAAAGAATATGACTCTTACTTGTTGGAAACCTGGTGTGGTTATATTTGCTCCTAGCAACGTGCTGAGATGGTTGAATACTAATTTGCACTAAATTGTTTCCGGTTTTAACTAGAATTGTTTGTCCACAATACCTACTGTTTTACAAATATATTCTCAGTGAATCTCATTTCAGCATTTATTTTCACTTACCTTCTTCTTTGACTGTTTCAGGTAAAGTTTTCTTGTTTGTTTGTTTGGTTTTTTTTTTTGGTCAGGTAAAGTTTTTGATTGCAAGCAGCAGTTAGTGCCTCTGTAAACTTAAGCAAGAAAGGAATTTATTTGGCAAATTGGGGAAGCTCAAAGGATTGAGGGCTGATGACCCAGTGTAACCACACTCAAGAGACCACATAATACTGTTAACTATCCTGTAATCCAACCCTGGCCTAGCTTTTTTCCACCTCCATGTAATCTTCCTTACATTCCCTCCTTAATTTCGAATGCCTAAAAAAGCTGCAAAAAATTGTCATTCTCTGGATCATTTGAGATCTTGCTCCCTGGTATACATCAACAGTTTGGCTCAAATAAACTCATAAAAATTACAGGTTTGGATGTTTCTTATGTTGACAGCTGTATGGCATTTTGTTGTAGCAGCTTGAGTGGACTAAGACAATGACACTCATATCACATAAATTAAATATAGATATGGATTGGTTAAGGGAAGTATGTACATTCTCTAGAAGCCAGAGTGAAGTCACTGGAGATATGTGATTGACAACCTGAGTGTTCAGGGGAAACTGCCCCATCTCTCACTTACCCAAAGAGGATTTCATTAAAAACAAAATATTTCCACGTTTGTTTGAGAAAGAGAAGACAGATTGATTTGCTTGGTGGAGAAGTGTCAATTGTAGGATTTTGCATGAAGAATATTTTGGAGATTAAAATAGTGTATTTTAATGCTATAAGCACTGAATAAATTAGTCTTTGAGCAGTAATTGAAGAGATAGAGATTTTTTTAAAAAGACAATCCAAGAAACTCCAATTTCAGAAAAAAAATGTGCTTAGATTTTACAGCAAAGATTATTGCAAACCAGTATCTTATTTCCCATTCTTTACTAAAAGTACCCCAATTTTTTCAGCTTGTTACACTGCTTCTCAGCTAAAAGGCTAAATTTCTTCGTTGCTTTATATCTAGGTGAAGCCATGTGACCAGGTGATGAGGAGAAAGTAGAGGAGTTATCTAGCACTTCTGAAAAGTCTCCTGAAATGGAAGGACACTTTCTTAACTTCCCTCCTCACTCTGATAGAAAGAGCCTGGGTCCATGATACTTGCTGCTTTATAAAAGGTGTCCCAAAATTCAGGCAAGAAGTAATTTTGATAGAAAACACAGGTTTATAATTAAAAATTGTAAATTTTTTATTGATTCATATAGCGGATTTTGGGCTGGAGGCATCAACAGACCATTCTTCTTCGAAAATGCGGCTGCTCAGGCAATAACAAAAGAGTGAGTATGTGCCAGCAAAGCCATGGAGGCCATTTACCTGATATGCTATTACATACATAACCCTATACTGTATACTTTATGAATCAATAAAAAAATTTACAATTTTTAGTTATAAACCTGTGTTTTCTATCAAAATTACTTCTTGCGTGAATTTTGGGACACGCTTTACAAGCCTTGGACTGCCTGTCTCCAGGCTTCTTCCATGTAAGCAGGAAATAAACTGTGTAAAGCCACTGACATGGGGATTTTTCTTTTTTAGCGTATGTTCAAATTTAAACATAAGTATTATATTGCTTTGATAATATGCTAAATTTTATGGAGGTTATATAATAAACAGACCATGTAATCTTTTTATTCTAAAAGTTTACATTGTGTTGATCTTTATATTTACTGAAACTTTTAAGGAGAAGTATCTGGGAACCAGATCACATGGGATCTTCTGGACCATTGTAAAGACATTGGATTTTATTCTATGTGTAATTTTGGTGGCATGTTTGACTTACTTTGTAAAAGATCAGGTTTTTGACATCTGGCATAGTAAACTGAATAATTTGAACAAACACTCCCATAGAGAACAACGACAACAAAAACCATGGACAAAATATTAAAAAAAAAAAATCCTTGAAGGCATTAGGGAACCAACAAGTCAATTAAGAATTACAGAGCCAGGTTCAGATATAAGCATGACAGAGGAACTTTTCCTGTAGAGCTCTTTACCAATTTTAGAAGTGGCTGAGAGGCTGAGAGACTAAGTGGTGTTTTTGACAGGCTTCTGAAGCTGAAGAAAAACAATAGAAATCCCCAAAGGGTGGGAGATTAACTGGTACACTGTTCAGGCTTTGAGTTAATACTCCAACAGGCTTACTATAGTAGTAAGGGTAAACTGAGAGTCAGCTGACCTTCACAGAAACTGAGTCCCAGTTTCAAATGTTCTTAATCATGAAACTGCATTGCTTATAGAAGCAAATTTGATGCCTATAGAAGAAAATTCCTCTAAAAATGTCTGTCACCCAAAATAGCCAAGTACACAAGATGGAGAACATGAATGGAAGCCTAGATAAATAAGAGAAAATATAAACAACCCCCCTGAACTCCATTTAGCACAGACTTAAAAACAGCTGTATTTATAATGTCAAGATTATAAAAGACAAGACTGAGATTTTACAAGTGAACTGGAAACCTAAAAATAAGTCAAGTAGAAATTTTATAACTGAAAAATAATGCAGCAACTAAAATTTAAGTATTTAATGGAAGAGATTAAAAACACATTAGATAAAGCTAAAAAGAGAATTAGTGAACTGGAAGATGGAGCAGAAGAAAATATCTTGAATGGAGAGAAAAGGGTATGGAAAATGCAGAACAGAGGATAAGAGTCATAGAGCATGCAGGGAGACAGTCCAAAATATATGTAATTAGAGCACCAACAAGAAAGAGAAAGAGAATGAGGCAAAAGACATATTTGAAAAGACAATGGCTAAGAATTTTATAAAATGTATGAAAGACATCAAAACACAGATTCTTTTTTAAAAATTTATTCTGAACCCACGCAGAATAAATAAAAGAATTTCACACCTATTCATCATAGTAAAACCAAAGACAAAATTCATTAAATCAGGAGCAACAAATTTTAGCAACAAAATTTAGACATAGTTAACTTCTTCATAGACTATGATAGCCAGAAAAAAAGGAATAATTAATACATAATCTTGAAATGAAATAACTGTCAACCTAGAATCATATACCAATAAAATATTTTTCAAAAATGAAGCTGAAATAAATATCCACACAAGCAAATATTGATAAATTTTATATTAGCAGATTCACAGTAAAGAAAACACAAAGGATATTTTTTAGACAGAAGGAAAATTATCTTTCTGGTGGAAGCCCAAAGATGCAGAACATAATAAAGAGCAATGAGAAGGTAAATATATGGATAAATATAAATAAATATTGACTATAAAAATAACAATTTCTTGTGAAGTTTTCAATAAATATGAAATTAAAATATAGTGATGACATATAAGTTGGGAGAAAAACAAATGGAATTTAAAGTTTCTAAAACTTTTACATTCTCTTGTAAAAGGATAAAAATACCAATTAACATTAGACTTTGATACATTAATATTGTAATCTCTGCAGTAAAAGAATAATAAAAGAATATATAACGAAAACTTATAAATAAAAAAAATTAGAATATTAATAATAAAACCAGAAGATGGCAAAAAATGAGAGAAAATAGAACAGAAGAAACAAATAGAAAGCAAATATGATGGAAGATATAAACCAAAATATATTAATAATTATATTAAATATAAGTTAGCTAAATGTTCTAATTAAAATTGTCAAACTGGATAAGAAAACAAAATCCAATTACATGTTGCTTACAAGCATAAGATACAGAAAGGTTGAGAGTAAGATAGTGGAAAATGCTATGCATGCAAATTATTTTAAAGAATTATTCTGGCTGTCAGAGGGCAATAAATCAGAACTATGGGCAAAAAAAACCCACCCCCCAACCCCCAAATGGTAACCCAGACAGAAGCCTGAGATTTATTTCAAGTGGGAAGTAACAGAGGTCAGGAGGTTGCAATAACTTAGATGAACTATGAAGTGCACGTAGGTGCAGTTAAGCACTATAAAAAGACTATAAGTATAAAAGAAAAAAAAGGTATTCCTAAAATTTGTACCTTGTGCAATTGTCTTTTTATTCTTTGCTTTCTCTTTGTCTTTCTAATTGTTTTCTACTCCACACAGAAGTTAAGCCTCAGAATTAATTTATCATACATAACATCCATTAGTGGGATTACCACTTGACAACTGCCAATTTTTCAACAATGTTCCCCAATCTGTTAATTGAAAAGTTGGCAGCCCTTATATTTGAAGTTGTAGTATTGAACTCAAGGAAGATGCAATTATTAGATGAAATTTCTGAACCATAAAAGGTACATATTCAGTATTTCATATTTAATCGTTGGTATCCAGTGCATACTAGAGGGTCCTGGGAACTTAGTTATGGGTCCTTTTTTTGGATTTGACCTTCTTATTTTAAGAACAGTCCCAACCTGTAGTTGGCAACTTTTCATTGGCAACATATTTTTGTCAACTATCCAAGACTTTGTTACCATGAGATTTAAGCAAGCAGATATATTTAAATTAACAAAGATATTAATAAGCAAGAAAGTAGTAAGTAATAAAGGGCAAGATAAGTTAATACTCAGTTTATAAGAAATAATTTAAAATGAATATTGAACTGTACTTTAATTGTTCCTAAAATATCCTAAGCAATAGTATTTGGCTTGGGAGGGAGAGCATAGAAATAGGACTGAGATTGAAACACATGGGTAAGTGTTAGTGTTGCTCACCTAAATATCCCTTATCCCTCCTGAAAGCCAAGGAAATAACGGTGTTCAAAGGGAACATGAGGGTTTTAAATGTTCTATTTTGCATTACAATTTCTCATCTCTCACTTCATTGTTGATATTTTAAAAATTAACACAGCTCATATGAAATAGCCTTTCACAAATTATTTACCCCATGAGGGAAGAGATTATTCCTAGTTCATAGAAATGTACACCTTATAACAACTGATTTATTATCATACATCTTAAGGACATTCACAGTGTCAGCAAATATCAACACTGCCCCACTACCACAAATTATGCAGTCAAGTTTCCCACATTCGGAGAAATTTCAGCTGTCAGCACATCCGAAATGCAATGGATAAGCCTCACCCTGGGAAAACCACCTTCGTGATTATGGTATCTCCCCTGCCAGGTAATATTAACAAAACATTGATGCAAGAATAATAAGTAATGAAATTCTGTTGAATTTGCCTAAGATTCTTAATAATCTACCTGAATTTGCCCTAACAGGTTTGGCTCAGTGGATAGAGCCTTGGCCTGCAGACTGAGGGGTCCCAGGTTCAATTCCGGTCAAGGGCATGTACCTTGGTTGCCAGCACATCCCCAGTGGGGGGCGTGCAGGAGGCAGCTGATTGATCTCTCTCATCGATGTTTCTAACTCTCTATCCCTCTCCCTTCTTCTCTGTAAAAAATCAATAAAATATATATTTTTTTAAAAAAAGAGCAATGAACACTATTCCTATATTTTTATTTACTTCCTATATCCACCAGAGACTAAAAGTCTCTAAGAGTCTAAACAAGAACCAAGAAAATACCATGAGACATAAATGTCACCAGCGATAGATTAGTGATTCTCATAAATACAAGATTTTCATTGATGTTCAAGGGACTCTTCTATTTATGTCTGTGAATTGGAAAACTCAAAGTTGACAGAACAGTGTAACTTGTCAAAGTTAAGTAGCTTAATTTTCATTGGTTTCATCTTTAGTTTTTTAGATTAGGACTTATTTTATAGTGTAATGAAGTCTTTCTAATAAAATAATTGGCCCTAATGCCCTAGCTGAGTGGCTCAGTTGATTGAAGTGACGTCCAGTACACCAAAGGTTGCAGGTTTGATTCCTGGTCAGGGCACATATCTAGGTTGTGGGTTTGATCTCCGGTCTGGGCACATACAAGAAGTAACCAATTCAAGTTTCTCTCTCACATTGATGTTTCTCTCTCTCCTCTCTCTCCCTCCCTCTCTAAAAACCAATTTAAAAAAAAACATATCCTTGGGCAAGGATTAAAAAACATTAAAAAAAATAATTGGCTCTAACAAATTACATACAAAATCAAAGCCTTTATTTTAAAAAAACTACAAGCAAATGGTTGGTATTTCTCCCCCCTCCCCCCCCACTTAAATTATACCACAGGAAAGAGAAAAGAGTATCTCTTTGTTTACAAAATAAATTGCTCACTGATCCCCAGGAAAAAAAATGAAGCTGGATATAGGCAATGTCAGGGATAGCCAGGCTCAGTTTGTAACTGAGATACAAAAATCTTGGCTTATAGTTCTAGTTCCAGCATTGACCTATCTCATAAGAATCTTACCCCGCCTGTCTCCATCTCAGTCAGTGGGGTTATTTTCATTTATTCAGATGTAGTGGCATAAGCTGAAGTCCTGGAAGCACCAAACAGAAACCATGGCAACCTTGAGCAATGGCAAGATTAACATGTCTTGAGCAAAAATGGAACTCCTCCTTTCAGCTTTTAGCCCTGAGAGAAAATATTTACATCTTGGATTTTGATCCTGTGAATGTAAATATTGTCCCGTTATTTACAGGGTGTAATACATTTATTTCATTACCATTGTTATTTCAACCAAAATAAGTTGGTGAACGGGAAAACAAACAATTGCACAAGCAACAGCGGGGAGACGGGAAGGAGCCTGGTGTATTTCAGAAAGGATGAGAACTGCCTGGCCCAAGCTTAGAGTTAGGTCTAGAAGAATAATAAGAGATGAGGTTAGAAAAGCAAATTGGAGAGATTACAAAGAACCTTGAATGTCAGTTTGATAATAGCAAAAAACATTACTGAAAGTTTATAGATCACTAAGTATGTATCAAGCATAATGCTTAGACTTTACACGGGCTATTTTATTCATTCTTTACAAGCAGTGCTGTGAATCAGCCAGTATTTACCGTTACCATGAGAACTATTATTATCCCCTTTTCACAGAGTTTGGAAAACTTTGATAACTTGCCCAGGGTTACATAGCTGGTAAGTGGCAACGCTGATATTAAAACCCAGGTCACTCTGACTTCATAAGCTGAGTTCTTAGACTGCTAGGAGTTTGGGTTTTATCCTACAGGTTTGGGAAGGGGGGGGGTGTTTTTTCTAATTTTGAAATTTTATCAAAATTATGTTTGCAAGAAGGATCAAACAGTTTTACAAAGCTTATTATGAAAAGCAGCAATCCTCTTCCTGTTCCTATTTTTTTCCTCCATGAGACAAACCTTTTTAACTCTTCGTTTGTTTTACTGTAATTTGCCTCTAACCTTTTAAATAATGTTACTGGACTGCTGCTTCTTGATTTTTTTGATATTATATTGTATCTGTTTCTATAATGCATGATTAGGATTTTCTCTTTCTCCACTTCCCTGCCTGCACCACAAATATATGTCCTCCACACAAATATGTAATTTGGTTAAACAATCTTCACTATTTACATTATTTTAATTAGATAAATACTGTTAATACCTGAGCCAAGTAGTACTGACGCTATTACTTATCTTTAATAACCATTTGCTTTTCCTGGCTTTAATAATTTTCTTGCATGTTTTTTTTTTTAAATTTGCTTAGTTTTCTGTCCCCAAGAGGTGTAACTTTCCCCTTAATATGTTTGAACGTGCCAGGTGCCCTCTCAATTTCATATTTGTGGGGATATGTCTCCCAGAGCCCTCTGACCTTATTCTCTGTCTGGTGCAGCTGTGTCCTGGGATCTTCCTTCACTATCTTGCTAAGCATTTCTTTAGCTTCTCTCTTTTGTTAGATCCCTTGATTCCTAAATTTCATGTCCTCCTTTTTTTTATTATTATTATTACTCCCCCCCACCTTTTTTTTCAAAAAAAGAGTACATTCTCTACTACTTGCTGAGAAACAGTGGTTGGGAAGTGAATTTTTGGAGAACTTTCATTTCTGAAAACATTAGTCTTCTACCCTTAAATTTGTCAGGTTTGGTTGAGAATAGAATTCTAGGTTAAAATATCTTTTTACTTAGAGTTTTAAACACATTTTTCCATTGCCTTCTACAGATGCTGTTGAGAAGCCTGAAGTCAGTCTGATTCTGGATCCTTTGTATGTAATCTATCCCCCCACTTACCCAAAGCTTTACTCTCTTATCTTTGTTTTCTTAAATTTCACAGTGAAGTGGCTTGGTGTGGATATATATTTATCCACTGGGCTGGGAACTGGGTAAGCCTTTTCAGTCTGGAAACTCATGACATTTTATGCTTGGAAATTTTAAAAAATTATTTCTTTGGTATTTTCCTCTCCTCCATTTTCTTTGGAAACCTTGTTCAGATGTTAATCCTCCTAAATTGACCTCCTTTTATCTTTTTCCTTGTCAATTTTCCATCTCTATGTTGTTTTGCTTATTTTCTTGGAGATTTCCTCATTTTTATATTAAAACTCTCTTACTGAGTTTTTCATTTGTTACGATTTTTATAATTTCCAAGAGCTCCCTTTTGTTCTCTGAACTCCTTTGCTCCCCAGTAGTTTCTTTCTTGTTTCATAATTGAATTATCTTCTCTTATCTCCCTCAGGATATCATTGTAATTTATTGCTGTTTTCTTCTCCCTGAATTTTTTCTGTTTACTCCAGATGACTTTCTTCAGATATCTACTGATTCTTGATTTACTGTTCTTTCTTCAGCATGGGGGCATTTAAAAAGCTGAGCATGAGTGGGCCTCACTGTTGGTGAGCTTTAGTGTATGGGCAATCTAGTTAGGCAGTTTCAGTAAGGAGTTTGAGGGTTAAATGTTATATGCCAATTTGGCTAGGGCTCGGGTGCTGAGTTGTTTGGTCAAACACTACCCTAGACATTGGTGTGAAGGTATCCTATCTAATAAAAGGGAAACATGGTAATTAGCCGTACATCCACTACCCTTCACATTGGCTAATCAGGGCGATATGCAAATTAACTGCCAGCCAAGATGGCGGCCAGCAGCCGTGCAGCTTGAAGCTAACATGAGGCTTGCTTGCTTCAGTGATGGAGGACTTCAACATTTCCCGCCTGCCGCTGCCGGCCTCTGAGCTTGCAGTTTGAAACATTGTTACAAATATAGAAGCTAAACAAAACCCCAGAAACCTGCTTTCAGCCAGCCGGTATCTCAGAGCTGGAGTTGAAACAGTGTTTCAATTATAGAACCCAAACAAACCAGATACCTGCTTTCAGCAGCTGAGGCCTAAGAGCTGGAGCCAAGCCTCAGAGCTAAAGCTGTGCCTCCTAGCACCGGGATCAGCAGAGCCGTGAGGCCTCCTGGCACTGGGATCAGCGTGACAGTGGGCAGTGCCCAAACCCCCTGATCGGCCCTGCTCTGTGTGCAACAGGGTGTGGCGCCCCAACCCCCTGATCGGCCCTGCTCTGTGTGTGACAGGGTGCAGCACCCCAATCCCCTGATTGGCCCTATTCTGTGTATGACGGGGTAGCCATAACCTCCCCATAACCATAACCATAACCTCCCCATCGGCCCTGCCCTGAGTGTGACAGGGTGCGGCACCCCAACCCCCTTAACAGCCCTGCTCTGTGTGTGACAGGGGGCGGTACCCCAACTCCCCTATCAGCCCTTCTCTCTGTGTGATGGGGGGAGCTCCCCAAGCCCCTGATGGGCCCTGCTCTGTGCGTGACAAGGGGGAGCTCCCCAACCCCCTGATCGACCCTGCTCTGTGCGTGACAGGGGGTGGCGCCGCAACCTCCCCATCGACCCTGCCTTGAGTGTGACAGGGGATGGTGCCCCAACCCCCCAATTGGCCCTACCCTGAGCGTGACTGAGGGTGACATCGCAACCTCCCGATCCACCCTGCTCTGTGCATGAAAGGGGGCGGTGCCCCAACTCCTCAATCAGCTGTGCTCTGAGCCCGACCAGGGGCTGCACCTGGGGATTGGGCCTGCCCTCTGCCACCCGGGAGCAGGCCTAAGCCAGCAGGTCATTATCTCCCGAGGTGTCCCAGACTGTGAGAGGGCACAGGCTGGGCTGAGGGACCGCCCCTCCCCATCGAGTGCACAAGTTTTTGTGCACCAGGCCTCTAGTCAATATAATAAAAGCCTAAGCAACTGTTGTAGCGGAATGACCAGAACAACTGGTGCTATGATGCACACTGACAACCAGGGGGCAGACGCTCAATGCAGGAGCTGCCCCTGGTGGTCAGTGCGCTCCCACAGGGGGAGCACCGCTCAGCCAGAAGCTGGACTCATGGCTGGCAAGTGCAGCGGCGGTAACAGGAGCCTCTCCTGCCTCTGCAGCAGTGCTAAGGAGCAGTGAGCAGGAAGATGGTAAGGAGAGATGGGTCCCGGACTGCGAGAGGGCACAGTCTGGGTTAAGGACCACCACCCCGCTACCCCCCAGTGCACGAATTTTATGCACCGGCCTCTAGTTTTATATATGTGATTAATATCTACAATCAATTGATTTTAAAGGAGATTGCCCTCAATAATGTGGATGGGTCTCATTGAATCAAATGAAGGCCTTAAGAGCAAAAAACAGGTTTCCCAAGTGAAAATCCTGCCTTAGTTTCTAGCCTGTTTACCTTCAGAGTAAAGACTGCAACATCAACTCTTGCTTGAGTTTCCAGCCTGCTGGTCTACTCAATAGATTTTGGGGCTATCTGGCCCCCACAATTGTATAAGCTAATTCCTTAAAATAAATTTCTTAATATAAACATACATATATCTTATTGATTCTGTTTCTATGGAGATTTGGAACTGGCACAGGGAAGCCTCTGTTGCCTGTATATTTAGGTTTTCCTCTTGGGCTAGTCAGATTTCTTTAAAAAGGCTCTTATGATCTCTTGACTAAAAAGGCAGTCTGGCTAACAGGAGGGTGAAAAGCTGCAGTATTTTTCTTAGCCTCCTGATTTTATTGTGGTACCCCAAACTTAAATTGTGCCTAGTAACTCCCAAATCAGAAATACTCTGATTTACTCTCTCCAGAAAATAAAAACCCTTTTCTTCAAAAATTGTGGCCTTCATTTGGACAGAGAGGACACTACCGCCTAAATCTCTGAGTTTATTCATTTCCAATGTTACACTTAGAAATTCTTAAATATATATTCCAAATATTTTTCATACTCTAGAAGAATAGTATACTTCTCCCCTTGTTTTCAACAGTCACCATTATAAAAACAGAACCCACCTTGGCTGATGTGACTCAGTGGGTTGGAGCATTGTCCTGTACACTGACAGATGGTGGGTTCAATTCCCAGTTGGGATGAATGCAGAAGGCAACAGGGTGTACATCAATGTCTCTCTCTCTCTAAATAAAACAACAGCAGCAACAACAACAACAACAACAACAAAACCCCGACAGAACCCATCAACTGCTCTCAAAACCTTTTCCTCCTCTTTTCTTTTAATATTTTTAATCTATCAATTGACTTTTAGAGAGAGAGAATGAGGAGAGAGAGAATAAGAGAGAGAGAAACATTGATTTGTTGTTCCACTTATTTATGCATTCATTGGTTGATTCTTGTATGTGCCCTGACTGAGAATTGAACCTGCAACCTTGGCATATTGGCACAATGCTCTAACCAACTGAACTACCCAGCCAGGGCCTCCTGCTTTTCATTATTTCTTATAATTCATAGGATGCTGTCAATCATTCTGTTTCAAGTTCAACAGCACACGAATTTCTCTTTCTTCCCTTTGGTCAATTGGTCAACAAATTCCTTTCTTTATATATGTATATATATATTTAAAGGTCTTGCTCTTTCTTTTCATTATCTTTTCCACAACCACATTTTAAACCTTTAATTTTCTGCCTTTTGGGTTTTTTAAAAATATATTTTTTTATTGATTTCAGAGAGGGAGAGAGAGATAAAAACATCAACGATCAGCAAGAATCATTTATCGGCTACCTCCTGCACGTCCCCCACTGGGGATCAAGCCCTCAACCTGGACATGTGCCTGACTGGGAATCAAACCCTGACTTCCTAGTTCATAGGTCGACCTTCAATAACTGAGCCACACCAGCTGGGCTCCCTTTTGGGTTTTTATGTGCTGTCCTGACTCCATGACTTAAGTTTCTGCCCCTCTAATTTAGCCTGTGTTTTATAGATGACCTCATTTTTTATCATGTTGCTCTTCTTTGCAAATACTTCCTTATTAACTTCTGCTTTAAGATAATGTAACACACATTTACTCCAATTTTTCCCTAAACACTTTGAGAATAACAGTAAAATTTTAAAATTAAATAAATTTAGGCCCTGGACAGGTAGCTCAGTTGGTTACAGTGTTGTCCCCAAAAGCCAAGATTGTACGTTTGGTCACATACAAGAATCAAACAATGAATGTGTAAATGGGAGGCGCAACAAATTGGTGTTTCTTTTTCTCTCTTTCTCTCTCAAATTAATCAATCAATACTTTTTTTAAACGGAATCAACCAATAATGCATAGGTGGATAGAACAATAGATTGGTGTTTCTCTTTCCTCTCTCTGTAAAATCTGAACAAACAAACAAATAAATAAATGCAAAAGATAAGCATACACCTATGAAAACAAAACTATAAAGCAGATGGATGAGTGATAACTTAGTAGGCTTGTGAAAATTAAATCCTAAACCAACTGTGAGGGAAGCCTACGAGTGAGATGATTTATACCATAAAATCTCAAAAATTCTTAGGAATTAGAATTACAGGAACCTTGGGCAGTGATGATGAACACCTAGCTAAAAATAACAGATTGCTTGAAAGTCTGCATACAAAGCCCCTAGACCTTCAGATCCCTTCCACGACTGTACACAACTGTCTCTTCATCATCCCCCTGGTCCTTCAAGTCTTACTAGGACACTGAAGGACTTGGTGACATTTTTTTCTTTTTTATTTATTTTATTTTTTGTTAAGATTTTTTAAAAAAAGATATTTTATTGGTTTTTTAAAAAATTAAATCTTCATTGTTGAAAGTATTACATATGTCCCTCTTTTACCCTCATTGATCCTTTCTACCCTGCCCCCATCCCTCACCCCAGGCCTTCACCACCCTATTGTCTGTGTCCATGGGTTATGCATATATGTATACAGGCTCTTTGGTTGATCTCTTCCCACCCACCCTCCCCCGCTTTCCCTCTACGATTCGACAGTCTGTTGCATGCTTCCATGTCTCTGGATCCATTTTTTTGTCAGTTTATTTTGTTCACTAGATTCCACATACAAGTGAGATCATGTGATACTTGTCTTTCTCTGACTGACTTATTTCGCTTAGGATAATACTATCCAGGTCTCTCCATGCTTCTCAAAGGGTAAGAGATCCTTCTTTTGTACTGCTGCATAGTATTCCATGGTGTAAATGTACCACATCTTTTTTATCCACCTGTCTACTAATGGGCATTTGGGCTGTTTTCAGATCTTAGCTATTGTAAATTGTGCTGCTATGAACATAGGTGTGCATACATTCTTTCTGATAGGTATTTCGGGTCTCTTAGGATATATTCCTAGATGTGGGATCACTGAGACAAATGGCAATTCCATACTTAATTTTTTAAAGAAACTCCATACTGTTTTCTATAATGGCTGCACCAGTCTGCATCTCACCAGCATTGTACTAGGGTACACTTTTCTCCACTTCTTGGCCAGCACTTGTCATTTGTTGATTTGTTGATGGTAGCCATTCTGACAGGTGTGAGGTGATATCTCATTGTTGTTTTTGCATCTCTCTGAAAACCATAAAAATACTAGAAGAAACAGTATACAGCAAAATCTTAGACATATCTCATAGCAATATGTTTGCTGAATACATCTCCTAAGACAAAGGAAAAAATAAACAAATGGGACTACATAAAAATAAAGAGCTTCTATAAACCATCAACAAATAGAAAAGGAATCTCACTGTATGGAAGAATATATTTGCCAATGATACATCTGATAAGGGGTTAATTTCCAAACTATATAAGGAATTCATACAATTTAACAAAAGGAAGACAATCCAATTTAAAAATGGGCAAAAGACCTAAATAGACACTTCTCCAACAAAGGCACCTTTTTTATGTTTAATCAATGAGGAAACGCTTTCCTATACTTGCCCCAGCACGCTTACCCTCAGATATGGGCGAGGTCAATGTGCTAAGTGCTTAAACCAGTGACTGACAAAGAGAAGTAGATCACTACGATTGCCTTTGACCAATATGTTCCACCTCCTAGACCTGGGGAGGAGCTAACTTCTTTGAACACATGGTTGCAGAGTAAACACAGAAGAGTTGGGGGTAGGGCTGGCTGTTGAGTAGGCAATGCACAGTGTCTGCCAAAGAGCAAGAACCGTATCTTCTCTGAACTTGGACCTAATACTGAGGGGCTCTCGAGGGGTTTCAGATATGGGAAAGCAGCTCTTACTTCTGTCCAGGGCAACAGGTAAAACAAGCAGAGGAGAAGAGTTGGTATATCTTACCTCTTACCTTTCATTGCTCTTTCTGGGACAAAGGAGTCTTCGGCTTTCCAACTTCCCAATTTTTCTGGATCTAGACTAAGAAGAGATGAAGTAGAGGAAATTGGGAATTACTTGAGAACAAAGGCACATTATCATCTGCACTAAAACCTTCATTGTCATCATCAACTTCATTTTATCATCCGGGGCCTTTATGAGATCCCCACTTGTAATAATAATACTGTATCCCATGCTGGCAGAACATCTGGGTTAACATGACCTCAACCTTTGTTCTGAAGGGACATAATTGACGCCCATGGGCATCAAAGATGTTTTATGGGTGAAGGCACACCTGTAGGGCTGGCTGTGAGTTGTGCTCATTCCCACCCACATCCCATTTTATGAGTTATGATCCCTTTCTTTCTCTTGCACAGATGATGATGACACACCAATGTCTCATGACACCAAGACTAAAACTACTGCTTTGGGAGTTACTATAAAAAAGAATTAATAATGCAGATAAAAAAGCTGGCAACATTCAAAGAGCAACATTTTTTTTTAATTGATTTCAGAGAGGAAGGGAGAGGGAGAGATAGAAACATCAATGATGAGAGAGAATCATTGATTGGCTGCCTCCTGCAAACCCCTTCTAAGGATCGAGTCCACAACCCGGGCATGTGCCCTGACCAGGAATTGAAACGCGCCCTCCTAGTTCATAGGTTGACGCCTAACCACTGAGCCACACCGGTTGGGCAAGATTTTTTTTAAGTGAATAGAATAATTAAGTAGTTCTATTATTTACTGGTCATAAGCAAGTAAAGCATGGGGAAGAAAGTATGGCTAAACATAGCATACCTCTTAGAATAAGGATAATATCATCTCTCCTCAAATAATTCCAGAAATGATTATTTGTTAATATATTTGCTATATACTCTTAGCATGTACAACAATCTTTGGAATCAGTAACTAAGTCACTCCAGAAAATGTTGGGTGATATATGTATACTAAAACAAACAAATTTAATTTTCCAACCACCAATGTACCTTACTTTTCTTCTTATTTATTACCAAGTGGCCAGGAGAAGGGAGGAATCTACTTTACTGAAGAAAATATTTATCACATAGGCCCAATTAAAATTTAAAATTTATCTACTTTTGAATTATTTTCAAAAGTAGAGAATAACATTTATAGGTTGTTGCAATGCCTTTTGTACTGCATGCAGTAAATAAATCTTTAATAATATAAATCATAAAATTAAAGCAAATTTTTCATTGAGAGTCAGTCTGTTTTGATATAACTACCTTCAATGTCATTATATATTACACTAGAGGCCCGGTGCACAAAAATTTGTGCACTCGGGAGGGAAGAGGAGGTCCCTCAGCCAGGTCTGTGCCCTAGGTGCAGTCCTGGTCAGGCTCAGAGCAGGGCTGATTGGGGAGTTGGGGCGCCGCCCCCTGTCATGCACAGAGCAGGATGGATTGGGAGGTTGCGATGCCACCCCCAGTCATGCTCAGGATAGGGCCGATGG
>NW_006285041.1:906073-922467 GCF_000327345.1 Myotis davidii
AATCCCTCGGGCCCAGACTTGTTTGTGTTCTACAATCAAAACTCTGTATCAACTCCAGCTCTGAGATCCCGGCTCACTGAAAGCAGGTTTCTGGAGTTTTTTTAGCTTCTATATGTTACTATGTTTCAAACTGCCCTCTCAGAGGCCTGCAGCGGCAGGCGGGGAACGTTGGAGTCCGCCGTCACTGAAGCAAGCAAGCCTCATTCATGTTCGCTTTAAGCTGCCTGGCTGCCAGCCACCATTTTGGCTGGCAGTTAATTTGCATATCTCACTGATTAGCCAATGGGAAGGGTAGCGGTCGTATGCCAATTACCATGTTTCACTTTTATTAGATAGGATAATTCTTTCTACTGTATCTTCACCCCCAGCTACACATGCTGTACTACAAATGAAATGGGGAAATAGATATCTGAAAAAAAGAAAGAATTACAATATAAAAATCTATGCATTCTGCCATTCTTTTCTCTAATGAGCAAAGTAGAGATTTATCCCTTGTTTTAAAGATTTTTCCTCTAAGGACTTTAAATATCTTGAAAACAAGTCACACCTTTATATAAAGCTATTCACTTTGATGCAGTGTCTTTGTGCTCCAGGATTTAAAAATATACAAACGGGATGTGGACTTTCATCTTGTCTTGTCAGGTGATAGTAATTCTCACTTTGGCTCTAAAGTCCCTCTGCCATGTGCCTTGAACATCACTACAGATACCTGGAGTGAGAATAATCCTTACTCTACTCACATTTATTTTGTAATAATAATGGTTGCTACTAATAAAAACTCTACAACTTTATTATTAAACACATTTACAACTAATTCTGACACCCAAGGATGTCTCTGCTTACCTGGATTATAGAAAACCAATAGTTTGGTCTACCAGAAAAGTTCCCCTTTCTACTGGGATTGACACAGTATCCCCCAAAGCACAAATGGCCACAGCAGGCTTAGGGTGGCAGTTATGCTTCCTCTCCTCTCTATCTCTGTTTCCCAGATCTGCCCTCTCTAGGCATCTTCTCCTGGCTCTTCTTCCTTGCTACCATAACATGCAAAGACAAACACCAGTATAGAACTATTACCTGCTTTGCATAGAGCTATGACCTGCTTTGCTAGTCTTGATTATGGAGGGAAAATGACAGTTAACAAAATAAAGTTATCAAGCTACTGATGTATGTCTGTGAAACAAAGATCAGATTTCAATACTAAAGAGGAAAACTTGTAAAAGTCTTAAATTGATCAATAGGTTCTGTGGCCTTTGGGGATGCCTCTGCAGAGGCAGTTCATCATTTGCCTGAACAATCAAATCAATATCCATGACCTTTTCCTCCAGTTGTCTTTCTCCTGCTGTTTCTCCTCTCCTCCTACAGTCAAAAGATGATAATGGGATCACTTTTTTAAGAAAATAAACTAATATAAGGCAAGTTTATAAATGACTTGTCATTAAAATGAAATCCTCTAAGAAAATTATGTTTAGATATCAAAATTATAAGGATGATATTTGGCATTATTTATAGTTGATAAGATCTTCACATGTATCAGTTCATCTAATCCATTATAGTATCTTTTTAAAATTTATTTTATTTATTTTATTTTATTTTATTTTGGTAATCCTCACCTGAGGACATTTTCCCATTGATTTTTTAAGGAGAGTGGAAGGGAGGGAGAGAGACAGAGAGAGAGAGAAACATCAATGTGAGAGAGACACATCAATTGATTGCCTCCCACATGGCCCCAACTTACCAGGACACTTCAATCTACAGGTCGATGCTCTATCCACTGAGCCAAACTGGATAGGGCAATTATGGTTTCTATTACATTGCCTCATAGAGAATACAGAATAAATTTCTTCTGAAAGACAAAAAGTATTCATTTCTATATCCTGGATGGTTGAGACAGAGAAAGAATAAGTTAGCTGATTAAACTTTCACAACCCAGTTCACTGAGCAAAATATCTCGTATCCTCTGGAGCATATTAAAGTCATATCTCTATTGACATGTTCTGAAATTCAACTCAAAATACTCAAAATTTGAGTGAGCCTCTAAAGTTGACACCCTTGAAAACTGAAATAGACTCTGGTTGTTTCTCAGACCCATCAAGAATTCATTGTACCTGCAGGAGAGGCCCATACTGTTGGCCTTCTCAGGTTTCTCTTTGAAGAGACAATAAACAATCCCTTTCTGAAGAGAGGTGAGAATGAGTTTGCCTCTCAAGTTAAAAGGAGATGGGAAGTGTGAGGTGAGGTCAGGGAGCACTAGGCAAGTCTGTGGCTGAACTTGAAACCCATCCAACAGATATGTGTCAATCTTGACTCTGCTTAAAAGACAAAAATCCCAAACCTGAAGGTCCTCAAGTTTCAGGGAAATTGAAGTGCCTTCATTATTTGCCCCTAGCGATTCACTATTTTAATAGCAGCATGAAACTTTCTTGGCCTTGTACAACCATGAGTGAGTGTATAATTATTTAAACAGGCTCTGGTCATCTGTTTTGTGGCGCTGTCTTCTTGGAAGCCTTCTCTGTACTTCCTTTCAAGGCTGACCACCCCTTCTCTGAATTCTCGTAGCATTCGGAGCTCACCTCTAAGCTTCACTTTATCATATTGAGATGATCAGTTTCGGAGGCCAGTTTTGAATTGGGGAGATTACTCTGTTGGCAGCTCAATGGGAAGAAAGCAGAGACGAGGAAACCAGATGAAGCTCTTACAACAGTGAAATGCTGAAGGTCTGAACAAAGGCAGCAAGCAGTAGTATATATGCAAAGGAAATGACTAACTAATTTAACAGAAATTTAGGACATTGCCACAGAATGTGGTTACTGATTGTATGTGTAGACATAAGGAAAAGAAAGGTGATGACCTTAGATGATGAGTGGATGGTAGTGCCATATACTGAAGCAGGAAGGAGAGAACATGGAACTTGGATGAGTTCAGTACTGGACATGCTGAGTTTGAGATTCTGTGGGCGTGGGACAGATATGGGGAGCAAGCAATTGGGGTAGAAGTCTGGAGTTCAAAGACAGGCTAGAACTTAAAACATGGATTAGAGCTTGGCAGTGATCATGGAGATGCGCTGCTCAGATCTCCTGTCAAGCTAGCCTGCTGCAAGGTATGCAGCTGGCAGCCCTTTCTCCTTTGCCTTCAATGCACTGCTCACAGCACCACACTCTCCCTGGGCTGCCCTCACCCAATGACTGAGCATGCACTGTGCCCTGTGGGATTTCTCTAACACAGACTTTCAGGATTGTATCGCATCCTGAGGCCCTTCCTGCCCAATTCTCCTTCCTTCCCACTCTCCTTTCATAGATGTCTGATTAGCACAAAGGTCTAAAGACTCCCCTTTTCTCTTCTATCCCTTATAGGCATTTCTTCAAATAAATCTCTTACAAATCTAATTCCATTTTGGTGTCTGCTTCTTGGAGAATCCGAACTGACACAGGAGTCATCATTAAAAGAATGGGAGTAAATGAGATATATTTAAAGAACATATAGAACGAGAAAGAAGGAATTGAAATCTTAATGTTAACAGAAAGAGTTGAGGAGAACTCGAGCATTTAGGTGGTGACAGGAAGAGCTTCTGGGTCTAGGCTGCCTGGATTTGAATCAGGCTCCACATCTTATTTATGTGTTGCTCTGGGCAGATTGCTTAGCTTTTCAAAACTTCACTTTCCTTGTGTATAAAGGGCGGGTAATAATAGTACTCACTGAAGTTCTGTTGTGAAGATTAAAATGCAATAATTTATGTAAAACTAGAGGCCTGATGCACGAAAATTCATTCAAGAGTAGGCCTTCCTTTCCCCGACTGCAGGCACCGTCTTCCTTCTGGCACCCGGGACCCAGGCTGGCTTCCTCCAGGCCACCTGCAGGCACCTGGGACCCAGCTGGCTTCCCGCTGGCCCAGCTTTGTCAGGAAGAACATCCGGAATGATGTCCAGAAGATGTCCGGTCTAATTAGCATATTACGAGTTTATTATTATAGAAGCTTAGAAAACTACCTGCATTTACTGAGGTCTCCATAAAAGTTGGTCGTTATCATCAGGCATAATGCATGAGGAGCCCCTTGAGTGGTCAGGGAAGGAAGAGGAAGACCAAAATAGTGTAATGCAAAGCCAAAGGAACAGCAGTTTCAAGGAAGAAAACTGTTTCAAATGTCATAAAGAGCCATGAAGAATAAGGTAAAACAATATCAATTGGCTTGGAAATAAACAATGACTTTGGAAAGAGCTGTTTCAGTGGCATGAGAGATGAAAGTCAGGGAACTGTGACTTGAAGAGTGAGTGGTGGGTGAGAAAGTGGAAGGAATGAGCAATCTACAGTCCTTTGAGAAGCTTGGCTTTGAAGTGAAGGAGAGAGGCGGACATAGTCAGAACCCATGAGGAGAGTTAAGATTCTCTTTGCACAGAAAGTAAAATGCCTGAAGACAGGAAGAGAAACAGGTTTTGGATTGTGGGTCCTCAGGAATTGGGAGGGAATGGTCTCCAGAGCACAGGTGGATGACTTAATCTGGCCAAGAGGCAGGATGGCGATGATCTGAGACCACATAAGTAAGAATGAGGACAGATTGAGAGGTCAGAAGGCGTTCACAAGCAATGACTTCTATTTTCTCTCTATTGAAGACTCCAGGGTTGCATCTGGTAAGGGTGAAGAAGGCAGAGGTGGAGAAAGTGGGGAAAAATACATTTGAAGAAAGTGGGGAAAAATACATTTCACTGATATATATGTCCTTTCTCCCCTAAAATGAGAGAAAACCACAGTTACCAAGTACCTCCTCTGTGTGGACTATGGTCTGGGAACTTTCACATAGCTACTGTCCCTAATCTTCACCACCACCTGTAAGTAGGAATCATTATTCTCATTTCATAGGTGAGGAATGCTGAGGCTCAAAGAGATGAGTCATTGATCTAAGCTGTGTAAAGTCTAGGGGAGCACTCAAGACATTTTTGTTGAATAAATGAACGCACAGACCATGTTCTTTCTGATCTCCAGTTAGTTTTGTCCTTGAGTAATGTGTTTTCCAACAGCTTTTTTGCTTGAGAGTGTTCTTATATAGTTAAGTCATGGATCAGTCATAACCTCCAAAAATGTCACAATAATGCAAAAAGTAGCTGGACAAGGAAATGCCTATGCTACTTTACCTCAAAACAGAAAAGCTACTTAAAAGATTATGACTCGTTGGGAAATGAGATTTGGGTGGATAAAAGCGCTTGAAGCTTCAGTTGTTAACATTTCCATCAAGGACCTCCTGAGAGTCAGCATTGATGTGTGCATTGTTTTAGTTTTGTTGTTAATAGCATCTGGATGAAAATGCCTGCCAAAACATTTCACTGGAGGATTTAGAATATGCTTTCCAAGTCTACAGCTGAAGGGTAGCACTAATGTCAATGTGTGCAGGTTGGCATTTCCAACTCATCTGGCTGAAGAAAAAATAACCGATTGTGTCTTCAAGAACACTGTGTATTTTTTATACATTTACGTCAAAGTCAAATTTGTCTTCTTCATGTAATCACACTAGTCAAAGAGAGAATAGTACAAATAATAACTTAAGGTAATGAATGACTAGATCGCTAGACTACAATTTCCTGTGGGCAGTGATTGGATCTTGTTTAAACACAATGCTTGGCACACAGTGTGCATTAAATACATTCTTGCTGAATTAAGTTGATTGCAACAGCACCGCAGACAGCCGAGTGGGCAGAGGTTGGCAAACCATTTAAATTGGCTTCAGTTTTCCTCTAGAGCAGAGCACGGAACTCTCACAAGGATGCTGTGCACATGAACACTCTAATTCATTATGAGGTTCAAAATGAATTATTAATCCCTGAAAATAATCCACCCCCCAGGGCTGTCAGTCACTGTAGCCAGAGGAGAAAAGTAATCTCCCTAAAATGTGTCCCTTCCCCCCTTTTCTTCAAGTCTGTTTTTGCAGCTCTGTGGGGCTATAGTTCTAATTCTCATTCTATCCCTGATTTACTGTTTGACCTTGAAATGAGTCACTTAATCTCAGTTAATGGCTTATGTTTCCCCTTCAGTGAGAGCCAAAGGTGCCTGGCTATATAGTTAGCAAATATCAAGACTCAAAAATTGGATGTGTCATTCAGTGCCATCCATCATCTCTGTAAGGTTAACAGAAATGAATCACAAAGATAGCTCCCTCGTCTCCTCCCATATTAGCCCTTGGAGGTTGCTGGGTCGCTGTGTGGTGTAGTAAGGGGAGAAAGATAAGGGAGCTGGGGATGGTTTCCCCAAAGGAAGAAGAAGATACCCTGGTAAGGGAGGGCAGCAAGGAGAAAGCCGGGGAGACTGTGATCTCCTGATCAATAGCTTGCCACCTTGGAAAACAATCAACTAGTCTCTGCTTTTTAAAAATAAATACACTCCAGCCCCAAATACTTAAAGTTCAGTGAAATAATGAAAGTTTACAGAATAAAGGGAGTAATTATGGAGTAATTATTCACATTTTCCAAGATTGCCCCTTGCTTTCTTTAAATAGTAAGCTCTTCCCAGAGACTTTAAATGAGATAAACTTTAAGGACTAGATTTACATACGATACTGCAATAACAATCTGAAAGAAAGAGGAGTATACAGCTTGTCACAGAGAGTTATGGGTTATGCAGAATGACTGCAGAAGTAGAGGCTGCGATTTTCTCCACAAGGGTACAGGCACTCTCCCGATGCCCACGCCTGTATTTTCCAGGGAGGAAACATGCAGAGTTGGAAATCCCTGTAAGAAAGATCTAGAAGGGCCCTGGACTCACTTTCACTACACAGGGCTTAGAGCACTTCACCCAAAGGGTGTCATCAATTGCAGGGGCCATGGTCACAGTGCAACTAACATTCTCCTAGAGGCACAGGCCAAAACACTACCTTGAAGATACTGCATTGCCCAATTCTTCTCTAGAACAGGGGCCTGTGCTGATTGAGGGTGTCTGACTTCAAATTTGGCTGCATCCTCTTCTCCTCTGCCTATAGGCCCCAGGATAGTGCCTTTGGGTCCCCAAACACCTTGCTACTCAGTACCATCTGGGCACTTACTGGGTAACAATAATGATGGATGGACACTTCAATCACATATGAAAAGCTCTAAAGCTCCACTTGCAAGGGCTGTAAATCTTCTACATAACATCCCTAAGTGACCGATGAGATGGGTTCTTCACACAGCAGGGTGCTCGAGGAATCTGTGTGATAACCGTAGTCTATAAATTTGTTTTCTCATGACAATTTTTTACCAGCTCCGTGATTTAGAGTAGAATTCAATAAATATTTAATATAATAAACCACTGAAATTGGAAGTAATGACTTGCAAATGAATAGGAAAGAAACTTTTCTGAATGTTAAGAGGAAAAAAATGGAACCATTGAAGAGTCTCTTTGAAAACAACAAAATACTTGTAAATTATATAATTGTCTAACCACTGTGCGGTACACCTGAAACTAATATAAACCAATATTGAATATCAATTGAAATCGAAAAATAAAATAAAATAATTTCAAAAAATAAAAGAAAACAATATATTATTTAAAAGAACAATCCAGCCCTGACCAGGTAGCTCAGTTGGTTGGAGAGTCATCCGTACACCAAAAGGTTGTAAATTCTATTTCCTGTCAGGGTACATACCTGGATTACAGGTTCTGGGGCTGTACAGAGGTGACTAATCTATGTTTCTCTCTCTCTCGCGTTCTCTCTCTCTTCTCTCTCTCTCTCTCTCTCTCTCTCTCTCTCTCTCAGCAATAAAACATTTCCTTGGATGAGGATTAAAAATAAATAAGTAAATAAGTAAATAAAAATAAATAAATAAATAAACAAACAAACAATCCAATCCAATTAGTAACAAAATATTCCAATGGAACCAGGATATCATCAGTGGTCCCCTAACAATAGTACAGATCCCACAAGTAACAATACGACTGAGATTTTATTCCATTCATTTGCCAAGATGGACTGCAAAGGGGGTCTTCTTGGCTTCAGGTACAGATGCAATGAACAGCTACTCCAAATTATTATTTCAGAGAATTAAGGTCAGATCCAACCTAGAATTTCCTTGTCAGTTTGCTCCTTAATATTGCAATTGTTTAAGGGAAGTAATGGCAGAGTGGTAGTTGTTTTCTGTTACACTAAAATCATGAGATAAATGACAAGGGTTTTTGAAATGGATAATAACTCTCACTTTATGGGTTAATATCATTAAATGCTTACAGCTCTTGATTTGCCTCTATGTTTACTTTTTCATTGTCTTTATAGTGCAGAACTGTTACTTCTGTTTGGCACCACCCCCCTCATCTGTCTTTCTTTTGGTAATAGCATCTGGATTTTCTTTTTGGGGAACCACCCTCCTCTCAATTTGAGGATAGAGGTGGAGGTGGATCACTGTGTCCAGAGTGAGCAAGAGATCTCATCTGGCCAGTCAGAACTCAACATCCCTCTGGCCTCAGGATTGGCTCAAGGGTCAAGCACAAGCCTGAGGTTAGTCAAAATAGAACAGCCTAGGACATTTTCTGGAACCTGTCTTTCTACAGGGGTGTCTAGATATAAGCCAAGAGCTGCTTGCCATCTTGACACCATGAGGCGATGAGCCTAATTTAGAAAAAAGCCGAGCCACCTGAAGGAGAGCGACAGATAACATCATCTGAGTACCTTCATAAATGCCCCTTTTAACATAAACATTTTTGAGTTTGGTTTCTGTTACTTGGAATTAAAAATGTTTCAACTAATACATATAATTCTTAGCACTTTTCTTCCCCAGTTATTTATTTTGAAATTTTTTAAACTCAAAGAAAAGTAGAAAAAAATAACAAAATGAATATCTGTATATTCTTTACCTAAATTTAGCAGCTATTAACAATTTGACACATTAGCTTTCTATCTATCTCTCTACCTATCTATCTATCATCTTGACACATTTTATTTATATTACTGTATAACCCCAACCATATTATACCCAAGAAAATTAAGGCCAATTCAATGATATCTAATAGGCAGCCCATATTCAGTTTTTCTTAATTATCCCTCACAGGTCTTTTTAAACCGTTTTTTCTTCCCCCCCCCCTCTTTTGGGATTTAGAAAGGTCCTCTCAATTTTTGTTATTTTAAACAATGACATTTTATTTTATTTTATTTTATTTTATTTTATTTTATTCTAAGCCAGTTACCTTGAAGAGTGTCCCGCATTCTGTATTTGTCTGATTACTTACTCAGGAATAGATTCACATTAAACATTTTTAGCACAAAAACTTCCTAGGTGATGCTGTGCCCTTTTTTCCTATCACATCAGGAGGTACCAATGTCAAGTTGCCTTGCTACTAGTGATTGTACATTTGATTACTTGATAAAAAATGGTGCTTCCATCTCCCAATATATAAGCCCATTTTCTCCTTTAAGATTGATAAGTAATCTGTGGGTGATGCTTTCTGACCATGTGACTATCCTGTTATCCAAGAACATTTTGCCCAGTGTTGGTAGCCTCTATTGATGTTATTCACTGAATCAATTATTACAATGGAGAGTACAAAATGATAATTTTCTACTTCTTCTGTATCTATTATCTAGCAATGGAAGAAGAGTCCCCCTCTTTTACTCTCTCTCTCTCTTTAATTTTATTGACATAAAATGAATACACAATAAGCTGCATAAGTTTAAAATGGATAATTTGATGTGTGTCCACATGTTGGTGAAGCCATCACCATAATTAAGATATCAAGAATTTCCAACATTCCCAAACATTTCTTTTCACCTTCTTTTCTCTAACCTCACCCACAGGCAGCTTTCTGTCACTATAGGTTAATTTTTACTTTCTAGAAAATTATTTAAATGGAATCCTAAGGTATGTACTCCTTTTTGTCTGGATTTTTTTCACTCTGCTTGATTTTGAGATCCATCCATGTTGTGTATTTCAACAGTTTGTTTCTTTTCATTGCTGAGTGGTATTTCATTGAATCCCTCTCTCTTTAATTCTGAATAAACATTGATTTTTAAATTCAATGTGTTTTAATCCATATTCTTTTTTTATACTATATTTGACTAGCAAGAAGCCCTGAATTTAATTCCTGTGATATTTTGACATTACCATTATGCTCATTAGAGTTTGACTATGTCTTTGCTCTCTGGAACAACAAGGTGTTCCACATTGTTCTTAAGCTTCATTGTGCCAGATCAGGAATAAGCCACTTCCTTAAGGAGCACGGGTTCCTTTCAGTGGTGAATGGTAATTAGAAAACAAAATCTGGACACTTGATATGCTCATTTCTCCTGGGAGGTCATCGCTTTTAGACCCTCATAGTGGGCAGGGTAGGAAGACTCTCTTTCTCCCTCTGTCTTTCTCTTTTTAAAGGTGTTTATGGTGATATTTTTTTAATTCAAATCCAGTATCATAGGATTTTTCCCTAAATTTCTCCAGTTTCATAGCTGTATGTTCCTTCTACAGTGTGAACGCTCTGGTTTCCAATATCAGTGTAATTACTCATTTGCTCTCTTTTACAACACCCAGAAAAAATAGTTTCAGAATTATAACACCAATATAATTGCCAACAACAAACTTATTAAAATTTAAGATCATTTTGGTTTTTTTTTGACCATAGAACATTTCTCACTAACTATGTAATAAGAGTTCTGGCTTAAAAACTACCTGAATTATTTCAATTATGTCCTTTCTTTCTGTGGTTAGGTTATCAATCTGATATATAGTTATGATCATTTGTTTATTTTTGCATTCAATTTAAATGTCTGATTCTTTCATTCTTTTAAATTTAGTTTTATTTTTGAATAAGTAAAATATATAGTTCAAAAGTTAAAACTTTTAGAAGACTTTCCCCCATCCTATCACCTCCAATATTTTCATTAATTTCTGGTTCATTCCTTCTGCATTTCATCATGCAACAATAAGCAAATACAATATATATTTTACATTTTCTTTCTTTATAGACGAGCTACTACATTATATACACTTTTGTAACTTGCTTTTCTTGTTCTCTTACCAACATATATATATTGTAAATCACTCCATTCAAGCCATAACATTTTTTCCACTCTTTTTTTTAGGATTACATAGTATTCCATTATGTAGATGTTTCATAATTTATTCAACCAGCCTTCTAAGGATGAAGATTTAGGTTGTTGCTTAACTTTTCTATTACAACATTGCCACAATGAAAAATCCTGTACATATGTTGTTTCATGTAGATGGAGGTTTATTTTCAGGGCAAATTTCTAGAAGCAGCATTGCTGGGTGAAGGGGTAAATGTATATGTAGTTTTGTTAGATGTTCCCAAATTCCCCTCTATGGGGAGGTTGGTAATATGTTTTGACACACAATATTCTACTTGACTTTTAGAAATTTTATTCTTTTTTTAAAAGGATTTTCCCATTTTTTGTATATTTTTATTAATTTCAGAGAGGAAGGAAGAGGGGGAGAGAGATAGAAACATCATTGATGAGAGAGAATCATTGATTGGCTGCCTCCTGCACGCTTCCCACTGGGGATCGAGCCCACAACCTGGGCATGTGTCCTTGACTGAAATTGAACCTGGAACCCTTTAGTCTGCAGGTAGAAGCTCTATCCACTGAGCCAAACCAGCTAGGGCTAGAAATTTTATTCTTATTTTATACTCCCAACCACTTTTTATTGCCCTTAAGGCACAATCTCCTTTTTACTTATTCTTGTATGCTTCACAACACTTAACATAGTGTCTTGTTCATAGAAGATGTTCAGTAAATGCTGAATGAGTGTATATACATGAATGAATAACTAAATTAATGGGTTATTCTTTTTCATGATATCAGAATTACTAACCCACTTGACAGAAAACTGGAACTCAACTAAGGTAAGAACACTTTTCAGTGACATTCTACCAGTTGGCATAGAAGACATAAAGGATTGGTGAAAATGCAGGTAAGCAGGAGAAGCTGGGATGCTAACCTTAAACTTTTGAAATAACAATCAAAGCACATTTGATTAACATCTATAATGTGCCAGGCAAGATAGATATAAAATATGAAGATATGAAGATGATGTCATGAAGCTCAAGGAGCTTACAATCTAGTTGTGTCTATAGGAATATAAGACACACAAACACATATAAAAGTACACACATACTAACAAGAAAGGGCAGTGTGTCATAAAGATCAAATGGATGGGTAGAGGTTTTAATGCACAAGGAGTGAAGAGAAGAGAAAACAGGAACATCAGTTTGGAGTGAGGGATTGAGGACATACTACACAGACTCTACTGCAGTCTTCACACTTGATTCAGATGGGGCAGGATTCAAAGCAGAAGGCCTAAGGAACAAATATGGTAATTTATGGTGTGCTCGAGGAACTAGTAAATCTGTCTGGCTGAAGCAGGGAGGTCATAAAGAAGAGCAGTTGGTACTGGAACTCACTGTTTGAGGCCAAGTTGAAGGAAGCCATGATGCCCTGTAGAGAAATATGGCAAATCATTGTAGTTTTGGTTTTAGTTTGCATACATTTTTATGACTCCCCTTTTTATTTCTTTGGAGTAGTCCTTCCTCTTTGGGGTGTCATCATCCTGGTGAGTCTGTAGAAATGGGCTCAGTCACTGTCCCTCACCCCCTCCAAAGAGTTGAGCGGTGTCAAAGGCCTTAAAATCTGATGACAGGTATTATTTACAGATGAACACTTTATCCAGTCAGGAGCACTCAGAATTGTTACAGGATTTATATATGGACACAAGGAGAATATAGTCCTTTCTGCACTGGGACTGCTGAGCTGGGAAGATGTGGTTGGGGCAGTCAGGAGTAGTACTGCCCACCTCATAGTGAGAGCCAGTGTGCAGAATAAAGCTTGCCTGAGACAGGCAGAGTGGAATGCTGGAGGGACAGACAGCTCTCACCATCATTAGAGCTCTGGGTTCCTCTATGCCTGAAATAGTGGTCCCCTCCTGACTCGCCAATTATCTGTAAACCAAACAAATTCTCTTTTTGCTTAAACTAACTTGAGATTGGTTTCTGACACTTCCATTTGAAAGAAGCTTGACTGATACAAGAGGCTTGGATTTCATCCCACACATCAAAGCTTCCTCATTTGGTTTCCTTTGATCACTGGGCCTGGAGATCTTCAAAATGGAATTTTTTTTGTGATGAAGCTAGTTTATGAGTACTGCCTTCCACAGCCTCCTTTGTAGGTTCATTAGCAAATTAACATATTAAATACTCCAGGAATCCTCCTGTGAAGTAACTGTGTAACTGCTAGACACTTTCCGTTTGTCCCTTCACATCCACATGCATGTCCCCACCCTGCTTTGTGCCCTGGGAAGCTGACTTGCTGCTCTCTATGAGTGGTGCCCTTGCCCTGGGCCTCAGCTGGATTTGAACTGTAGGTTAGGAGGAGGGAGGACAGTGAGGTGGGTGTTTATTCCCCTGGCTCTGCCTGGCCAAGTCATCATGGCCTGTCTCTATCCCTCAACTCAAAGACACAGGTCTTCTTGGGCATCCCTCTCCAAGTACAGTAACCTTTCTCTCCCTCACCTTCAGGTCTGGGGATAGTTAATAGCATCATGCTAGTATCAGCCCTGGGCTACTGTCCTTTCCTTTGTAGTTTTGGTTTTAGTTTACATACTTTTTTTCTCAAACCCTGCCCGGTGATATACTAGACTCTTCTGAAATTACTCCCTTTGAGTGTACCATCTGTTTCCTGTCAGGACCTCACTGAAACCTTGTTGTTAATAAATCTAGTGTCCCCTGAATTTATTAAACCTGTAGCTTTTTAAAAAAATTGAGAAATATCTATCAACATCTGACAGAACAAAAATTTTGATCACATACTTTGGTAAGTGTCTTCCTAAACAGTGTCTTTGGTGTAGGATTCCGGAAACATGAAGGCAGCTTGCCAATTTTTCTTTCTTAACTGGAGCATTCCCTGGTAAGAACCTGGTGTTCCCTGACTGGCACTGGCATGTCCGATGGCCTTCATTTAGGCTTCAGGCTTTATTACCTTTGTATATAGCACTCTCTCTGCCTGTGAATCTTTTTCTTTGCTCTTTCCTACCAAAGCCCATCCTTTAACAAAAATAAATATATAAATAAATAAATAATGCCCAGACCCATGGTGTGGCTCAGTGGTTGAGTGTGGACCTATGAACCAGGAGATCATGTTTCAATTCCTAGTCAGGGCACATGCCTGGGTTGCAGCTCGTTCCCCAGTGTGGGGCGTGCAGGAGGCAGCCAATCAACAATTCTCTATCATCATTGATATTTCTATCTCTTTCTCCCTCTCCCTTCATCTCTGAAATCAATAAAAATATATATTTTTAAAAATCCCAGTTCATGTCATTATTCACCCATGAACTGGAGCTCACTGTGGCTTCTGTCATGCATGTTGCCACTGTACTTCACTATATTGCACAGATACCCACCTATGTATTGGAGAAGGTTTTGTTTTAAACTTTTGCCTTGATAGTTAACTTTCTCAAGTTTTATCTGTGTCCCTGGAGCTAGATTGTAAGCCCCTGATGACAGGGATAACTTCTCTTCCACATATCTAACAACTTCTAACAAATGCATGCTCTTCTCTCTACTGACTCTATGGATTATGCCACTTTTTTACATTTGGTCCAAATCCTATCACAGTATCAAGCATTCCCTGGTCACCCCAGCCAAATGTAATGTTCTTGAGTTTCTGAAGGTCTAACACTACCTATTTGCCAAAGAAAATGCTCATGTAAAAAGCACTGTAATGGGCTGAGTTGAGCCCCCCCTAAAATGCATATGTTGAAGTCTAATCCCCATTACCTCTGAATGTAACTACACTTGGAAACAGTGACATGGCAGATGAATTTAGTTAAGATGAGGTCATACTGGGGTTAAGGTGGGCCTTAATTCAATATGACCAGTATCCTCATAAAAAGGAGGAAATTTATACACAGGGAGAATGCCACGTGAAGACTGGAGTTACCCTGTCAGAAGACAAGGGATGCCAAAGACTGACAGACACCACCAGAAGCTAAGAGAGAGGCGGGAAATCATCTTCTGCACAACTCCAGCATAAACTAACCCTGCTGGCACCTTGATCTCAGACTTCTGGCTTCCAGGGCTGTAAGATAATCAATTTTTGTAGCTTTAGCTACTCAGTCTGTGGCACTTTGCTCTGGCAGCCTTAAGCTAACTAGTACAAGCATCTCAGGGACAAGAATGCTACCTCAGAGCCCTGTAGAGTAGGTTCCAATTGGAGATCCATCACTAGGTCATTTCTTAGGTCACTTCTGGCAAGTCAGTTGATTTCTCTGAACCTCAACTTTCTCCTCTGTAATGTGGAGATGATAATATCTACTTTGGAAAGTTGCTTACTCAAAGATTACACATTAAAATACCAGGCACAGTGCTTTACACAATTAAAATGTTCAGTGATAATTTTCTTATTTTACGATGGAGAACTGAGACTTAGACATGCAAGTGCCTGTCTAAATCCACACAGCTAAGTAGCACCAAGCTTGCCAAAAAACTCCAGATATAGTCACTTCAACTCCTATGTATGCTAAGTCTTACCTCCCATTGCTTGAAGAGGTAATTCTAGTAGTATTATTTGATGGCATTTTGTGTGTGATTTTTGCTTACCTCTATACATACTACAGCTGGGGCCTTGGATTTGAGGAGTGGAACCTTTGTGTGTTGTTTTCCATCCACACATAACTGAAATAAGTCATATATATGTTTATTGATTTGAGAGGGAGAGAGAGAGACATTGACATGAGAGAGAAACCTGAATCCGTTGCCTACTGTACATGCCCTGACTGGAACGAACCAGAAACCTAGGAGTGTGCCCTGACCAGGAATCAACCCCCAACCTTTTTGGTGAATGGGACAACACTCCAACCAACTAAGTCATCCAAGTAGGGTGAGATAAGTCATATTTTAAAGCAAAATATCCCTCCTCTTTTGTACAAAATTAAATTTCTTTGCCCAGGAATGGTATAAATCATACCATTTGCTTGTGTAAGAGACTATAACTAAGAGCATTAATGAGCAAAATTGATAGGAATAGGCTACTAGAACACCACAAATTTGTATGCACAGATATTCTCTGTATGCTATTACCAGGTGATGCTTGAATTAATTTTAAATCCAAAAGCCTCCCCAATGCAGGATCTTCACCTTATTTACATCTCTTAATTCCTATCATTCTGGTTGCAACTTGCTTCCCTCTCATTCTGAAATGATTGAATGTAAAGCCTGCTGCCGAATGATTGGTTTATTCACAAGTTAATCAGATGAAATACATACTATTCCTGCCCCATAATTATACTTATTCTGCTAACATAAGTCAAAATTGATGTAGTCGTTTATACCACAATTTTCTTATATAATTCACAATCAACGACTGTGCTTTTTATGCATCACCATGCTGCTTATCAAACTATCTGTCTCTCAGTATGTTGAGAAATCAGTCATAAGCTGAACTG
>NW_006285041.1:922549-924827 GCF_000327345.1 Myotis davidii
CTCCTTATAAAGAAGTTGAGGATCCTGTTTCAAATGCTGGACGAATCCTGGTGAAAGTACCCCTTTAAAAATGGCAGATTACCCAGTGAAAAGAGTGAAGAGAAAAAGTGTGTGAAAGGGTGAGCAAATTCTGAGACCTCAACAGATTCTTTCTGTACTCTTCCATCATGTCATGACAACTTGCATCAGAAAAATTTCTTATTTCAAAATTGCAAAAGATATTAAAATACCTTCTCTTGAAACAGAAACTTGGAAGCCCTTATTTCTGGGATAAAGCTGTCAGGAAATTACACTAGAAGCTCCCAGGGGCCAGTCAGGATTGGGAGGAGGTAATTCTAAGCGCTCTATTTCATCAGCGGGCAATGGCAAGAGCACCTGCCTATTTTTCCAGGCTTCAAATGTGGTCACCAGCCAATGCTTTTTTGTTTCTATAATCCCCTGATAAAGACCATTGTCTATAAGAGCATGAAGTATACTGTGGCTTGCATGTTTTCTGTTTGTGGTTTCAAATGGGTGTCGATGGACTGGCTATTCATTCCTAAATGCTGGGTGATGGGACTTGGGGCAGGAGTTTGAGGGTGGAAAAGAGGAAAGTCTTTTAGCTGCAGAAAACTTTATTCTTCTCCAGAAGTTCCAGGCTTTACCTCAACTTTAAGGATTTGCATAGGGTGTTAGGGGAATTCCTGAGTCCCTTGAAATCGTATGCAAGATTGTGTATCTGTGTATAGATACATTTGTGGGGAAGAGATTCCATAGCTATCACAGGGTCTGCTGCTTTAAAAAATAATGAAGAATCACTGCTTCGTTATAGGTTTTCTTAACTAAAAAAAATAAAAACTTAACCTTAAAGGTATAGCTGTAAATGTGAAAGGTATATCTCTTAATGTGAAAGTTGAATGATGTGGATTTTATAAAAACATTTTAGTCAAGTGTAACTCCCAGATATCTGGTTAAAGAATAATATAGAAGGAAAGATATTGATTCAAATGTTTAGGATACTGAATCTTTATCATGACTGAACATATGAACATAAATGATTCACTTCAATGAATATTTATTTAGTGCTAGCTGTATCAGACATACAAAACTTGGTAGAACCTCATCTATGACATCAAGGGACTTATTTTCTTTGATGGAATAGAATATACACATAACTAAGGCACAAACAAGAGGACGGATCCTGCTGCAGTCTATCATATGAATTGAAATAGGAAGATATTGTAGAATTGGGAGTCCCTTTGGTTTGTTTATGCAATAATGAGGATATGAACTCATATGATGGCAAAGAAAATGAAGAGAATGGATAAATTATGTGACCTAAGCATAGATTTTTTTCACTTATTCATTCATTTGTTCATTCTTTCTGTAATACATCTTTTATTTTATCAGGCAGGTACTCGTTAGAGATACTCAGCAAAAATTAAGTAGAGTGTCTGCCCTCACAAAACTCTCTAACCAGCCCCAACTAGCTTTTTTAATCTAGCAACTCAAAAATTAGTCCTGCCCGGTGGGTGTGGCTCAGTGGTTGAGTGTCACGGCTTGATTCCAGGTCAGGTCACATGCCTGGCTTTCAGTCTTGATCCTCAGTGGTGGGAAGGGGGGCAGCTATAGGTGTTGGTCAATCAATGATTCTCTCTCATCATTCATGTTTCTACCTCTCTCTTCCTCTCCCTTCCTCTCTGAAATCAATACAAATATATTGTTTTTAAAAAGAAGAAAAAAAAATTAGTCCCACCCTTAAGAGATTCACAGCCTCATCTACAGCCATTTACCCACCATCCTTTCAAATTCTGCATCCTAGACCAGTGGTCGGCAAACTGCGGCTCGCGAGCCACATGCGGCTCTTTGGCCCCTTGAGTGTGGCTCTTCCACAAAATACCACGTGCGGGTGCGCACATACAGTGCGATTGAAACTTTATTAAGTTAGTTTTAGGGAACATTGTGGAGTGAAAGAAGATGTAGTGTTGAGGATTGAGAAAGGTATGTTGAGATGGTTTGGACATATAGAGAGGATGAACGAAAGGAGATAGACGAAACAAGTATACAAGACGAGTGTGGATGGGAGAGTTGGAAGGGGTCGACCTCAGCGAACGGACCTCAATCAGATTGAGGACGTTGTTAGCAAAGGCCAGCTTAGGAGTCCCCTAATGAAGTTAATAACAATGTACCTACCTATATAGTTTAAGTTTAAAAAATTTGGCTCAAAAGAAATTTCAATCGTTGTACTGTTGATATTTGGCTCTGTTGACTAATGAGTTTGCCAACCACTGTCCTAAGT
>NW_006285041.1:925632-939071 GCF_000327345.1 Myotis davidii
ATTTTATGGTTGGGGGTCACCACAACATGAGGAACTGTATTAAAGGGTCGTGGCATTAGGAAGGTTTAGAACCACTGGTCTAGACCCTTCCTACTCCAACTGTGGTCTGGGGCCAGCATCAGAGCATGTGGGAGCTGGCGGGGCATGCAGCATGCCAGGCCCCTCAGCCCACTGCAGCCGAACCCGCACTCTAACAAGATCTCACAGTGATTCGCATACACACTAATGTCTGAGAGGCAAACACCAAACTGCTTACTTTGGCTTTTTTCCCTGACTAGCTTAAATTACATTGACAAACTAGGACAAATGAAATTTGCATCGGCACATGGATGAGGACATGTAAGAAAACTCAAGACAAAATCAAAACAAGATCTCAGTAAGAGTTTCACTTCTTGAGCAGAGTACAGTATATGTCTTTGACAACTATTTTCCTCTGAGCTTTAATGGGTTGTTTTGATTTGTTCACTGCATTTGGAAAGGGCCCGTGTTTGCAATGAGGTGGCTCTGACAGAGTGCTTAGAGGGGAGTGCTTCCACCCAAGAGGCAGGACAGTTACATGAGTCCAAGAGTATATTTCTCCCAGATGAGGTACGGACCCCCCCCCCGCCCCTTTTTTAAGAACACAATACTGTAATGTGCAGCCTGATGAAATTCACGGAAAACTGTTCAAATCTTTTTAAAAATCATTTTAAGGAATAAATGTAAAAAGGGATAGTAAACAAAAGTTGGATGTTAGCTGCCATCATTCGGGCTGTTTTACATGGGTAATTCACACATTTCCAGATGCCAGGGAGGAAACAGAGACAGGAGTTCCAATTCCGGATGTCCCTCTGTTAACCCGTACCGTTTAAAGCTTCTAAATCCCCATTAGGCTGCTTGAACCAATTGAGATGCCACAAACCCAACCTAGTGGCTTTTCCCATGGGAAGTCAGAGAAGTGGAAAATATTTCAAGCAATTTGGGCATGCTTGCACAATCCTTTTGTGGAAATTCCTACACTAATAATTTGCAACTAAAGTGAGAGTTAAATTAGAATGACCTCTCATTTCAACAATGGCTATATTTTGTAGATGCTGATGTGTGAACATGCTTTATGTCTGACCCATATATAATGACAAAGAAACCCCAAATCACTAACTTTCAATATTTCTAGCAGTAAAATCACATTATCTGTAACAGATGAAGTCTCCCAATCAGCCTGAGGCCTCAAATTCCCAAACTTTTGAGTTACTCCCCAATATATCATTAGCTGCTTGATAGGAATTAATTTTTATCAATTTAATGAAAGCTTCTTTAGAAAAGTTGCTCTGCGAGGTGGAAAAATGTAAAATGTGATATACAACATTATTTCTATATTTAATGCTATGAGTTATTGTGTTATATTCTTCCCTTAGCTTGGATAAAGGAGTTCAATGTTAACTAGAAAAAAGTTTTGAGAATCGCTTCCCTAATATCATTATGCCATGACTCTTTCAAACATTTCTGAGATGCCATCAGATAGTTATAGGTTTTCTCTGAAATGTTATAAACTCTCTGACTGATGTGTAGAGTGTATATGTCATTTGATGACTAAAAATGTTCTCCAAAAGAAACTTTCTGGGATTGAATCACCTACGTATGCTAATCAATTCAAGCAGAACTGGGAGGACCTGTGAGTAAAAACAATCAGCTGATAAACTGAAATTGCAAAGTAAACAGAGGCTACATCCCACTCAGCCAGGGGCCAGAGGACTTTCAGCAAGGGACACCTTGGAGTGCTTTATTGATGACTCTGACAAAGGAGACTTGAGAAAGACAGTCAAGCAAGATGGCAATTCTTTTTTTTGAAAGGTATCTCTGGCCCAGGGGTGAAGGTGGCTAGAAGGAAGACCAGTTTGGAGGTTAATGCAATTACATAAACCACTTTGAAAGTTTGAACTAAGTATAGTGAACAGATGGGAAAGAAGTAAAATTGATAAAACATAGATGGATGAAATGGGAATTGGGGCAGTAGGTGAGAGCCAGGTCGGTGGTGACTGAATGTGCTGCCCTGAGTGTAGGTGAGTGGGTGATTCTGTCAGTGTCCAGGCACATAGAAGGAAGGAGGGCATGAGACACTATTGGGTGTGTACAATTGGAAGCCCTTCTGGCTCTGGAATATAGAGGACTTAGATTAGTTAGACAGTGATTTGGGGGTTATTGGCAAATAGATAATGGCTAAAGTTGTTAAATAAAACATGTCACTGCCTGAGCAAGAAAGTAGTATAGAAAGACAGAGGGGCTATTAGGGTAGTGGGCATGAGAAAAGGCAGAGAAAGAAGGAGTTTGAGGGAAAGCAGTGACAAGAGGAGAGATTTCAAGAGCCAGTCTGCAGAATGCTGTGCTGCGGAGAGACAGGAAATAGGCTGCTGTAGCCTATGGGGAATAGCCCACTCTGTTTCACTGCTTCACTAACAAATGCGCTGTCACTTTAAACTCTACAATAGGGAAGGAAGGAAGGAAGGAAGGAAGGAAGGAAGGAAGGAAGGAAGGAAGGAAGGAAGGAAGGAAGGAAGAGAGGGAGTGAGGAAAGGCTGAGCTCCTTGTAGGATGGACTTTGACTTTTGAGAGAAGAGTTTAGGTCCTGAGGAATGAGTAGACAAACCCCAATTTATAACCAGGGTTGGAAACATTATGTGTCTCATGAAGTTGAGGGTGCGGTAGTCCACTTATTTCGACAAAACAGCAACTGTGGAAATACACCCTGTTGGGGAATTTCAGTTGTGTGGGAATGGAGGGCTGCAGGGTGGAGAGGCAGCAGGTGTCTTAAACAGAATCCTACAAAACAGCTATATGGTCTGGAGGGAGACAGGAGCTCAATGAGCAGCCCCAGTTCTGGGAAGTTGACTGGTATAGAGAGTGGATGGAGAGCATGTCAGTGGGGGGCTTGTAGTTACTTTTCTACAGTGGAGAGAAATTACCTATAACAAGGCCCACCATTTCTTAAGGGCTCTTTATGTGGCTTCACATCCATTATCTTGTTTGATCTTCAGAACTACTCTGCCTGGTACATTTCAAAAATGAGGAGAGTGATGCCCAGAGAGGCCAAGTGACTGTCTGAATCCAGCAGAGTGACAAGGCAGAATTTGAGCTCACATTTGTGGAAGCTCAAAGCCCTTGTTCGTTCTTCTGTGATATTCCACCTTATACCAGAGACCTGTCCTCAGGCAGCAGCTCACCATTGGAGTTAAACTGAAGCAGGCTCCAGGTCTAGCCTGAGACAAGCCCCAGTCCCCAGCCCCGGAGAAGGGAATAGTGTCTGAGAGAGACTGTGGTATGAGCAAGGGGGACTTTTCAAAACCAAGGAGCCTCCAGGACGGTGACAAACAGAGAGAAGGTGAGGCTAAGGCAGCAACTCTTTCACAGGGACATGGGGCTCTAGGTCTGATCAGCAGGGAGTGAGTTGGGAGTGGCCACTGAAAGGTAATGGACTTCATTTAGGGATGGCGGAAATTCAACACGTGTATAGATTAGAGAATTATCAGTGAAGAGAGAGGCACAGAGAGGAGATCAGTGATAAATTAAGGGTCAAGACCACAGGAAAATGGATTAGCCCTGGAAAGAATTAAGGATGAGGTTTCCTTTGAGACAAGAAGGAAGGAGGAAAGAAGGCAGGAAGGAAAGAAGGAGGGAAGGAAGGAAGGAAGGAAGGAAGGAAGGAAGGAAGGAAGGAAGGAAAGAAGGAAGGAAGAAATCATTAATTTGAAGGTTGGAGGGAAAGGTAGTTGAAAGGTTTAGACCAAGCAGCCTCCATTTTCTTTTTGAAGAAGGAGGACATATAATTTCTGGAGGGTAGGCAGTGAGATGCAAAAGATTTAAGGAAAATAATAAAAATGAAAACCAAAGCATCAGGCAGTGTGGAAACAAGGCAGGAGAACCTGCATCAAAGACCCAGTGGAGGTGGAACAGTGGCGACTAGGAAGAGGGTCAGGTAGCATAATTCCAATATCTCCCTACATCTCATGAGGGCTCAGAGGGGCACAGGGAGGTAGCTAAGCATTACGATGTGAGGAAACACATTATAATACTAAAACATTATGCAGATTCACAGCATCTGAATTTCTCTACAGTATAGATTTCATGGAAGGTGAACCAGAGGCTCAGCAGTTAAGGGCTTTTCCCAAGGTCACTGAGGCAGCAGCTAGGCCTGAACACCATCTCTGGCCCCGGCGCCATGCTTCCGCCACAAACCCTTCTGTGCAGAATAATAGTAAGTAAATAAAATTGAAAATGGAAGTGGTAAGGTGAAAAGAACACACAAAAAGCCTTCTCTCTTTTAATTCTTAACAAATTCTTATCTATGTTCTACCCTCATGTGGGGATAGAACTTAATTTGCTCCCTTTCTGGTGCCTAGAAAACAAAATCTGCACTACCACGGGGCGGGGAGGGGGGGTGCAGGAATGGGGTGAAGTTAAGAGTAAAAATGGTGGTGGAAGGGGGACAGAGACTCGATTCACAGGTAGCATCATCATGGGACCTTCATATATTAAAATTTAACAATTTCAAGAAAACACAAGCCCAGAAATATTGCATGGACCCAGATAAGTTTAGATTAGAGAAGAGACAACTCAGGGAAGTTGTCAGTGCTGTCTACTGTTTAGAAAGGACTATGTGTCCTTTCAAAAGGGGCTAGATTTGTTGCGTGACATAATGAAATAGTTATGTAATGAATAAGAACTTGAGTTCAAAATAATGAAGCCTAATTGCCAGATAGACAATCTACAGACAGAAGGAGACATCTTTTCGAATAGTGAGTTTCCAGTCACTAAAGGATATCAAGTATTGCAGAGCATCAATGGGTAATTTGCCTGGAGCAGGGTTTCCAATTTGTGAATGAAAGATCTCCAGAGATGAGCCTAAGAGGTCTGTGAATTCATGGGCACGAGTGTTGCTTTAGAGGAAATGAAAAATATATGTGGCAAACATAAATACTATTCCTTTTAAAATTTTATAGACAGTTATGATTAATAAAATACAAATTAATTATGAATGTCACTGAATTTATAAGTCTTTCACTACTTAATATCTCAAAATAGGGATATTAAAAGTATAGCTACTATCACATGGAGGTCCTTGAAACTTTTTATTTTTTAAGATTAAAAGGGGACTTCATCCTCAAATAGGCTAGGAGCCATTTAACTAGAGGAACTTTAAAGCCCTTTCCGATGCAAAGATGATGGTTTCATGACTCCTAGGCATTCTGAGGGCCACAGCTGGAGTGGAGGGAAAAGCCACCCAAGCCCTAGCTGTCAGTTACATGCAGCTCTTGGCACTTTAGCACAGGCACACACATAGAAGCACTGAAATGTCACGCAGAACAGAGTCACCAGCTGTAGCTCATCAACGCAGTGTGTTTAGAGACCCATCATTTCCTTGTTCCAAAGCTGGCACATTTTTGTTTGTTGCTCCAAAGAGCAAGGGCATATTTTTGTCACTCTATGTATTTAAACAGTGCTCTAATTTTTGGATTTCCAAATATGTTAACACTATCTTTCAAAGCTTATTTCAATATTCAAATATCTAGTTCATATTCTTGGCAATTGATTTACTAATGAAATGCTTTTTGTTTAGAAAGAAGCACTCAATTTCACCACTATTATCATCATGAGCATTTGTTTGTTTATTTATTTATTTTTCATCAAAGTAAGCTGATGGTACAAATTCTATTGTTGGCAATTGACACACTCCACATAAGCATTTATTAAATGGGTAAATTTTGTGTTGTCCATGTAAAGCAGAAAGGTTGAGTCCCCGCAAACCTGATCTCTTAAAAAAAACAAAACAGCCCTGACCGGTTTGGCTCAGTGGATAGAGCGTCGGCCTGTGGACTGAAGGGTCCCAGGTTCGATTCCGGTCAAGGGCATGTACCTGGGTTGCGGGCACATCCCCAGTAGGGGGTGTGCAGAAGGCAGCTGATCGATGTTTCTCTCTCATGGATGTTTCTAACTCTCTATCCCTCTCCCTTCCTCTCTGTAAAAAATCAATAAAATATATTTAAAAACAAACAAACAAACAAAAAAAAACAAAACAAAAACTTACTATGTGAGAAAATTGAGATGAAATCTGATTTTTTAACTCATTTTCTTTCTTTCTATATAAATTATAGTCTTTACCCTCTGAAAGTATTTAATAAAAGAAACTATCAGGGTTACCTCCAATGAAAACTGAGCAGCAGAATCAATTTCTCCTCAGGGTTTCTCACCTTTTCCTTCCATGCCATCTCCTTGTCATTCAACCACCATCCCTGCCCCAGGCTCTTAGAGTATTTCAAGTTATTCTGGAATGGGTTTCTTCATGGCAACATCTTTTTTATCATACTGTGTGGGTGGAGCCAAGTCTTTGAAGACTGGTAGAGTAGGCAAACTTGGCCCCATCTGCAGAATGAGGTGTAAGGGGCCTAGATCAGACTACCTTCTTAAAATACTTTTTTTTCCAGGTGCCCCCAAATCTGAATGCTTCCCATTCAGAGCCATATCTCTAAATTCTTTCCCCTATCATATTGAAAACATAGAAACTTCCAGAAAAATAACTCATTAAAATGGGTCTCAAAAAGATGTTGTTATATATTTACTAGTAAAGATGTATTAATAGACTTTATCCTTCTATTAAAATTACAAATTTGTATTATTATAGTTGAGTATTTCTTCAGTAACATAGGTCCTGGACATAATGAAGAAGACTCAAAATCTTTTCTATGCCCAGCTGGCATAGCTCAGTGGTTAAGTGTGGAACTGTGAACCAGGAGGTAATGGTTTGACTCCTGGTTAGGGCACATGCCCAGGATGCGGACTTGATCACCAGTAGGGGGTGTGTAGGAAGAGCTGATCAATGATTCTCTCTCATCATTGATGTTTCTATATCTCTCTCTCCTCTCTTCCTTTCTGAAATCAATAAAAATATAATTAAAAAAAATATTTTCTTTTGAAATCTTTTCTATCCTGTTTGAAGCTGTCATCTGGGGGTGGTGGGGACCAGGACAGAGATTATTATCTAGAATACCAGCATCCTGTACAGTGCTGCCTAAAGTACAAGTAAACTGAAAAATCCATATATAGGTTAGCCTAACATCATAACAGCAGCCATCTGACATTTCAATTCTTCAAAAAGATAAGAAATGCAGAACTTCTAGCAAAATTGGAAAACAGAAGACTCTTACACAGACAAATACATGGGAGCCAAGTGAATCCTTCCTTAGGGATAGCCACTAAGAGCCTTAGTGTTTATAAACAGAATTCAACATTAAGGATAAAGCCAAGAATCCATGGCCAGTTCGAAACAAATATATCAAACTAGAGGCCCAGTGCACAAAATTCGTGCACGAGTGGGGTCCCTAGGCCTGGCCGGTGATCAGGGCTGATCTCTGGGGCGACTGGAAGGGCAATCAGGGCCCCCTGCTTGCACCCGCCTTGGCCTGGCACCACCCACTCGCCGGCCTTGCCCTGCACCACAAGTTGCTGTCTGTGGGGTGACTGGTGAGGTGATCAAGACCCCCACTCACACCTGCCTTGGCTTGGCACTACCCACTCACCTACTCCACCATTCCGCTGTGGTCCTGCTCTCATTGGGGTCTGTGGGAACAATTTGCATATTAGCCTTTTATTATATAGGATATGCAAAGTTTAATGCTAAGAATTATTGTATTATATCAAAGTATCAAAATAAAGAAGTCAAGGAATCAAAGACTGAACAAGTGCTGGAATCTTTGCACTGGTCTTCTTAGCTGCTTAATAGAGGTGGTCTTACCTAGGGCATGCAGGAAGGGGGATGCTGCTGTGGTCTCAGCAGTGTGGGACCTTCTGGGAGCAGTGGCCTGCTGGGTCAGACTAGGCAAGGACACAGGAATTAAGAGAGCAGAGAGCTGTTCTATTGCATTACACTGTATTTCTGGAAGCTCTCCTTTTAAAAACTCCAAATTTGCCTAAAATGCAGATATGAGATCTAAAAATGAGGCCACCATTCTGTAATGATGAGGAAAAGACCAAGAGAATTGTCAAGATAGTTACCCTGATATCACTGAACTAATATGAGGCCACCTACCTGCAGCTTCTTGCTATGTGAAGAGAGTAATCTATCATCTGCTGAAACCACAGTGATTTGGATTCCCTGTTACTCACAGCCAACTGCATTTATAACTGATACAGGGTGATTTTCATAGGTTTCACAGAATGGAGATAGCTTTATCTTGAGTTTCTTCAAGTAATAGCATTTAATTAAAAATAAAAATATTTTCTAACCATGAATATCAGTCTGGGAATAGGCTTATATAATGAAACATTAAGCTATCTGGCAGTCAGTGAAATTCAAGCCAAAAGGAAAATAAAATCACCCAACTCATTTCTAAATTATTCACTTTACTGACTTACCACCAAATAAAATTATAAGTAATCCAGGGTTTCTAGAGTTTGATATATTAATTCTTTGGCTGTGAATCTTACAGACATTGCATACCAACCAATGGTATAAAAATTCTCATAATATAATGCATTTCTTATCTTTTTCAAATCTAAAATTTGGGGTAGCTGCTGTTATATGGATTTCTCAGTTTAGATGTACTTTAGGCAGTGCTGTATAGGGTGCTGTTATTCTAGATTTTATTTCTAAAATATAAGATCCTTTGGGTCTGATGAAACTTTGCTTCCTCTCAGGTGGAAATAAAACTTTTGTAATCTGCTGACTCTACTTAATAGTCCTGTGGTCTATTTCCCAGAAGCCAAAATGCCATTGTCCCAAGCAAAACACAGGGTTAAGGCAATTTTCCAGTAAGTTGGGGCCAAAGTTGGAAAGTTTGCCTCCTCTAAGGTACATTTTAGAAGAGAACCAGTAGGTCTTAGACTCATGCTTCACTAAGCGTGGGCCGGGTCACAAACCAGGGGCATCAGAAGGATCCTGGGAGCACATTGGAAATGTAGTTTCGGGACTGCTCAAGACTAATGAAGTAGGATCTGCATTTGAACAAGACATACAGGGATTTGTGTGCATGTTAAAGTGTGAGAAGCACCACGCTAGAGTTCCACAGCCTTCCTTTTGTCAGACCATCTGGTAAAGATGGACAGTAACCTCTTTGCATCCACAACAGGAGCTGATGGGTCACGGATGGGGACAAATGGTGACAAGTGATGAAAAGGAAAGATAAGGAAGCCTGGACTTGGGGCTTGAGGGTGGCCTCTCTGTCCCAACCCTATAAAGCTGCTGTTCTATCTCACAGGGGCAGACCTGATACAGAAGCATCCTAGATGGCCATGTTTCTCAAGCTGTGGGCTGTGTGCACATGTTTTCTCAGGGTCTGGGTGTATGTTATTTTTTTTTTAACATTGCATTTTAATTTCAACAATAATCTTCAAAGAGAATTACTATTATCAGAATCACGTGGGACTTTAAGTATATCCAGGCAATACTTATGCTTCCAATGAGGATACTATGCAGACAAAAATTTTGCAAGAGTTTGAAAAGAGGAAAGTGCTGGGAGAGTTAAATTCCTAAACCCATGGTCAAAGTTTTACTAGTACATTCAAAAGAATCTACTCTTTTGCAGTCGATATGTATTCCTCCTGTAAACAAAGGTTGTTGTATGTACCTACTTGCAAAAATTCATTAGCAGCAAGCATAATCCTATATAATAAAAGCCTACTATGCATATTGTTCCCTCAACCGGGAGTTCAACCAGGGAGCAGGGCTGGCGGTGGTGGCAGTGGCAGCAGCTGCTAGGGACACTACCCGCTACCTGTGCACAAATTTCATACACTGGGCCTCTAGTAGTAAATATACAGTGAAGCATTTTCTGGTTCCTCATTTAAGCAGTAATTGGATTTATTGTCTATGTAATGTATATTCCAATGACACCGTGATGTTAACTTTATCTTTGATAGAATAAGACAGCTTTACAGAGCTACTTTTAAATTTAACATTCATGGATTTCTTGCTCACAGTTTTGCTTATGTATGAGCTAAGCTTTTATTGAACTAAAAAACAGTCTTGAAAATGTTAATACTGTCTTGGAAAGTGTTATCAGTAGTATTACTGAAGCCATTGACAGTATAGAAATTACAAAAAGGAAACCAAAAGATACATAAAGTCTGACATAAAGATGCACTTGAAATTTAATTTCTGTAAAGTAGCGTTCTTTATCACATTAAAATTGTTAATATTTTAGTTTTACAGCTTTGCTTGCACAGCCATGTGCCAAATAATGATGTTTTGTTCAACAATGGACTGCATATATGACGGTGGTCCCATGAGGTTATAATGGAACTGAACATTTTTTTATTGCCTAGCGACATTGCAGCCACTATAACCTCGTAGCACACTACATTACTCCTGTGTTTGTGGTGATCCTGGCATAAACAAGCCTGTGCTGCCAGTTGTATAAAAGTACAGCACATACTGTTATGTACAGTACATAATGCTTGATAATGATGATAAAGGACTAGGTTACTGGTTTCTGTGTTTACTATACTATACCTTGTATTGTTATTTTAGAGTGTACTCTCTCTACTTATAAAAATTTTTTGCCATATAACACTTTGCCATGGTACTCTGGCAGCAGTCTCATGCATATGGTGTTTACTAGTAGTGTCTCTTGATTGCATAATTTTCTCTTGTGCTTGATTTAATCTCGTGTTGTTTTGTACAGTAATGTGCTGTGCAGGCTTATGGTCTCGGAGCAAGAGGCTATACCAGGGATGGCGAACCTTTTGAGCTCGGTGTGTCAGCATTTTGAAAAACCCTAACTTAACTCTGGTGCCGTGTCACATATAGAATTTTTTTGATATTTGCAACCATAGTAAAGCAAAGATTTATATTTTTGATATTTATTTTATATATTTAAATGCCATTTAACAAAGAAAAATGAACCAAAACAATGAGTTGGCGTATCAGAGGTGAAGTCACAGTATAGGAGTCACAAAAAGGAAACCAAAAGATACATAAAGTCTGACATAAAGATGCACTGGAAATTTAATTTCTGCAAAATAGTGTTTCATAAATTTGCCATCACTGGGCTATACCATACAGCCTAGGCGTGTGGTAGGCTGTTCCATCTAGGTGAGTGCACTCTGTGATGTTTGCACAATGACAGAATTGCCTAGTGATGCATTTAAGAGAGTATCCCTGCAGTTAAGCAGCATATGATTGCATTTAATTAATTAGTAAATTTGTTTTGGCTTTCTACTTGTGTAATCACTATATACATAAGGAGATTATATTTCATTGTATGACTTTACATGTTTAAATAATATTATAATAGAAATAATAATGAAGGCTTATGGTAATAAAAAGAGAGGTGTCCATTATTTAAATTTGACAAACATTCTTGTAAGAGGGCTTCTTCTCTGATTTTGACCACTTCGGGAACTGGAATCTAGACTGAAGGGTCACACAGGTTTTACCAAGTGCACCTATCTATGTATAACATGCCTTGAAAGGGTACTTTAATGGGGCATTTTATTATGATGACAAAATAGCTGAACACATGCTGTGAAATAAGAAGTTACTTCATGTATATGCTGACTTCTTCCAAAAAGGATTTAAGTGGTTTTCAAATATAAACAAAACGTTGCAAGATAAAAGAAAAGTAAAATAGATGAGAGAACTAGAGGAAAAGAAAATAAGAGTATGAGAGTCAGAGGGCGCCTGACTGCAGTTTGTACGCAAATGCATGCCCTGAGGTTCCGATATCACGTAGAGAATGGCTTGCTCCAATCAGCTGTCTTGACAGGACCTATAAGAAGCATGTCTGTCTTGTGCAGCTTGGCACCCCTGACAGAGCCTGGCACATTGTAGGTATTTAACAATGAATGAATCAATCAATGAATCAAAAAGCTGGGTCACAACATGAAGAAGGGAAACAATAAACTACAAATTAAGCCAGAAATATATCAATTATTCAGCAGATGTATATCTGAAATTGAGAGGGAAAATTTTTCCTGTGGGTAACTAGGTATATATTTTTAATATAATTGACTTAAGCATAAATATAGTTTAGAGATTAAATACAAATAACTGGAAAGAATGTTTGTATCACTTTTAAATAGAAATCAAGAACTAAATTGAAATGACTCTCCAAATACACCAATATTTATAGCTAGTGAAATAAGAACAAATAGTTATAGTACATCCCAACTTGTACCCCCATACTGATATCTGGGGAGCCCTATCATTAACTAAGACGATGTCAGACAATTTTACCTAATTTGGACAGGGCAGTCCTTGTTGTCAAGTGTGTTTGTAAAAGGATAAACTTAGCTGGTGAGCAATGAATGGTCATAGATTATAATGGAAACACATTTCCTTTCCTCATATTTAGATGGGCTCTTCCAGGCTTACCCTGTCACCTATCTCTTATCCCACAGACTTTAGCTACAAATACCTTTCCCTAAAATGTGATTATGCACAGGATGGGAATGTACATAGCACCAACCCACCTACGAAATGGCTTAGGATAATGTGGCAGTACGGTAATAAAGGGCTTGCAATGTCCCTTTGCCATTTCATGAAGTTCTACTGGGCCTATTAACCACAGTAGTGGGCATTTCTGGGCTCAGGGATGGTCATAGGATAAAAGAGTGCCTAATCAAGATCTTTCCTTGGGATTGGTAAATAGATTCTAGGAAAAAGAAGCTTGCTTTTTCTGTATGTTTGCTAATTTGGAATGCTGGGGCCTAGAATTGTGGAGAGCCACCTGTGATGGTTCTTTTTATGTGCCAACTTGCCTGGATCACAGTGCCCAGATATAAGGCCAAACATTATTCTGGAAGTTTTTGTGAGGGTGTTTTGGGTAATATTAACATTCAACAGGTAGCTGAGTAAATCAGATCCCCCCATAATATGAGTGGAACTCCTCCAATTAGTTGAAGGCCTGAATAGAAAGACTGACACTGTAATTTTATGGGGTTGTTTTGTGTGTGTGTGTGTGTGTGTGTGTGTGTGTGTGTGTGTGTTTCATTTTAAACAGAAGTTTATTTAAACAACAAGATGCTTGACTTGAGGGGATATCTAGGATTTATTTCTTTTAGAGTAATTTATCTCTACTTAAAAGACAGATTGCTCTACATATAACCGCTATGTACAAAAAAAAAAGTTGTAAAATTGTCCTTGGTTTTACAACAACAAAGAAAAGCATTAAAATTCTCCAATTAAACAGGGTATGCAAAGATTTTTATATTGCTCTTTTTTGTTAAACGGTGAGCAAATTAACTTACTGGAATTCAAGGATAAGAGCTGCATGAGCATGCCACGAATGGACAAAGGGGTATTCCCTATAGAACCAGTGCTTTTCCCATCCCATCTCTATTTGATGTCCATCAAAAATACCACTGACCATTTAGTTTTTAAAAATGAAAATGCTTGTGCACATAGAGTACTTAATGTACAATAAAGGAAAGGGGAGGGAGGAAATGAAAGAATAGAGAGAAAACTATACTGT
>NW_006285041.1:939197-953507 GCF_000327345.1 Myotis davidii
ATTCCACACATGCGCACTCCGGGCCCGGGACGAGTCGGCTGCTAAGCAACAGGCAGCAGCGGCAAAAACACCCCGCGGGCCGGATAAATGTTTTTGGCGGGCCGCATGTGGCCCCCGGGCGGTAATTTGAGGACCCCGGCTCCAGACCAGGAACTCTGTTCCTCTGTTCCTGGAGGAACAGAGTTCTGGGTAAGTAGCAGGTTCCCCTTTTAGTAGACACCTGCTGTCTGCTGCCGGAACTCACCTGCGGGATCTTCACCGCATTTCCAGCTGCGCAGGTGTGTCTGTGTCAGTGATTGGCTGCCCATCAGATCAGAATCTGACCTGCCTCAGGGACAGACCCTGCCCTTCACAGCAGGCTTTCATTAGTTTGCGAGGAGCTGCATGCCTCTCCATCTTCAGCTGCACCGGGAACCAACCTGCCCGCCGCCTTCAAATTAATGTGATTGTTGTTCTCAGTCTTGACTCCTTCCTTGGGCTTTTCGGAGGCGAGCACTGAGTCTCCTCGGCCGCCACTTCACAACAGAGGTTCCGAGTCCCAACCACACAAGCACACAAGCAGCACCAGGGGCGGCAGAAGAAGGCGGTGGCCGCAGTAGGAAAGGGGAGAGATGTGCTCCTTCTCCCACCCTGTGTGCCTGATCCTACAGGTTCTGGACTTATTAGCATCCATAATCACAGGAGCTAATTCTTTAAAATAAATATTTCAATATAGAGCGTTGAAATTTCCATCTAACAATTAGTCCCAAGCCTATGCTGCTATATATGTTCTACCTATATTTGACATAAAACAATACTTTCTTAGACTGGCATTGCATTTTTAGCCTGCTAAAATTTTTCATTTGACCTTGGAGTTTATTTTTAATGGGCTTGGATTTGTATAAAATAATGCTACCAAATCCTCCACTAGCGAAAGATGTTGATGAGTAATCATAACATCTATTACATCTGCCTAGTGAAGTACATTATGTTTATGTATTCAGCATGCCTAGCTTAGAAGGTCAATTTTCCAAAGGCTTGGAAAATTACAGCGAAAGTGAGACTCAGGATCCAGTTTACATTTTGGATTATAAAACTAACAATAGTTCTTTTCCTTTAATAGTGTAGTTCCTTGTTTTATGCTAGAAAATAATCTCAGCAATTTCCTTCCGTGGTTGTTCAGTTGTTATTATGAATGGATTTATCTTCCGTGTCACTGTGTTGCTAATCCTGCTCTTAGGAGGAACAGATTTCCCTGTATAATATTTCAAACCACTTGTGTTAATTAATGATGTAAATAACTTTCACATTAGTCAGTTTTGAAGCAAAGCATGCTTTAGAGAGACCATTACTTTCCCAGAGGAATAAAAACAATTATTTTCAAATTGCTTACAAGTTATTAGAAGCAAACCCTTAAAAACAGCAAAACAGAGCAACCAGGATTGCTCTACTTTTATGTGAAGAAAAAAGTCAAATGCATCATATGATTGTAAAGAAAAAGAAGAGAGTAAAACCTTCAAAAACCTTTTGAACTCTTTCCAAATTATATGTACATTACAATGCAGTTATTTCTGACTTAGCATTTGCTATAAGATAAATTACCAGACATCTCATACTGAAAATTGTTTTTCTTTAAAATTCCAATGATCAGTTTTAAGAGTTTGTTTGCTACACTCCAAACTAACAGTTTAAAACAAAATTTGTTGGGAAGGTTATGGCAATATTTTTTAACACCAGTCCATCAAGGTCAATCTTGGATTTTAAAAATCTGAATTATTTTGGCATATTTTGTTTCTAATTTGAAATCTATGCTGTTCTGACCAATTTTTTCTAAGAGTTTAGATGGAGGTATTTGGATTATGTATGTCTATGTAGAGAATTCAGTGGAGACATGGTGTGTGTTTTTCTAAAGTACATTTCTACAGAGCAGAAAATAGCCACATAATTTCAAATTAACAGTCAATGTTATAAGAAGGCAGTTACCACATCATCCATCCAACTTTCCTGATCTCGTTATTTTCTTTCTTATCTGTCAATCAGTTTGCTCATTCTTACCTGTTAATCACTTTTCTTCAATGTGTACAAAGCCCTCTTTCAGTCAAAACATGAATATTTTATAAGGTTAATGCCTACATCATCATTTGATTTCCTTTTTACCCTAGATGGATTATCTTTACTCTAAGCATTAACATTAGTACTTGAGACTCACCTTGGCCAGTTTGGCTCAGGGGATAAAACATTGGCCCATGCACTGAAAGGTGCCGGGTTTGATTCCGGTCAAGGGCACATACCTCAGTTGCAGGCCTGATTCTGGCCCCCGTGTGTGGGAGGCAACCAATTGATATTTCTCTCTGTGTGTCTCTTCCTCTCTCTTCCACTCTTTAAAAGTCCATGGAAAAATGGATTTTTCCATTGTGATTAAAAAATACTTAGACTCAAGCAATTTCTGTAGTGGCAGCTTCCTCACTTTAATGCGGGGTGATCAGTATCCTGGTTACTCATGAATTCTAGCTACTATGTGTTAGGTATCATGCCACACACATTATTATGAGCTTTTAAATCTTAAACTAAAGTGTAACATAATTTTGTATTAAGAATGAGAATTGTGACACCATTTAATAGATGGAAAAACTGAAATTTGATCTGGAATTTGATGAACATCTGAGTTCTTTATAGAGTCAGATATTTTGCAGACAGCTTGTAAAAGAATAAATAAAATAACACATGAGTTTCATTAACACTAATGAAAGTTTCTGAATATCAGTAAAAAATGAAGAGTCAATGATATTAGTATTAAGAATTCTATTAACTCATCAATAGGACTTTTCCAAACCATCATGGTGGCCAAAATGACAGTGCATGCAAAGCCAAATGCCACCCTGGAATGCCCCCACAGAGCAGAGAGAGGAAATTCAAAACTTAATTAAAAAGAGCTCTTCAAGAGTTAGAAGATCAACCCTACCATTTAATTAAATTGTAGACATTTTGGGGAGCTGAATATTTGAGTGACTATCTGATTTTTCAGATACCCTTTGTCTGATCTTGGTCTCTCCCCACAAAGTCCAAAACCAAGCAGATAGTGGATGTCTTTCTTCTACCCAAGGAGACTCAGTGTTCTACAATTCCATTTGCTATTCCTTTTCCAGGCCTTGAGGAGTGGAAATGGGTTGGTATTTCCTCGCCATTCTCCTAAATGGGACTTCTCGCCGGACCTTTCGTATATTTGCGAATGGCATGAAGATATGGAAAGGGGTCTCTCTTTTCCGCATCCAGCACAGAAAGAGGGTGGTCTGTTTATTTGAGTAGAGGCAGCTGGGGATTTGAGAAATATGAAAGAAAGACAAGACACAAAGATGGAAGGAAAAAGCTGGGACCAGGTGGAACCGCTGTCCTCTTCTGAGGGAGAGACAGAGACAGGGACAGGGACCCAGCACTGGAACCGCGTGTTTGACTTATACCCCAAATACCAGGAAGTTCTGTCAGTTCTGGGCGGACCAAGTCCTACTCATTCCTGGTGCTTGGCTGGATTTACATAATAAAACCCCCTCCCCTACACAACTGAGCAAAGATGAGAGTCAAACTGAGAACACTTCTGCCTTTTTGGTAAGATGTGTTTCCAGGACTTGGCTCTGCCTGTCGCCTTGAATTCAGCTGACAATTATTAGAGAAAATGCCCATGTGCTTTCCCAGGGGCCTTCTACACCAAGAGCCAATTTTAGAAAGATGACAGGAGTCAGCCTATGCCCAAGTGGAGCCTGAATGGTTTTGGAGATCCAGAAAGAAGGATAATGGTGGCATCTGCAAATCCTTGCTCTTAATATGTTTCCATTCCTACCATCACTACACTGAGACAAGCAGACTCTGAAAAGTAAGATTTCCCTCTGAATTTTTCTGCCTGAGGATTCTTTCTGCCCTCTGAGAGCAAGAATATTGCCATGTTTGGTGATGACTTTCCTATTATCTTGATTCTCCACATCTGCTCTTCCCTAGGCAGGTGGGGGAAGGGAAGAAGGGTTCACAATTGGTTATCTTCAGTCTCATCGTTTTCATCAATTGATCCCTCTGGAATGAAATGTTCTCTGTGGGTCTGAAATCTCGTGCTTTTTTATTATATTGTTCTTTACTGAACAATCCCTAAATTCTTTCCATTGAAACAACCGTCCTCATAGTCAGGACTGTCCACGGATGTAAGTGGAGAAGGTTTATTGCTACTAAAGCTCTCAACTACCTGAAGTAACATACTGCCATCAGCCTGCCCCAAAATTTATATACTATCAATACTGGAAAAAAAGAAAACCCTTTGGAATAAAGGAAGACAAAATTCCTCAGGTTAAAATGCAAATATGTGACTGGGAAGAGGGAACATATATTAGCCCAGTTAACACCCACTGACATTTTACCAAGGTTTGATCCCTCATATTAGACTGTGGTATAGTTGAGTGAGAAGAGCTTCAGAGCTCACCTAGTCTGTGAGTTTTTCCAAAGTAGAAGGTTAGACTGCATTTAAGTGACCTGCTCTAGGTTTGTAGTGGCAGAGCCAAAGCCCAGGTCATTGCCTTCTAGTCCAAAGATCTTCCCATATCTGTGTCTTATGACTTGGGAAAGTTTAGTGCAGCTGGAGGAGACTGGGATCTGGTACCAGCTGTACAACAGGGAAGGGGGAACAGGGGGAACACACTGAGTTACATTCAACGGGAGGCATGAGAAACAAGGTCAGAGCTCTCATTTCTGGCTAGTAAGCACTGGATTGTTCCCACAACTCCCACAGGGCCTGTGCCTATTGGTGAGGGATGTAGGGACAAGGAGTTGGTACATTTCTAAGGCACAGCCCTCAGGGAATGGGAAATGGAAGACTAACTCTATATTGGGGGATGAGTTTTGGGAAAGGTGGTCAGCATGTGGGGCTTTGGAGAAGTCAGACTCAGGAGATCCATATGAGGCCTGACAAAGTAAAGCTAAAAGTGCCTAAAAAACAGAGAAAGATAAGTACACATGATCTCACTTGTATGTGGAATCTAATGAACAAAATAAACTGATGAACAAAATAGATCCAGAGACATAGAAGCATGGAACAGACTAAAGAATGTCAGAGGGAAGTTGGGGTAGGTGGAGAGTGATTAACCGGGGAACTTATATGCATATATGCACAGGCCATGGACACAGACAATAGAGTGGTGAAGGCCTGGGAGGGGCGGGTGCGGGGTGGAGGGGGTCAATAGGAAAAGAAAAACCATAAACAAACAAAGGGGACATCTGCAATACTTTCAACAATAAAGATTAATTTTAAAAATAAAATAAATAAAAGTGCCTAAAAAAGGCCCTGGAGCAGCTAACAACTAATTGTTCTCCCACATTTTTGTCTAGAACAGAGCCTGTTAGAGTCATACTAAAGACTCAGACCTGTTATCTCAGGGTCCCAGTAAGAGCCATACTGAATACAGAACTGGGTAAAGTCCCACCCTGATGTTTAACACCTTGATATTGTAAAGCAAATTCTGGTCCGTTTTCCCTCTTTGGATATGTGAGATTTTTCACAATCTTCCTGTAAAATAGGTCAACAGTGTGTATTTCAATTTATAGACGGAAAAAAGAAGAAAGAGCAAAAGTGGCCAAACAACTTGCCCAAGAACATAAAAGGCTTAAAGGCCAACCACAGTCTACCTGTCACAAATATCAATTCCTTAAATCTAGGACCCAGTCCATGGCTAAATCATAGCTTCAGGTGGAGTTCTAGAAGTCATGGCATACTACTCTGTTTGCCTATTATTGTTTGTGTTCTGAAAATATTTTGTTGCATTGTGCTAAGGCATCCTATCTAATAAAGAGGGAATATGCTAATTGACCCTCAAGCTGTCGCAAATATGGCGGTGCCCACAGCCAATAAGGAGGGAATATGCTAATTGACTGCCCCACCCTCAAAGGTGGTGGTGCCCACAGCCAATAAAGAGGGAATATGCTAATTGACTGCCTTGCCCTCAAAGATGGTGGCATCCACAGCCACAAGATGGTGGCACCAAGTCTCCTCAGCCCCGCCTGGGGGCTGGCCAGAGCCCCCAGTCCCCTCAGCGCCCCCAGCTGCCCAGGGCCATGGCACGCAGTCTCCTCAGCCCCGCCAGAGCGGCAGGTGCATGGCAAGGCTGTGCGCCTGCCTCCAGAGTCCTCCAGTCCCCTCAGCCCCCCAGCTGCCCAGAGCCTGCCTGAGGCACAGACAAGCCTCAGAAGGTGGCTGCCCAGCCAACGCCTGAGATGCAGGCAAGCCTTGGATGGCGGCTGCCCAGCTGCCAGGGCTGCCTGAGGCTCAGATAACCAGGGCCGGCCGAGGCTTGTGCTGCTGGCAGTGGCAGCAGCAGAGGTGTGATGGGCATCACCTTCCCCTGATTGCCGGGTCACCTCCTGCCCCTGAGGGCTCCCGGACTATGAGAGGGGGCAGACTGGACTGAGGAACCTCCCCCCCACCACCCCAACCAGTGCATGAATTTTCATGCACCAGGCCTCTAGTGTTTTATAATTCAAATGACTTCTTTCTTTCTCAATATGTCTTTAAATATCCATGCTATCTTTCTATCTCACTAGCTGCTGATTTTTTATCAGCTTTGCCAGCTCTTGCCTTTTCTTCCAGACCTCTAAATGTTGCCTTCCAGAGCACTGGATATATTCTCTCCCTAGGTGATCTCCTTCTGTCTCATATATCTCCTGTAGAGCTTGGACCCCAAACTTTAGTTCTCCAGCCCTTATCCCCTTTCCAAGCTCCATACTCAGACCCAGCTCTCTACTCACTAGCTCCTTGAGGATGGCTAGTAGGCATTTCAAATTTCACGTGTTCAAAAAAGAACTCCAGGTTCTATAGCCACTTTCCCCCCTCCCAAACCAGTCTTCTCTACCTTAATAAGTGGCGCCACTATTCACTGACTTGCTATGTCTTTGTCTTCACACATCCACATCCAGTCTGTCAGCAAGTTGTGTCAGCTCTACCTTCAAAATACACTCATAACTGTGACCTCTATCACCACCTCCACCTCTACCACCATCTTTCAACTGGACTGGCCTTCTTATAGTTTCCAGGATATCACTCTTAACCTTAACAATCTTTTCCCCATACAGCAGCCAATGCTTAAATCGGATCATATTGCCTCCCTGTTCAAAAGCCTCCAATAACTTCCCACTGTCCTTAATGTAAACCCCCAACTCTCTAGCATGGCCTATCTAACCTGGAATACCTGGCCCCACCTACCCTGCCAAGGGCATTGACTAAATTGCTACTACTTCACTCCAGTCATTCTGCCTTCTTGCTTTTCTCTAACACTTGCTTTTCTCTAATCTTTTCTATGCCATGGATCCCTTTAACAGTTTGGGATAGCCTATCGATCGCCTTTCAGAAGAAAAGGGTTTTGTTGTTGTTGTTGTTTTTGTTTGTTTTTAGTTTAAGAATACACAACATATTTATTTACTTTTTCTGAATTCCCCAGCAAGTGCAGACAGACATTTTTTAAAAAATATATATACTTTATTGATTTTTTACAGAGAGGAGGGGAGAGGGATAGAGAGTCAGAAACATCAATGAGAGAAAAACATCAATCAGCCACCTTCTGTACACCCCCCACTGGGAATGTGCCCACAACCAAGGTACATGCCCTTGACTGGAATCGAACCCGGGACCCTTCAGTCCACAGGCTGACACTCTATCCACTGAGTCAAACCAGTCAGGGCCAGACAGACATTTTTATCAATCTGTCTTCCCCAGGTACTTGGAAATCTAATGAAGTTTCCTCAGAAGAAAGTTTTTAAATGCATAATATAAAATACATAAGATTACAAAGGATACAATGACATTAAAATATAGTTATTAGACTATTAAAAATCAAATTTGTGATATGGTAAAATATGAGCTTCTTCATCAACAGCTCTCATAACTATCATAAATTTGAATGCTCTTCCTCCAGATCGCTGTGTAGCTCACTCTCATTTCACTCAAGCTTCTGTCCAAAGGTTGCTTTCTCAGAGAGTCCTTCCCTTAGTTTCCTAGGTGAAACAGCAGCCCGCCCACCCGTCACATTCCTTCCTTTGTTCTGCTTCACCTCCCCACCTTACTGACTATTCTTTGAAGTCATGCTGCTTATGTGTTTATGTACTTGTTTACTGGCTTCCTGAAGGTAGTCTCCCTTGTCTGCCTTATTCTCCAAGGTATCCCAGCATCTAGAACTGGGCCTGGTACAAGAAAGCACATGGCAAATATCTGTGGGATAAGTGAATGCCTATAAAGGGATGAACACAATCTGACTTTTAGACACATGAAGTATGTCTCCTGTGAAGAGGTGTTTTATTCCAAATTTTAATCAAAAGAGATGTTTCTCTAGGTTTTCAAATTTTTTTTCAAAACTGGGAACTCTAACAGGGGAAATATGTTCCATTTTTTATAGTATTATAAATATGATTCATGACACAAATTGGGCATATACCTGGATCCCTACCAGAAGATTGACTATTGGACCCTCAGAGGGCTGACAAACCTTTATCACAATGTCCAATTGCTTGGTTTGACTACCTCAATTAAAATATAACAAATTATTTCTATTAATAGCTGTTTTCTTTTAAACCTGCTATTACTATTATGAGTTTGTCTGACTTTGAAAAATAGTTATTAGAATACTAGAGGCCTGGTGCACAAAACTCATGCACAGGTAGGATCCCTAGGCCTGGCCTGTGATCAGGGCCAATCTTCCCTACTGCTGGCAGCCAGCCCTGCCCCCAACTGCTGCCAGTTGCCCTCTGTGTGGGGGGTGATCTGGGCCCCAGCACCACCCGTGTTTGCCACCATCCACCCCTGGTTCCCCGTTCCCCATCAGACAATTGGAGCCTGTGGGCTGTGGGCAGCTCCTACATTGAGCATCTGCCCCCTGGTGGTCAGTGTGCATCATAGCCAACCAGTAGTTCTGCCATTCGGTCGATTTGCATATTACACTTTTATATATATAGACTAAATAAATTGGTATTATATTTCACCCCCCTAAAATAATGTTATAGAGTAAACACAATGGTTTATCCCATTATGTGGTGGCAAATTTATTCTTTATTGCAGAGTGGTTTAATATGGACATGTTGTGTTTGAGTCACTGGGGACTTCTTGGTGAACTCATTAGTCATTAAAAATATGGGTCTTGAACTCAAGAAAGCAGACACAGCTTCAGAAATAAACAGATATTCTTGCACATGTAACGCTGGACCAATGGTAGTGGGTGGGATTTCCCAGGTAGAACATGTAGAATAAGAGAAGGAACCAAAATCACCCCCTAAGGAACCCATGGCAGAGGGGAAAAAACAAAACAGAAAGGAAAACTTGGAATCAGAAGTACCACGTTGTCCAAGTATCTACTTGTTGAAGTATAAATTGACTTACTAATTGCCTTCAGTATGTAATTCCTGGCTGGTTCTTGAAGATAAGGAAGAAGAAAGAGTGAAAGGTAATACATGTCCTATGACCTTTAAAAAAAGAGAAACCAACAAAATCTGAAAACTGCTAATCATTTCTCATTCGCAAATTACTTTACAAAGGTAAACACTTAAATGGAAGAGTTGGCAAAATGTAGAGCTTGATAAAGAAATACAGAGAAAATACTAGGGCAAACCTCAAGTGAATACAGGAATAACTCTTTGAGCTAAAAAGGAAAGTTAAAAAAAACAACAACTTATTATATGCCAGCCAGTGGATGTGTTCCTGCTGTACTAAGAAATTTTGATGTTCCCAGAGTATCTGTGTTAAGTAATGAAACAAAACAGTTTTTATTCAAACAATTGCACTTTGAAAGGAAAATTAAAAGTGAAGCAGAAATAATGCAGTCCTGAAACAAACTGACATCCTATTATATGAACATAAAGTAGTGGAAACATAAAAATCATTTAATTGCATTAATTGCTTTCATTAGCAATTATTGGCAAATAAATTGACATTTTTTTAAAAGGCAAAGAATAAAAATCTAGGGTACATGATGCTTGTTTTTTGTGAAAATAAACTGGGAAAAATTGTCAAACTTATGTTTTAAGCAAAACACTTCCATTTAATGGAAATCTTTCATAAGCCTCAATATATAAAACAGTTGAATCTGATTGAATCTGCTTGGGGGTTGAGGGCCCAGAGCCCTGTCCACTGAGCTCCACCCTCCCTTGCCACTCTACCATCTCCACCCCCCTGCCCCCTCACTTCACTCTAGGTAGCACGCAAGGAACCTCTATGGAAACAGAGGTCAGTGCAGCATGGTTTGAAAACTGCTCAATTCAGGAAGAAAAGACATAGTGAGTATGAGGCCATAAGAACTTTAATTCATTTCTAACATTTGCTTAGTGACTTGATTCATCATAAATGTATCTACTTATTAACTGGAAGTGCTTTAAGCATCAATAAAAAAAACAACTCAGCTTGATTCGAGTTTCTTTATCACTGTCACAGCTGCCATGTGCTCACACATTCTGAGCTACTTTAGTTCTATCTGAGCAATGACTGCAGCCCTGGCCACAGCATAATGGTGGGGAAGGGTCAGGGGGGAGAAGGAATTTGGTGGACATTTTTCTACTGATTTTCTAGAGCAGCCAGGGTAGGAGGTAAAGGAGGCTTAAGCTTTAGGACCCTAGCCCCACTTGCATGGAACCTTCCCGTAACCCCAATTAACGAGTGTCACCAATCCCAAGAGTATTGAAGATTAGTTACTATGCAAACTTGAACTGTCCTGAAATCTTACAGCTTATATATGAAAGAAATGTGTTAGAGGTTCTACCAATCCTAAAAGTTTACATGACATGACCAATTAATGTGAGACCAAAAGAAGCTTTTCTAACTATCAATAAATTTTTTCCCATCAATCATGCTAAGGGAAAGATTAAATTATCTATTATCACTGTAGAAAATGACAGTACAAAATCATGGTACTATAAAGAAGCAATTAAAAAATATGCAGCTGCCTGGCCAGTGTGGCTCAGTGGCTGAGTGTCGACCTATGAACCAGGAGGTCATGGTTCAATTCCTGGTCAGGGCACATGCCTGGGTTGTGGGCTCGGTCCCCAATGGGGGGCATGCAGGAGGCAGCTAATGCTTTCGTTATTGCTCAGATTTTTAAACTTTAAAATTTGTTGTGATGCCTTTTCTCATTCTAAATTAATATTTATTTTTGTACTAACTTTATATTTGGCATTTTACATTCTTTTTACTAAAGATGGTACCAAAAATTATACAATCTTTAGGCCCCATAAAGCTTGGGTCTGCATCTGTCTACCAGTGGAACAGGTTGGGGAAAGCTACCAGGATGGAAAATCAAGAGATAGAGAGCAAGAGTCTTATTTTAGCTCGCACTCATAACAAAGGTCAGATCACAATCCCACCTCACAAGCCAACTGGACTCTTCAGCACCCAAGTATCATGATGTAGAAGAAGGAAATTATTAGTATAATAGGGAGCCACCTTGCATCTAGCTGGGGTTCAACTGTCAGCTGCTGGGATGGGCCTAGAAGATATTTATCCAAGTGAAGAACTGAGAAGCCTTCTGGAAAGAACTCATTCTAAGGGAAGCAGGAGCTTGCATGCACCTTGTCATCAAAGTTCTGAGTATAGCAGAGTGTTTGCCACTCACTTGTGTCTTATGGACAACACATTCACACTTTCTTTTTTCCCTTTATTGGATAAGATATTGCAAATGTGTCCTTATCTCCCCAGTGTCCCCTCATCCTCCCAATCCCACCCTCACCCTCACCCCCTGTTGTCCACATCCATCACTTATGCTTATATGCATGCATACAAGTCCTTTGGTTGATCTTTTCCCCTCACCCCCACCCTCACATTCACACTTAATCACTCACTACTCACACAAGGCTCTCCTGTGAGTCCTTTACAGAGAAGATCCCTCAGCCTCTGGGAAAGCAGCTTCCAGTACAACTGTAAGGTGAGGGAGACCCTGTCTGAGAGGGGCAGAGCCAGGGCAACTGTAACACCCTGAGCGCACCACTGCTTCCCAGTCTGTGGCACAGACAGTAGCACCTGCAGAAGGAAATTTGTCCATGAGGACATGGAGACTTCAGAAGTATCAGGAGACAATTGTAGAGGACGAGGAGGTCCTGGCTTAGCTGGTTTGGGCATGGACTAGTGAAATTCGGTGTATTACTCAAAATGTGGTCCAGCTTCAACTAGGGTTGCTTGTAATGGTAGGGTGGACAGTTGCGGGGGGGAGGGGGGGCATGTCTTCAGGGGTAACATAGTCAAGGGCACCTGGGTGTTCCCTGACACAGACTTGCTGTGTTACCTTAGGCTTTGGTGTCAGGTCTCTAGGGTGTCTGATGGCTCTAAAAGTCTATGGTTCTAAATGAAAATCTTCATTGACCTTCTAGGGCAGTGATGGCAAACCTTTTGAGCTCGGCGTGTCAGCATTTTGAAAAACCCTAACTTAACTCTGATGCCGTGTCACATATAGAAATTTTTTGATATTTGCAACCATAGTAAAACAAAGACTTATATTTTTGATATTTATTTTATATATTTAAATGCCATTTAACAAAGAAAAATCAGCCAAAAAAATGAGTTCGCTTGTCACCTCTGACATGCGTGTCATAGGTTCACCATCACTGTTCTAGGGTAACATCAAGAAATTAGAAGAGTTTGTCTTTTTTTAAAGGGGGTCGGGGATGCATGTTAAAGAAAGGCAAGAACAAAGTGTTAACACAGTTGCCTCCCGAAAAATTTTGTTAGTTTCAATAAAGAGCAAATAAATATCATCAATATGGACCTGATGTATCTCTCACATGTGCGCTGTACTGGATATCTATAAATGTAATAAGAGTCTGATTCTCTTTCATTGGGGCTTATCTTTCAGTGCAGCAACTGGAAATGTGAGGAAGCATCTTGCTGTGACCAATTAAAGATGAGATCTATGAGGCAATGATACATATATGACCCTGCGAATGCAGTAAATCCTGTGTTCACACAGACTAATGGTTTTGAAGACAAAGACAATCCTCATTTGAAGTTATCAGTTATAGTGAGAAAGAGGGATACTTATATGACCATTTTGAATTATGGATATTTATATGATCATAATCAGCTGAACAGGGCGTCTCTTTGCATGATATATAGAGAGATGCCTTATAGTGGGGGTTTCTTTCATAGTTGTTTTCTGAGAGATACTGGATCTTTATTCGAATAAGCTGGGAAATAGCTCCAAGGGATCGCCAAATCTGTGATTTGTAAATCAGAGGGCCAGAGAGAAGAAGTCAGCCTCAGATATGGGTATTGAAATCTTTAAATTAATGTTCCCTTTATTCTATCAGAGAGAGGATATAGAAATTGTTTCAATCATCCAACCGCTGGGCTCCCAGAGGCCTAAACAAAGTGACTTTGGAATCCTGCTGAGACTGGAAAGCACCTATTAATTCCTCGATGAACAATAAGCCCAGAGAAACAAGGGACTCTTCCGGTGCTGCTCTCTCAGAGGCACAAACACAACTGAAATCTGGGGCCACCAAAGAGCTGAAATGCTTTCAGAACCGTGCTTTGCAAGGACTACTGAATAGGGCGTGGGGGATGGTGGCTGAGGTGCCATGACCACAGAATGCTGTGTCAGTGACTCCCCTGGAATTGTGTGTCACCTGCTCAACCATATACGGTAGCCCTGCTCTATTCCCCTTGTCGAAATCATTTAGTTCCAAGTCCTGTGACTGACAGTCCCAGGAGAAAGAAGGGCGGAGGCACTGAGCAGCCCATGGCCCTGCCCACTGCCTTTTCCTTTCCTAGGAATGCATTTTATTTTAGGTTGCTTACAAAGTGGAGCTGATGGCTTTCCCAGATGCCCTGCAATCAGACAAGGCTGCAAACACCTGGAAAGCTCAAATGGGGTTTAATGCACAATGGAAACATTAAAAATGACAGCAGGAAATTAGGGAATTATGAAAAACATTGAAAATCCTTAACTTACTTTGAAAGATGACAGGCTGGAACTCTCCAGTCTCTCACGTCTCTGCTAACCATAGATATGCTAAAGAGAATATGTTACAAAATGTAGCCCAGCCTCTCTCAAGGTGGCAACCTTCAGAAAGCAGGGGACTCAAGTGGAGGGGTGCAGAGGATGGTCCAAAAGAGGACTCAAAGAAGCCACGGAAGCCAGGTTCCTTACAGAAAAGTATGCAGCAGGCCAGTTTCCTCAAGCACACTCGGTGACTTCACTGACTTCTATGGAAGTAACTCTAAGATACGGTAGAAAATGGCCCTAAGATTATATATCCCAATCCTTGTATGGTATGGACATAAAGATACCTGCTCTGAGCTCCTCTGCTACATCCCGTCCAGGTCTCCTTCCTGCT
>NW_006285041.1:953535-980528 GCF_000327345.1 Myotis davidii
CTGATGCCACGCCTTACACTGTGCACAGAGGCCTGCTGTTCCTCTGGAAAAACCTCTACAGACCTTTCCCTCAATGTATCGCCTATGTTCCCCTCTGTGCAATGCCATGTCCTAGGACAGTGGTCGGCAAACTGCGGCCCCTTAAGTGTGGCTCTTCACAAAATACCACGTGAGAGCGCGCACGTACAGTGCATTGAAACTTTGTGGCACACTAAAGGGGCCAAAGAGCCACATGTGGCTTGCGGGCCGCAGTTTGCCCACCACTGTCCTAAGAGGAATTGATACAATAAGCTCAGTAAATTAATGTTTAGACCATTGACTCTCAACCCTGGCTGCAATCTGAATCATCTGGGGAGATTTGTAAAAATGCCCACGCCTGGTTCCCACCCAGAGCAAATAACTCAGCATCTTAAGTGGGACCAGGGCAGTGGCATGTATTAAAAGCTTGTGCAGGTCAAGGTATCTTCCAAGTCGGAGGATTAAATCAGTGGTTCTCAAGCTCTGCTCAAAATCAAAGCTCTTTTCTTTGAATTTCAGTTCTTCAGGAGGAGCCCTAGATTCTGGATGCACATTTGGGGGAGCTTTAAAAAAGTCTAACGCCCAAACAGCACCTTACATCGATTAAATCAGAATTTCTGGGAGGAGGAACCAGGCATCAGTATTTTTAAAGATTTTTCAGATGCCTTCAAAGTTTAACCAAAACCGAGAACCAGTGAGTTAAATGATAACAATCCAATCCCATCAGCAGGATGTGAGTTGGGCTTCCAAGCCAAGGACAGGAAACAAGTAAAATTTGGTTGGAGCCCAGTTGGTGGTACTAACAAATCTAAAGACAGAATACATCAAGCTAAGGATGGTATCTGCTCAGAAAGAGAAAGTGGAAGTTAGAGGGGAAGGATTTTCCAACCTGAGAGTCGGTGGTGGGATGTACATGGGTGAGCTCACAGGAACATCTAGTCCTATCTGTTTGGCAAGTCCATCCCCCCAAAAGGAGGTGAAGGCATGAGTATAAGAAAATCTGACACCCTATGACATTAAAACCATCCCTTTAATATCCCATTAAGGCTATGTACTCAGCCTACTACTCATTTGTCTTCCTATTTAGTTTCCTACTGGGAAAAATGTGTTAGTCAAGGTGACACAAATGTCACCTCTGCTCAGAAGTTCTTGTTTCTCATTGTAAATTAATAAATTGTCATTTTGGTTTATATAGTGGTCTCTTGAGAGCTTGACTGTTACGAATCTGTCTCTGAGAGCCTGATCCACTCTAGCATGATGATAATGCTCAGTTTCCAAGTTGCAAATCAATTTCACCAAAGTGGTACCATCTCAAAATTCCTGGAGCTTAGCACAGAGCCCTTTTCATGGCAGTTCTCTACCAGGCTGAGAGATCCTGGAAGACAAACATAACAGTTTTATGCTTTTGTTTCTCAGCTTAGTGCTGGGACATTATAGTCCAGGGTCATTGTCTAAATATTTACACCTTTGTCAGCGGCACTGCCCTTTCTTCGCAATGCAAGCCCTGGTACTGAAACAGTCCTGGATGTCCCTGGGGGCCAGGTGTGAATCTTGTAGGTACTTGGCCTTAGGGAATTCAGGAAATGCTGGGGAAGGGGTTGGTATATCTGGGGCAGAGCGGGTACTAGGAAGGCTCAAGGTAGTGACGTGCTACCAATCAGTAGAGAAGTATTTTGATATCTTAAGAACTAGTTGTGATGACATTATTGATACATAACAGCCGAATGTTAGCTTTGCTGTAGGTAATACATATTTGTTGATAAAATGAACAGCCCTCACTAAAGCACATTTCCCTTGACCAGTGATATCTGTCCATCACAGCAATTGTCAAAGACTTTCTTTCCCAGACCTCCTTGACACCAGACCCAGGCAGAGTGTAACTAAGCATGGAGTTAGCTTTATATCATAAATCCTTGGGAGCTGGCTGTGTCTGGCAGCTGGGACATGAGGGGAGAGAAGAGAAAGGAATGTGGCCTCCTCACAGGATTAAGAATACAAAGCTCAGTCCTGCTTCAGTTTTAAAAGACGTTACAAAAGCCTTACGTCTTTTACAACTCTGAAACTCCCTTGGCAAAATCACCGTTCTTTGCGTGGTATTTGAAAGCCGTGTTCTAATATGAAAGCAAAACCATTACTCTAATATTTGTGTCAAGGCAGCGTGATCAGATGAGAACAAAACTTCTGATCCCCTTGAAAGTGGGATCTACTGTGATTTCCCAACAAAGCAGCTGTCTAAGAACTGCCTCTTTAGCATGCTGCTCTCCCTCCCTCCTGCAGTTGATATCCTGCGACAAGTGATTGCTGGAGGATGTCGCTGGGTGAAACACTGGAGCACACTTGTTTGCCATGTCATTCCTGCTTTGTCATTCTGGTGGTGACTCATCCATTTCCCTCCTTAGCTTACCTTAAAGGGACCTGGGCAACCCATGGAATGGAAAAATCTGAAGAGTTCTTTATGGTTAATTGTGTGGTTAGTGTTAAATATGAAAACATGTCAGTTCATTGTTTGTTGTGCTGGATAAAATTTTGGCTTTTCAGACCTTTTCTCTGACTATCTTACTCTCCTCCCTCTCCCCAGTCCCTGTCCTCCTAAATTTTAGTGAACTGTGTCTTGTGCTTTTGAGAAATCTAGTCTAGAGATGTATTTAGAGAAGGTTGGTGTTCCTCCAAAAATAGTTTATACTCTCTCTAATACACAAACTATTTCATAGCTTCTGGATGTATGTGGTTAGAATGAGGAGTGTGTGCTGCTTGCTAATGATAAGAGATAACTAAACAAATGGATGGATACCGCTCATGTTATAGTACTAAAACATATCTAGAACAACTCCGAAGATGGACCACAACAGCAAGACATTTCTGTCCAAGTTAGTATTCTGGTGTCTTCTCTGGGCATCTCAGAAAGCTCTCAACTGAGATGGAAACAGAAAGAGTTTCACTATCCAAAAGGAAAAGTCTACTTTATCCTGTGAGCCCAGAGGGAAGCAGCACGTGGACTCGGGGCTGCCAGCGCACCTTCGCACCAGCTGGTTCAATGGAAAGAAGTGAGAATGTTAATAAACACTCTAATGAAAGGAAGTAGTTGGATAGAAATTAACATATGCCATTAGTATCTGTCCCTTTGGCCAGACACTGCAGACAGGCTGAAACCGTACATACAAATGAGTGTCTGCGAGGGCTGTGTGGGGAAGAAAGGGGGACAGTGTCATTGTGAGCGGCTGGTATTGTCAGCAGCTTTAAATCACAGGCCACTTAGTAACAAAAACAGGGAAAACTTTTATTCCTGAGACAATCATGTGACTGAAAAATTATAATTTTAATAAACATTTTCATTTTTGTTTAGCTTCCCTTCACCTCAAAACTTGCTGTTTATAGTTTTTTTAAAGAAAAATACTGGCTAGGATTTTTTGTCAATCAATCAGTGCAGGACTACAGTTTAGGGCTCTTTGTTTAAAAACCACAATTTCCTGACCTCTCCAAGAAAACAGATGATTACATGAGTCTCATGGCACTCTGGTAGTAGTTGTATTTCTCAAGATTTACATTACCCTTTTCTGGTTGACCTAAAATGGCTTATAAATCATACCAACTATCCCAAATGCTGCCTCTCGCAACACTGTGGAAAGACAGAACTAGAAACACAGAGTGCTGTTGGCTTCGAAAGCCTCCTTTTGCCAATGAGAAAACTGAGGCCCAGAAAGGTGGGCCAATGTTCCCTAAATCACAGGCCTGGTCCACTGACTATTGTCAAGCTTTCTTCCATCCTAGCCACGCTATCTTGTAGCTTACTTCTTCCTTACTGTGTTTATGACTCAGAGTGGCCAGTCTGGTACTACTTTGGTGAGGAAAAAAAAAAGGCATTAAAAAGAAACCAAACCACACTTGGATCCTTTTTCACGTGTGTTGATTTGCTAGGAGCACACGCATTTAGGGGAAAAACTCAACATTTTAGAAATATCAAAATATTTTTAGGGACACCAAAGTTTGGTGCCATTTGGCAAAGAGATAGCATGAGGAGTTAAAACTAGAAAGTCTAGCAAGAGCAAAGGATCAGTACAAAAAGAAAAGAATTAGAAATCAGAGCAATTACAGCAAAATATGAGTTAACAAGGAAGACTGATACCTTTAAAAGCATAACATGTGAAAGTTAAAAAAATAATAATTTTCCCATTATCAATTAATTTGAATGACTGAATTTGGGCATTTGTGATAAAGTTGGCCAAAGTTTATTTTTGTGGTGTCCTTGAATAAAGACCTTATTAAGTCAATTAAAGGGTAAACAAAAGTACGGACAAATTAGTTTAAGACAACAAAATAACTTTCTGAGATTGCTCAAACATTTTTTAATGAAAAGTGTTGCCTTTAAATTCGCAGCATCTACTTGCTAAACAGAAAAAGCTTTGTCTGCATCTTTCCGTAGTGTTAGTTCACCTCCCAACTGAAAGTGACAAACAAAGGGCTCTATTCGGCGATGGATTTAAACTGCGCTCCTTGAACATTCTGTGGATGGGGGTAGCCAGGCTCAGAGGGTGCTCGCCTCCTCACTTGCTGCACCTTAGGGAACTCCTGGTCAATCCGGGAGCTCTTCCTAGGACGAGAAGGCATCTGAGGCTGCTGAGTGCTGTGGGCACAGGAAGCCCTGTAAGCTGGCCAGCAGAGTCCACGTCAGGCAGGCTTTTCTCTAATCCGATTGGCCTTTCTCTCAGCTGATGACATAATTTATTTGCTCAAAAACCTGCGTTGCATACCTTTTTGGTGCCCGATGTGGTGCTGGCCTCCGTCTTTGAACACAGCAGAATGGGTGTTTGTTCTGAAATAGCGTTTTTGCTGCCTTCTGCACTTGCCACCGGGTCAGATTCTACATCAATTTATAGCACCATGAAGTGTTAGCTTTTTGCTTTGGAAGAAGGACAAAGGAACAATCAAAAGAAAAAGGGTTTAAACAATTCACTTATACTATACACGTTGGTGGGCCTCATAACACTCCACACAGTCCTGGGAAGACAGCGTATGTCCATTACAGGGCTCATAGACTGAAATACAAATGTTAGTACTTATAAAGCCCCTGGAGAGCATCTGCTCCAACCCTTTTATTTAACAGATGAGGACGCAGAGAAGAAAGCAGCTCTGTGCGAGGTTGTACGGACAGTTGGGGCAACGCCAGCCTCCTCTCTACCAACTTTGCACAAAACAACCAACGGAATCTTGCTTTGGGCAAGAACTATTTGAGAGTCAATAGATATGTGTTAGGAGAAAAGATGAATTTAGACAACTTTACCTAAAAAACAAAACAAACAAAAAAAAACAGAACAGAAGAGTAACTTAAGGATATCCTTCAAGTTTTTTATGAATGCTTATAGAAACAAGAGTCTTGTTTCGATGTCCCTTTTGGAATGTGAATCGAAGGAGAATTCAGATGAGGATTGGACACACTGAAACACTTCCTGACTGGCCTGGAATAGACATGGGGGAGAACGAATGTGAATTCCAGCCTGCACTCCCACGGCGGGCCCCCGAGTCCTCGTCTGAAGATGCTTCCAACAGGAGAGAAAACCATTTGTCCCCGATGCAGCAGCGGTGAGCAGGCAGGTGAAGCCCAGCCTCCTTGGGGGGACTGTGCTCCTGGGTGTCAGTGATGCTGAGCTCACATTCCATGGCAGCGGCCTCAGCACCCGGTGCATGTGCGGCCCCGACCACTCCCCTCTCCAGGCTCCTGAGTCCCTCCGTGTGTTCACTGCAGCCCTGACATACTTCTGCCCAGGAAATTCCTTTTCCTTTTCATGATTCCCTGCTGTTTTTAAAAGCTCAAACATAATGCGCATTTATTATAACAGATTCAAATAACATAAAATATGAAAAATAAGAACTCCCTTTCCTTCACTTTGTGCTTCTCTAATTCCTTTTTTTAGAGGTAACTGCTGCTAACAACTTAATGTACATATTCTTCCAATGAAAAAATACATTATATATGTGTTTATACATGCATATACACATGCAATTTATATTTTTATTTCCCTTTCTGTGCACGTATATAGAACTGTTTTAACATAAACTATACCATACCATATATACTGTTTTGCAACTTGCCTTTTCCACTAAACTAAATATTATGCATTTCCCATGATGCTACATGTTACAAGGTATGGATATACTCCAAATTATTTAATGAGTGCCTGATTCATGAACATTTAGGTAGTTTCCAATTCTTTACTTTTAAAAATAACCTTCAATTAACATTTGGTAACTTTCTTAGTTATTTTCTCCCACCCACTGCTTTAAGCTCAGTTATATTAAATGCACCACCATATCCCAATCCCATTTGAAACGATGACACTTCAATTCAGTGCTAGTTAAGGAACTGCATATTAAGGAAAGAATATGAGCTTTCGAAGTTCATAACATCAAAAATTATTAAAGTATTAATACCACCATTTGCTATATATGGGCTTGCCTGGTGTATATGGGGCAAGTTTACTCTGCCTCCTATTTCTGTACAGTCAGTGTAAGAACACAGCCTGTGGTAAGCACCAGGAGGCCCCATTTCTTGTTATGCACGTATGCTTGTATTTTGTTATTAGCTTTACTCTCTGATTCCATTCTAGAAATGCTTTCATGCCATTAGCCCATTTTTATTAGGGTTAGTCTTATCAAAAGTAGATTATAAAACCTGTAAATCCATGCAACCTGTCACACATAAACTACAGTGTGTCCTAGTACACTAAAAACAAATAAATGATGGTGATGCTATTAACCTCTATAAATTATGCAATTTCCTCAGGTTTTCTCCTCTGTCATTCAAAGCAACTGACCTTCTGACATGTGGGCTGAGAGGAGACCAGTGTCAATCTATTTATTAAATACTAGTAAATCTTAGCTTCTGGGGGTTTTTTTCTATAAAAATAAATCTAAGTTCAAATATTTTCTTCCTGTACTCCAAAAGATTGCCTTGCATGTTCGCTAGGTACAAATACTTCGTTTTAGAGCCCACTAATCAATAAAGTAAGTATATGTTTCCCCCACTAAGGGAAACTTAGGGGTCAATGGTATGAGTTTCATTATTCTTTGTTGAATAATTCAATAAAATAGCTAAAATGCATGTAATACCTTAATCAATAAAAAAAATAAAAAGTTTTTTTAAAAGGCTAAAATTCCTTAATAAAAATATTACTGTATCTCTAAACTAATCTTGTTATAGGAATTGAGAAAATCTAGGAATGTTGCTGAAAGGAATTAAATTAAGTGTGAGCTCCCTGTACTTCTGAACATGGCCTGTTTCCTGCTCTACCTTCGACATTGAGTCAGTCCTAGGACAGATGGAGGAAGACTATTTTGTTGGAGTTTCTTCTGGTCAAGGAACCCAGGTGAATCTAAGATTCATTCAGAATATTCTTCTCTGAATTCTTTTTCCTCTCTCAGGACATCTAAACCTTTTTCCTTTCTTTCTTTCTTCTTTTAATCAACTTTTTTTCAGGACAAGCTGGGTTCAGGTGCCCACAATGGAAAACAATCCTGGGCTGGTCCAGGTAAGATCATCGAAGGCCAGCTCACAGGAGCAGCCCCTGGGAACTTGAGCTGAGTTCCAACCTCAACTCAAGGGTTTTGGATGGAAGTGAGTCAAATTTAGGTTTGCAGTGAATTCTACATTTATCCCCAAGTTAGTCAACATGGCAAATAGCAGCAAGGCCATAGAATTGCTTCACCTCCTTCTGAGCTGCAACTGTGACCAGTGGAAACAGGCCTGGAGAAGGAGAAGGCCAGCTTGAGTTACGTGGGGAGTTCTGGAACCAGGCAAACCCCTACACTGCTTTCTACTACTGAAGCAAAATGCAGTATGGCTTTATTGGGAATCTCCTCTCTCTCAGCTGTGGCTTTAAGAAAATAGTTCTGAAGTAGAAGCAAAAGAAACATGAGATGAAAGGACCTGCAATTCAATATAGTTTGAGAAATTTATAATTTAACAGAAAGAATATAATAAATGGCCTGGAGGAAAAGAAGTTTCCAGGCTCTAAAGTATAGTTTATGGCCACTGGAATTTCTACAGCTAAGGTGAGCCAGTCAGCAAACAAATATGTTATTCTACTGAAAAAGAAAATTAAGTACTTACTATTTGGGTAGGAAATTCTCAAACATTTTTTTCATTTAAATTCAAAAGTTACAACAGAGAATACACTAAAAGTCTTTCTTTTTCTCCCTCTTCTCCCCAGCTATTCAGTTCCTCTTTAATTCAGAGAGATGCTGTGATAGTTCTTTATTGGCCAAAAATATGTGACTTATGGGTGAGTTGGAGTGGTTTATGGGCAAGGGCAGTTATCCAAGAACAAATCCCAGCAGAATGGAAAGTTGTTAATGAAGCTTCTTTTTTTTTCTTTCTAAAGAATTCTTCCATTATGCACAATATAACAGCATCAGTAGCACTGTCTTCAGATATGAAGCACCAGTGAAAACCATAGAGGTTATCAATACACAAAAGAAAAACATTTGGGCGGGATGGGAAAAGATAACATAATTTACCTTCTTTTGATTTTTGTACAGGATGTTTGGAAACTCTTGATGATGAGGATGTTCCTGTAAGCGTTTGAGTTGGGGTTTGGCATCTGGCTTGACCAGAATTTCCCAGGCACAGCTGGCCCGAATTATTATAAAGGCCTTCTCTTGGTTCTGGAATGTTCCAAACCATTAGATTAAATACTAGTCATTATCCATTAATTTTTCCTTTCTCCTGATATAATTCTAGATTCTTCCAGCCATCAGATTCTGCTTTACTTCCCAGCCATCACTCTGGTCCCAGGTTCCAGGAACCCATGAAATGACCAGTCATGATTTGTGAGATCACCAGTTAACCTCCTTTCCTGTGGGGGAAGGTGAGAAAGGACATAGCAAAGATTCATTCCATACTTGGTATTTTTCTCACTTAATAAATGCCTAGCAATTCCTCTGATATTTTCAATTTAACAAGGATCATGCAATGGAACTAGTAAAGCCTGCAACTGTGGTACAGGCAGCCTGGTCCCAGCCATTTCAGAAATCACCATTCATTTTAAAGGGAAAGGGAGCGGAGAAGAGGTAGTTCCTAAGCAAAAATTTATGAATACAACTTTATAAATGAGTACTTAAAGTTTTCAAATGTCTCAGGTATCTTCCAGCTGTGGTTTACGAAACCCTGTAATGTCTTCATGTTATAATCCTAGACCACCAGTTCCTAAATAATTCACTATAATTTAAATAATAATGCATGTGACTTAAGCTGTCTGGCTATTATGACAATAAAAAAATGTCAATGGAGAGTGGTAATTCATTGTTTCTTTAGATCAATTTAGAGACTGTCTTTAAAAGTCACAGCTTAAAAGTCTTCCAGGCTAGCCCAGCCAGCATGGCTCAGTGGTTGAGCATTGACCTATGAACCAGGAGGTCACGGTTCCATTCCTGGTCAGGACACATGCCCGGGTTGCAGGCTCGATTCCCAGTGTGGGGTGTGCAGGAGGCAGACGATCAATGATTCTCTCTCGTCATTGATGTTTCTATCTCTCTCTCCCTCTCCCTTCCTCTCTGAAGTAAATAAAAATATATTTAAAATATATATCTACATACATCTATTCTCCACTCTGTGAAGTTACCATTTCAGTGCTTCTAAATTATGTCCATATTTGCCTTCAATTCTTTATTTTCAAAAACAAGTCTTAATATTTCTACTTGGTTTTTTAATTTTAGCATTATTTATTGACCTTCTACTCTGAAAGATTCAGATTCAGCTTAATTTCAATATTCCTTACTCAACTCTCACTTCCGTTTCCCATCTTCCCATTCTTCCAATATAGACATTTGGGTAAACTCAATATTCAGTTGACATTACTTTAATGATGGAACCACTATTGACATTGTGATGACTTCTCTTTTTCTGCACAGCTATTTTTTTTTTCCCTTTGGAAAACTCTTTGCAGAGTTCATCATAGTACTATGGTTTGATAAGACTTTTTTTTTTAATACACTTGTCACTAATATATTTCCAAAATTTCCCCTATTTGCGTAGATCTCTCTCAGCACTCATGCCCTTGGTATTCCAACAGGTTTACCTTCTCCAGAATTCTTTTCTGGAGTTGTCTACCTTGCTGGGTGAGGAAGGGAAGGTTTCTGGCTGTGTGGACGCTGAGGGTATCCTACTCCTTCCTAAACAGACTTTTAACCACAGTTGTTTTTTTGTTTTGTTTTTTTGTTAATCCTCACCAGAGGATATTTTTCTGTTGATTTTAAGAGAGTGAATGGAGGGGGAGACACACAGAGAGAGAAACACCAACGTGAGAGAGATGCATCTATTGGTTGCCGCCTGCATATGCCCTGAACAGAACTAGGGATAGAACCCACAACTGAGGTACATGCTCTTGAGCAGAATTGAACTCAGAACCCTTCAGTCCATAGGCCAACACTCTATCCACTGAGCCAAACCAATTAGGTTAGTTGTTTTGTTTTTAACCTTAGCTCCCCACCTCTGCTTCCAGAGGTAAAAGATGCTACAATTTCCTAGGCCTTTCTGAGGTTCTAAATATTTTATAAAACACATTAATTTATGTTAAAAAGAAAAAAAAGGCATACAACTAGTGGTATGCACTGCACTTAGGGAAATACTGCTCTGGTCTAAAGTAGAAACTAAGGTCCAGGGAAGCTACATGGCCTTGCTTGAGGTTTAGTCAATGACACAACTAAGATATCCTTTGGATCCCTGCTCCTTCCTAAACAGACTTTTAACCATAGTTGTTTTTTACCACTAAGCCAGGCTGCCTGAGCCTCTAGCTAGAAGTATTCATCAACTATATACCTTACTCTCTGAGCTACCCACTACCACCTAACATGTTATACCACTATCGAATTATCTAGCCCCTGAGTAACTGACATTGTTTAAAGCTCATAGTTCCAAGTATGATTCACTTGTAGCTCTGAACAGAAAGATGCATTTGGTGGAAAAATCAATGAGGTCAGCTCAAAGCCAGCATTACTTCAAGCATAGGAATTTTCACATAGTTTATCCTCATCAACAAATTCCACAGTGCCAAATTTAGCTTGGTGAGGCCAACATGATGCTGAAAATACTTTTTTTTGCTGTTACTTTGCAATGTTTAATAAAAAAGGAGCAGATGTTGAACTACAGAGATAGATTAAATTTTGAAATTATACTAGTAAATGTCATTATAACTAATTAAAGCCAGAATGAAAGACACAAATTTGAGGATGATAAAATTATGGAACTAACACTTCAAAGTATGTTTTTTACAGAATGTGATCTGTCATAAATTTTGGCCCTCTATGGGGTATATATCATGCTTTTTAATTTATAACAGTTGAACTTCAAACAATGTTATCCCACTTTAAGTATAAGAATCTTATAACAGCATATTTCTATTTCCTTCTTGACTTTGTGTTATTGTCATACATTTTGTTTCAACATATGTTGTGAATCACTTTAAAGATGTTGCTCCATTGCCTTCTGGGTTACAGAGTTTTTGACAAGAAATCTGCTGTCATTGTCATATTTTGGCTCCCAGGTATGTGTCCCTTGTCATCTGACTGTTTTTAAGATTTTATTTTTACCACTCATTTCCAATAATTTGATTATCATGTGTCTTGACATGATTTTCTTAATGTTTATTCTGCTGGATGTTTGTTGAGCTCCTTAAATCTCTCAGTTTATATTTTTCATCAAAGTTATAACTTTTTTTATTTCTTCAAATATTTCCTTCCCCACCCCCACACCATTTTCTTGCCACTTTGACTATATATGTGTATAGTCTGAAATTCAGTAATGCTGTATTAATTTTTTCAGGGTTTTTTTCTCTCTATGCTTCATTATGGATAGTTTACAGGGCTCTGCCTTCAGCCTTATCTTTTCTGCTGCAGTGTCTGATTAATTATTTTTCCATCCAGTATTTTTTATTTTAGATATTGTATTTTTCATTTCATATGCCCCATCAAGGTCTTTTTTATATTATCATTTTATCTTCTCATCACATTTATGTTTTCCTTTCCTTTCGCTTTCTTCCACATTTAAAATAGCTGTTTTAATGTTCTTATCTGCTAATTTATTATTTCCATAATTTCTGGGTCTGTTTCTATTGATCAGTTTTTCTCTGCATTATGAGTAATATTTTTCTGCTTCTTTGGATGCTAGTAATTTTTGACTAGATGCTTGACACTGTAATTCTGCATGCTTTTGCTGGATCTTGTTGTATGCCTTTAAATAGTGTTGAACTTTACTATGGTAATAGGTTCAGTTACCTGGGATCAATTGGATCCTTTCAAGGCTCAGGTTTAAGCTGCTTATGGTGGGTCCAGAGTAGTGTTTAGTCCAGGGCTTATTTAGTCTCACTACTAATGCAGGCCTAAGTAAGAAGAGTCCCCTTTCTGAAGACTCTACTAAGAGGTCTTTCTACTTGGGCGTGGGAACATAAACTATTCTCAGCCCCCTGTAAGCCCTGGAAAATGTTCAGCCTGCTGCTTTTTGGGTGATTCTTTCTCCTCAGATACATTATTCTCACGTGTACATAGATCAGTACTCAGCCAAAGTTTTGAAGTCCCTCCTCCGCAAACCTCTGGAGCTTGTTTCTCCTGAAGCTCCCCCAGTAAGTTTTAGTGGTTTCCACCTCCCTTCACCTGAGAGTGTTCTAGCTCCTTCATCGCTATGAGCGTGTTGAGTTCTGTGTCTCCCTCCTTGCCCTGCAGTCTGGAAATTGCCTCTAGTCACAAGCTGGAGCAATTCTAAGATTCACCTCTTTTCCCCCACTTTCCTCAGAAGGGCATAGTTTTATGTGGAAATACCTGAAAACTATATTTCATATATTTTGTCCAGTTTCCAGGTATTAAAGGTAGAAGGGTAAACTTATTTCCTGTTACTACATCTTGGCCAGAGCAGAAGTCTTTTATCTCCTACAAGGAATGTGTGTTATTAGAAAAATGCTTTTTCTACAACTTTCCCTTGTAATTCTACAGTTCCTTACCAATTTGGGGGTGTTTTAATTATGATTAATTATGCTGTAAACTTCATTTTGGTCACATTATCGGTAGGCTCCTTTTTCTATTCCCTTTTCTGACACCTGCCAGATTCCTAAAAGAAGAGAGAGTCAAACCCTTGGTTTCCCAGGTTTGAGTCTTGCCAATTCATTTGCATACACTCTATGTGGTGACAGAGTTTTCATGTTTAAATCACCATGCATCATGGTTATCTGGAGCCCAGGTACTGACTATAGTTGCTGGAAATGACATAAAAAGGGTGGTTATCCTCAGAGCCCTAACCAAAGTTGCAACAATTCTCAAGTACCCTTCTTCTCTTTTTCTCCCATGTCTTGGAGCCCATATTTCTTTATTTTAGGCATTCAGTGGCATTCAATTAGTCCCCTGACTCTCCAAATTCCTTCTGGAGGCCTCACATACAGACACATCCTGTTTCAAAATGATCTTTTCTTTCTTCTAACAAACAGTCAAACTCCAGTTATCTCAAGGGCTTAACCCCTTCACTATAAGAAGCTTGAAAACATAAACTAAATCTTAGTTTTGGTATTTCATCAGCTTGTAGAACTTCATCTGACAATGGAAAACGTTTTTTAAAAGACCCTCTCATCAACCAAAGGACTTGTATGCATGCATATGAGCCTAACCAATGGACACAGACAACAGGGGGGTGAGGGCATGAGTGGGGAGGTGGGGGGCTCAATGGGGGGATAAGGACACATATGTAATATCTTAATCAATAAAGAAATTTTTTTTAAAAAGAAAAAAAGAACACTCTATGTTTAGTGTTTATGCCAGCTGTGAAAATAATATTGAGGACGAAAAGGGGCCACATGCTAACCTGACTAACTCAGGGAAGGCCTGCGTGGAAGTCTCGCAAACTCAGAGATCTAAAGTAACCACAAAGCATGGTCTGAAATTAAAACTTATTAATTAAAAAGCAGTCTGTGGTGGGTAGTCATGTCCTAGGCTGGTACATATCCTGACAAAGATCAACTTTTATCTTAACTGAGCCAATTATCTTTTTGCATCTTTGATACCATACCTTTGGAATGTCAGGGTAACTTGTAACTTTCCTCCCCATCCCCCCCTCAGGGAACAACCAATGCATCAGGGCACCAGGGTAGAGACCACAAATCCCCTCATTGTTATTCTTATCCTGTTAATTCTTGACTGTTAACTATCCTGCACCCACCTGTGTAAAAGAAGCCTGTGTCTTATCATTTTACTTTTTATCCAATCCTAGAGGCTCCCCCCTCTTTGCTTTCTCCCACCTCCTTAATCTATTGCCAGTAGATTTCATGTAACCCACTTATGTCTCCTCCTTTGATGGCAATTTATAAAAATAGGTGAAAAGCCACCATTCTCCAGAGCATTATCTCAATACATTCAGATTCTGCTTCCTGGAAATTGTTGAGTTTGGCTCAAACTCACAAAAAATTCTTTACAGGTTTGAATGTTTCTTACATTAACAATATAAAACTGAATATCTTGATGGCCATCATGAATACCAAATAGGGAGAATGAAAATGAAGGCAAATACAAATACAAGAAATATAGAAAAAAAAGAAAGTGTAAAATGTTATCATGATATGATTTGGGCTCCTAAACTCAGGTTAGCTACCTAGATTCACCCTTAGAGATCCCAAGGGCCTATATTTTCCCATTTTTGCTTAAATTAGTTCAAGTTGCGTTTTTGTCACCAATGGTTTAAGCAACCTTTTATATCAGACATCAAGCTGTGGGTAAAGCATAAGGAAAATGGTGAGTCACATATCAAGACAATTAGGGACTTAGTGTAGCATCACCCTCCCCATCTAAGAGGCAGCAGGCAGAGCGGGGAGCAGGTAAATCCAAGCCTGGGGGCTGGGGGGCCAAGGCTGGACAACCCTAACCTATGGGCTCTTGTCACTTTCAGGTGCTGCCAACTGTACCTCAGTGAGCGTGGGGAAGTGGGCAGAGGTACTTCATGCTGGCTCAAACACACCCCAAAATTTTCCTTTGTGTGTGGTGGCATGCACCTCATGGCCCCAGAGATCTGTTGACAAGGAGGAATAGTGGTTTCACATTTCAGTGTTTCTATTCCTTAAGTTTTTATGGAAGATTCTATGTTCTACCAGTTTATCAGTTCAAGCCCTGGGTAACTACAGGCAGGTATGTGTAGGAGAGGAGAGCATCCCTCAGAATCAAAGTGCTGATGAGTGCTCCCTTCACTTCCCCTGGTTGGCTTTGGTCTTCTTTTCCAAATTGTCCTTTGGTAAGTGTGTAGAATGCTAATGGGGTATGTGTTGGAGCCCTTCCATAAGACTCTCCGATTGAGATAATTACCTGAGAGCTGCCAGAAGCTTTAGTGAGCCCTGCAGTGGTACCAAGGGTCTCTTGGGCCAAGAGGTCAAGTCTCAGCTCTGCTACTGATGGAGTTGGGGGTGGGGGAGAGGTCTCAATAAAACCAAAACAAGAAGCAATCACCCTTCCTTTTGTAAAACGTTCCAGGACATCCAAAATGGTGTGGGGTGACACTGACATGTCGATGCAGAACAAGAATAACGTATTTTGCCGTGTTAACTTCATTTCCTGGTGGCTAAGATGAATTTGGCAGGAACCACATCACTGATAGACAAATCATGGCAAAATATATTTTAAGAGTAAAAAGTTTAAAAAGTGAGTATTGTAGGAGACCAATATTAATGAACATTTTTGTGGGTAATCACTATGTGTTAGGTATTTTCATAGACATAAACTACGTCTCTCTTTCTTCAAGAAAGGTATTATTCCCATTTTACAGACACAGAAAGTGAGGCTCCAGACGGTTGAAAAGCTAGAACTAGAATATCTAGAAAGAATCTTTCTTCAACACCACAGTGCCTCTCGCTACACCATGCAACCTCCCAGCAGCTAATGAGTTCCCCACCCCTGCCACTCACACATAAATACCAGAAGGCAGAAAATGAGACTCCTTTCCTGTGGGATCTTGACCCTCTGCCCTATTTTCTAGTTGTCTTTAAAAGTGAGTAATGAGCCCGTCCAGGTATGGCTCAGTGGTTGAGTGTTGACCTATGAACCAGGAGGTCATGGGTTTGATTCTCAGTCAGGGTAAATGTCCAGGTTATGGGCTCCATCTCCAGTGGGGCGTGTGCAGGAGGCAGCCAATCAATGATTCTCTCTCATCACTGATGTTTCCATTTCTCTCTTTCCTTTTCCCTTCCTCTCTGAAATCAAGAAAAATATTGAAGCCGAAACCGGCTTGGCTCAGTGGATAGAGCGTCAGCCTGTGGACTGAAAGGTCCCAGGTTCGATTCCGGTCAAGGGCATGTACCTGGGTTGCGGGCACATCCCCAGTAGGAGATGTGCAGGAGGCAGCTGATCGATGTCTCTCTCTCATCGATGTTTCTAACTATCTCTCTCCCTTCCTCTCTGTAAAAAAAATCAATAAAATATATTTTAAAAAAAAGAAAAATATTGAAAACAACAACAACTGAGTAGTGAGTTTCTTCCTTCAATAAGATTTTGGTGTCTGGCACTGTTTCACCAAAACTAAACCAGTAGCAACTACCACAGAGGCATATCCATGCTAATGTGATAAGCTAGTTAATAGCCACTTTTCTTTCATTGTCACACACAGGGCCATTTAATCTCCAATGCTATCTATTTAATTTTTTATTGTGATAATATATATAACAAAATTTTTCTTTTTAACCATTTCTAAGTGCACAGTTCTGTAGCATTAAGTACCTTCGCATTGTTGTGCAGTCATTACCACCATTCATCCACAGATCTCTACATCATCCCATTAAACGATAACTCTGTATCCATTAAACTCTGTACCCATTAAACAATAACTGCCCACTCTCCCAACCCCCTAGCCCCTGACAATCACCATTTTACTTTCTATCGCTATGAATTTGATTACTCCAGACACTTTGTATAAATGGAATAATATAGGATTTGTGACTGGCATACGTCACTCAGCATAATGTCTTCCAGGTTTATCTACATTGTAGTATGTGTCAGTTTCCTCCTTTTAAGGCTGAAAAATACTTGATTGTAAGTAGAGCACGTTTTCTTTATCTGTTGGTCTGTGCATGGACTCAATGCACTTTTGAACATCTCTAAGGGATAGAAAAGCCTTCCTCATTTTGAACCCAATTCTGTTTCCTTCTAAGTTATGTTTATGGGTCCTAGCTCTGCCCCTCCAAAGTTACACAAAGTAAGTTGGATCTTTCCCCCACCCCCCACCCTTAATTCTCTACTTATTTTAAGACAATCTCAGGTTGTCTCTAGAATTTTTCTCTAACTAATGAAATGAAGCCTGCGAACAAGCACTCAGTGTTTGACGAGCTGCGCAGAGGGAAGATAGACCTGAGGTGACTGGGATCTGAAAGCCTTCACACCACCCCAGTGGCCCCCTGCCTGGAGAACTTGGCAAGAGGATGGCTCATATTGGAAGTCTTCTGGGGGGCAGTACTGTCCATACTCACCCTATAGCACGGAGGGTCAGCAGAACCCCCCACATGCCTGCCCCTCCTAAGAGCAGAGCTTCACCTTGCACCCTCAGACTAGTGTTAATGAAGCTGGGAAGCGCATCAGCTACTGGCCCCATGAAATGTTTGTGGAAGGTTTTCTGAACACACATTCCTGCCTCAGCAAGTGATCTCCAAAAATTCGGTGAGGATGAAGATAAGTAAAGGAGAGATGCCAAAATGAGAAACTAACTTGGGTACTCCTAAGATGGCTGGTGCCAATGGCTCACTCTGGGCATAAAGAGAGTTCACCACAGGCTTCTCCCCTGAGGTAGAAGGGGCAGATCAGGTTGCTTCTCACTCCTGCCCCACCCTGAGGAATGGACTCAGTGACACTGCAGGCCTTTCTCTGCCTTGATATCTTTGAGTCAAGGCGCCGTGTTGACCTAGTGGATCAGATAAAGGACTGCAAAAGCATTGTCCCAATTGCCCAGCGAGGATGTGGCCAACATTCCGAGGTGTGTTTGTAAATACAGCTCATCTTGGTACAAAGTGCGCAGCGCTGGCAGAGCTGACCATGTTGGAGTACCTCCCGCTGCAGGTACTTCTGAGGAATCCATTCCTCACCACAGGACACACTTTCACACTCAACCTCAGAGGGTGAGTCCTATAACCAAACTCTAACCAGGTAGGTTCTATGATAGGATACTGTTTATTACAATAGAATCTTGCCTTTCCAGAACTTAATAGTTCATCAATTGATCAACTTTCCTGGTGCATCTTTTTAAGATTCTAGAAAATTCAACTCATTTATTTATTACTCATTATTCACTTTTAAAATCATTCAAAATTGCATTTGATAAATATCCATAAAATTATTATATCAAAGAACTATATATACAGAAGATAAGTACTAAAATTAGTTGAAAAAAAGACAACAATTAAATTAGAAGGTTTAAACTAAGGAAGTAATGAAATTAAGTATGAAGTTTAGCTCTGAGCTTCCTGATAATAAGATAGAAAAGAAGGGTGGGGGAAAGGTTAGGCTGTGTACTAGTATATCCTGTTATTTAATTAAAGAGCATGCAGATCCATCAGGAGATGTTGCTTTGATAAGTTTCAAGTAGAAATTATTTTCAAAAATTTAATTTAAATAGGGAATTTTAGGAATTCATCTTTTCTGTATTTAAGGCCTATCTATATGTGTGTGTCTCTGTGTATATATGGATGTACATATCTATCTGTCTGTCACCTACAGTCTCTTTGTGTGTCTGTGTATTTTAGAGATAAAAATAAAAATTTAGCCCTGGCTGGTTTGGCTCAGTGGATAGAGTATCAGCCTGGGGACTGAAGGGTCCGGGTTCGATTCCAGTCAAGGGCACATGCCTGGGTTGCAGGCTCAGTCCCCAGAGGGGGTGTGCAGGATTCTCATCATTGATGTTTTGATCTCTCTCTCCCTCTTCCTTCCTCTCTGAAATCAATTTAAAAAAATTTAAAAAATCTATCAGGAACCGTTGCAAGATCTCATCTGTTTCAGTTTGCAGGAGTGGCTGCCCCTCCTGGAAAAGCATCTGGTGGTCGAAGGATGAAGGTAAAGGTAATCTCATGTCCCTGGAACATCTGCACATTTACTCTGCCCTGCTGGTTGCGGAGCTGATCCTACACAAGCCTATTGTCTCCTAATCTGGGACCTTGGCTGCGAGTGGGAGAGGGATCAGTCAGTCCTGCTGCCCTAAGCCCAGCATCCAAGTGCCTGAGGAAAGCTCTTTGGCACCCAGGTGCCCTGCAGCCAGAGCATTTCTGTGTAAACTCGCCCTGTGGGCCAAGTCTAGCATATGACTGGGCGCCTGCTCAGCTTCCATTTGGCACTCCAGTTCCCTCCTGGCCCTGGAACCCTGCCCCAAACCACAGCTGCCTGGCTTGGTGCCTCACACTCTGCCCACTCCTTGCCAGAATACGCTCTCTCTCTCTCTCTCTCTCTCTCTCTCTCTCTGGAGCTGGAACTTCTCCTCATACCCTTGCCTTGGCTGCTGCAAGGGGTCCTGCTTGGCCCCGATGGCCCAGACAGGCCCCAGTGTCATGAAGTTACTTGCCTGTTGTCCAGAAACCCTAACAGCCCCTGCCTCCATCTCTCTAATTAAACACCCTGGAGGAGTAGAGCCAAGTTCACCAAACCCCAGGGAAGTCATGATGTAGATTCCAGGGTGTCCTCCTTAGAAGCCAGCTCACGCCAATCCCAGATTCTCCCCTCTCCCCACCCATCCACTGAATGGAAAGGTTATGAAACCAGAATGAGGTCTCATCTTCCCTAGAAAGTAGCCCACTCCATAACATCAGGGGTGTTTGTGGGATAGTGACTCGAGGGGGGCTGATCCTCAACCTAACAAGCAGAATTAGGAGGGATTCAAAGGCTCCAGAGTTCCCTCATTGCATTGGAGTAAACAAGGTTTGCTGGCCGCCCCTGGTCATGCTGCTGTAGAGAGACTAAGACCCATGACCACCCCCTTGGAGGGAAATTCAGGGTAAGGTCCCCTCCAGCCCCACCCTTTAAGGGCCCGAGAAAGACCTGAAACATTTCCCGACGCTGAGGGGCTTGCGGATAACCCTCTGCGGTCAGTTCTGAGATAAATCAGACAGAGGCTGGGAGCAGGGGGATGGATCTGTTGGGGCTATAACAGTGGACTGTGTCCTGCTGAGGGAGCATTTCCAGGTGCCCCTAGCAATGGGCACGGCCAGAAGGAAGTGTAATCTTTGGGAGCCCATCAGGGAATCCTGCAAGCCCCAGTTGTGGGGTGTGTTCTCCTAAGGCTGAGGGGTCCCAGAGAGTCCCAGTCACCAAGACAGCTACTGATGATGATCGGCACATGCAGCCCATCTGCATGAAGAAAGAGATGTTTGTAACTGATGAAAACAATTCTGAGGTGCCAAGTGCATAGTAGGCACTCAATAAACATTCACAGCTCCCATCCACCGGAGACCTTGCGGCTGAGGTGGAGAGAGGGGCACCTCGCTCATACCTCCTGCCGAGGCCTTGCCTCTGGGGAGACTCTGAGAAGCCATGACCACGTGGAGAGAAGAGTTTTCTCTTGGTTCCCTGCTTCTCCCCCTGATTTCCAGGGAAACATTCCTGTGGACAGTGAGGGGAAAGTGGGAGGCAAACTGTGGGAATAAAACATGGGTGGGTCACTGCAGTTTTGCTCTTCAAAGCACCTAAACCGCATCAGCCAGGGCCTCTCTTTTGTAACTTGAGCTGCAAGTGCACGGGTATTTATTTTCATGTAGTGATTGAAAAGTGGATAAAATTCATAAATAGTGAATCACATGCCTTAGGTGACCTTCGAATAGAGTAGTAACACAAAGCAATTAATAAAGAATTACATCTGATTTTAGATGTGCCAGAAAGCTAAACAAAATAGAAAGAAAATCCATTATTCCGGCCAAATAAGACAAGGAGTGATTGTGGAAACCGTAATCATTTTCTTAGAGGAAGAATGACAAGTACACTGAACTCATAGCCTGCAGTTTGGCTAGTATGCTTTAGGATGGGAAAAACCAAAACCAGCCTCTCTCATCCCCTTTTCCCTGCGGCTGCAAAAGCTCATGCTCTGATCCTCCTGTGAAGAAGTGATCACGGCTGGAGCTGCTGGGCCGAGCCAGGGAGGCCTGGAGGCCACTGCCATCCTTGTGGCTGGGAGGCCTGCTGCCGGGAAGCCACAGACAGAAGGCCAAGGGCATGAAACAGTGACCACAAGAGAGGCTTCAAACAGGACAGCAGAGGGAAAGTCATTTTATTAAACAACAAAAATTGTTTCAAAGCAATGTTTGTTAATGCTCTCCAGATTAGAAAAGAGAAAAATACCAGTTTTTAAAAATCTATATCCATTTTTAAATCATCATAAAATGTACTTACAAAACAATTGTCCAGGTTCGGTGTTGCCTATGCATGAGAGTTGGGAAAACAAACAAAAAGCCATAGCAGTACCAGTTTTCAAAGTGTGGTCTACAAGCCCCTTTCCTTACGTCACCCAAGGGTACTACTAAGTTCCAGAAACCACATCCAAAAAAAACCTACTGAGTCAGAATCTCTGATGGTGGGGCCAAGGAATCTGTATTTTTAAAGCTTGTAAGTATAATAATTTTGAAAACCATTCACCCAAAGGGTAAAAGATCAAATTGTTAACATATATCCCATCTTAATCTTGCAGTCAGGCACTGGAAAACACATTGGATTTGGAATCCAAATGCTTGGGTTAAAATTATGCCATTTAGCCTTGAGCAATTCACTTAATTTCCTGTGACTCCAGTTTTTCTCATTTTCAAAATGGAAGTTCTACACAGAGTTGTAAACACTAATTGATAGGTCCCAAGCCCTAGCACAGTGCCTGCATAAGGTTGATGCTTGGAATATCTGTTGAATGAATGACCTCTTCTGAGCATCACAAGTGCCAGGAGGTGCCAGGGCAGATGTGATGATGGAAAAATAAGCCAGGAGAAAACAAATACAAAATGAGTCCATTAGATACCAAGATATAGGCCAAGCAGAGGTAGAGTTTTGACTGCATCTTGTAGGTAAAGACAATGCTTATAGGTATACTAGAGTGTCCAGATGAGCCTGGAGAATACTGGGTATGGAAAGTCCAGTTCCCAGCAAGTATATAAGGGATCTATAGTATTACTCAAATTCTAGCAGAGAAAGCAGACAGACCCACAGATACCTTAATAATGTGATAAGCCCATACCCTCCTCAGGGCCTTTGCCCGTGCTGGTCCCTGTGCATGAATGCTCTCTACAGCATCAGCCTCCTTTACCTCATTTGGGTTTCAGCACTAATGTCACCCCTTGGAGACAGTGTCCCTGAACTCGCTATTTAAAGCAGCACCACTACATCATTACCCAGCGTCGGTTCTTTCCTGGTGTAGTCACTGTCTGAAATTACCTTGTTTACTTGTTTAGTCTCTCTCTTTCCATAGGAACAGAAGCTCCATCAGAGCAAGGCTCTTCACTGTGCTGCTCATTAGATAGCTTTTAAGCAAATGAATTAGCAAAAGGGATGGTTCTCTGTCATGGGGCTAAGTAAACAGCACGTTTGAGGTATGTGTTAAGCATATTATCTGGGTACATAGGGGATCTTTAGTAAAAGGTAGCTCTATAATGACTGTTATTTATAGATGTCATGAAATACCAAAAACCCTGACTTTTATGCTTCTGACCCTTCTTAAAAGCAGTACCCAGAGCCTAGGGCAGCAGAGGCTGAGCAGGGAAGACAGGTGGAGGGGAGGTGGGAAGGCACGGGTGGCTGTTGCTGCTTGCCTAGGAAAAGAGCTGAGTGGGGAGTGGGCTGGGAGACTCCGGAAGGTACAGAGCAGGGAGATGAGCCCTAGAACTTCCACGGTAGGCTGGGAGTTGGGTTGTGGAGGCTGAGTTTGGGGAGGAAAAAGTCCTAATCTGAATCTTGTTTTAATTATAAACTGATGATGGCCAGACCTAGTTTAGCTCAACTTCAAAATTCTAGATTACAACTACTGAGCATTTACTATGTTTAAAGCCCTTCTTGGCCCAATGCAGGATAGAGTTGAAGCAGATATGGCTCAGTCCCCTTAGCAAGCACAGCTTGAAAGGTGGGTCACAGCTAATATAATCTTACGATAATGTGCTCTAATCATGAAACCCAGAGGACGTTGGGGTGATGTTTCAAAGAATGTCTTGGTAAGACAGAGCAGGGCTGGCAAAGAAAAAAAAGAAGGGTGATCAAAACCACAATGGTGATTAAAAACACGAAATTCAAGAAAAATATCTGGTGTTTGTTTTTTTCACCCACTGAATTTATGTCAATAAGTTCAGTGTCTATTTTTTTTTTTAATACTCAGAGAGGAAGGGAGAGAAAGTGAAACATCAATGTGAGACAGAAACATCAATCGGTTGCCTCCCATTTGTACCCTGACTGGGGATCAAACCCTCAACCTAGGTATGTGCCCTGACCAGGAATCAAACCTGCAACCTTTTGGTACACAGGGCAACGCTCCAACCAACTGAGGCACCTGGCTAGGCAGGTTCAGGGTCACCTTTAACTGGCAATATTATGGATAGAAAAGGTCATTTCACTATGATAGACTACATATCTGAGGTCAGCATAGCTATCAATAATTGGTTTTTGTTTTTTCAGAAACAAAATATGCTGAAATTCAAGAATTCGGCTTGAATGACTATCTGTGTGATTGGCCAACGCTGAGCCACCTCCACACAGCGAGCCCCGCTGATCACATGGTGCCCTGCGGACTTAGGACAGTGTCCTGACCTCCTTCACAGGGAAAAATGCAAGAAGGGTTGTTGCCTCTCAGCTCCCCTGACTGCATTCCGGGTTTTTCTGACTCTGTAAAAAACAATCAAATAAAAATGCTATCTTCCTAAAGCCAGAAAATATACTCTGTTTGTACTTTTCCCAGGACCTTAAATCTGACCTGTGAATTTTTTATTACATGCTGCCCTTGTAACCAACCCTTTGAAATGGAGACTTTACCTTTAAGGAGAATCTGATAATGCTTATTTTATTAAGTATAAAAGTCAAGTCTTTAGTTAACTCTCAAAAGAAACAAATTTTTGCCTTGTTTTATTTTATATGTAAAATACAGATAGTGTAGATATATGTGTATATGTTATATATATATACACATGTATATATAGCAGCCAATGTAGTCTAAGAAAAGGAAAACTTGAGACACACTGACTAGGGATCATGCACCTTTAAAAATCTCTCTCTATTACCAGTATGATTCTGTGCTGTATACTGAAGTTGAGTTACAAAAAAAGAATACATATGAAAAGAACATATGTAAACTTTTATAGAATAACCAAACTAGCAAACATAAAGTGGTCATCAAGCACTTACCATATGTTCAAAACCACTCTGCGTTTACCCAAGCACAGTACAGGTCGTCTCCAGCTTTACACAGAAGGTGTGTACCCAAGTCCATTGCAGGTTTCTTTTTTAAAACTCAAAACAAATTTCTCGTAGGCATAAATCTTTGTTTCCTATATTGCATGTTTAATAGACTTGTGGGCTAGCCTAGGGTGTAGCCAGCATATTTGTTTATATGGGCAGTGTTCTACACATTTCAGTTTATAGTTCAGTCACAAGAACTCACCAACCCATCCCTTCCCCAAGCCACAGAGAGAACCAAAGACTGCAATAGGGGTGGCAGGGTTACCACTATGACTTCTGGGCTACCTTTTATTACCTCCTTTGGTCCTCAGCCCCTTGGTCTGTTTGTTGTTGTTTTAATTGGTTTTTAGCGAGACAGGAAGGGAGAAGGATAGAGAGATATACATCATCGATCAGCTGCCTCTTGCATGGCCCCTACAGGGGATCGAGCCCACAACCCGGGCATGTGCCTTGACCAGGAATCCAATTCGTGACCTTTTAGTTCCTGGGTTAACACTCAACTGCTGAGCTACACTGGCTGGGCATGTTGCTATTTTTAATGTGTTGGTTTTGGGTGTACAGCTTAGTGGTTAGAAAAGCATATATTTTACATAATTTTCCCCTCCATATTTCTAGTAGCCCAACTGGCATCATACATAGTTATCCTATATAATAAAAGGCTAAAATGCAAATTTTCCCTTCAACCAGGAGTTTGACCAGGGGCCGGGGCCTGCTGGCCAACCGCTCGAAGCTCCTCTCTCTCCACCTCTCACCCCCATCGGCCTGATCAGGGTGGGCCAGATCCCACCCATGCATGAATTCGTGCACTGGGCCTCTAGTCACAATATAATTGACTATATTTCCTATGCTTTTCTTACTTCCCCATGACTATTTTGTAGCTACCAATTTGTGCTTCTTAGTCCCAGTGCCCTCTGGCAACCACCAGTTCTCTCTATGTATGAGTCCAGTTCAATTTTGTGTGTTCATTTATTTTGTTCTTTTGATTCCACATATAAGTGAAATCATATGGTACTTGTCTTTCTTGAACTCTTATTTCACTGAGCATAATACCCTCTAGGTCTATCCATGCTTTTGCAAATGGTAAGATTTTATTCTTTTTTATGGATGAGTAATATTTCATTGGGAATATGTATTACAGCCTTTTCACTCATCTATTGATGGGCATTGGGTTGCTTCCATTGCTTGGCTATAATAAATATCTTTGTAATGAACATAGGGGTGTATATATTCTTTCTAATTGGTGTTTTGGATTTCTCCAGATAAATCCCCAGAAGTGGAATCATTGGGTCTTAATTCAGTTCCTTTTTTTTGTCTAAAGTTTTACATATGTCTCCTTTCCCCCTATTGACCTCCCCCGAAGCCATTCCCATCCTGAGCAAGCACCCACCACCCCAGTCTGTGTCCATTGGTGATGCTAATATGCATGCATACAAGTCCTTTGGTTGCTCTCTGTCCGCGCCCCCCCCCCACACACACACACCTCCTCTGCCCATTGTCTCTGGATCTCTTTTTGTTCATCAAATTATGTTGATCATTATAATGCAGTTCCATTTTTTATCTTTTGAGGAAACTCCATACTATATTCCACAGTAGTGGCACCAATTTGCATTCCCACAAACAGTGCATAAGGATCCCCTTTTCTACGCATCCTCACCAACACTTATCATTTGTGGATTTATTCATAATAGCCATTCTGCCAGGCATGAGGTGATATCTCATTGTGGTTTTAATTTGTATTTCTCAATAATTAGTGATGTTGGGTATCTTTTCATATGTCTATTGGCCATCTGTATGTCCTCATTGGAGAAGTGTCTATTCAGATCCTCTGCCCATTTTTTAATTGGATTGTTTGTTTTTTTGGTGCAGAGTAATATGAGTTCTTCATACATTTTGTATATTAAGTCCTTATCAGATGTATCATTGGTCAATCTGTTCTCTCTTTTAGTAAACTGTCTCTTTGTGTGTGTGTGTGGTTTCCTTACCTGTGCAAAAACTTTTTAGTTTGATGTAATCCCATTTGTTAATTTTTTCTTTTGTTTCCCTTGCGTGAGGAGATATATATCAGAAAAAAAATATTGCTGCCAAAACCGGTTTGGCTCAGTGGATAGAGCATCGGCCTGCGGACTGAAGGGTCCCAGGTTCGATTCCGGTCAAGGGCATGTACCTGGGTTGCGGGCACATCCCCAGTGGGAGATGTGCAGGAGGCGGCTGATCGATGTTTCTCTCTCATCGATGTTTCTAACTCTCTATCTCTCTCCCTTCCTCTCTGTAAAAAATCAATAAAATATATTTAAAAAAATATTGCTAAGAGAAATGTCAAAGATTTTTCTGCTTAGGTTTGCTTCTAGAATTTTTATGGCTTTGAGTCTTACATTTAAGTCTTTAATCCATTTTGAGTTTATTTTTTATAAGGCGTAGTCTAGTTTTATATTTTTTTTAATATATTTTATTGATTTTTTACAGAGAGGAAGGGAGAGAGTTCGAGAGTCAGAAACATCGATGAGAGAGAAACATCGATCGGCTGCCTCCTGCACGCCCCCTAATGGGGCTGTGCCCGCAACCAAGGTACAGACCTTTGACTG
>NW_006285041.1:980539-996463 GCF_000327345.1 Myotis davidii
TTTTTTTGCACAAATTCCCCAGCACTGTTTATTGAATACACTGTCTTTATCCCATTGTATGTGAGTCAAATACTAATTGACCATAAAGGTGGGTTTATTTCTGGGCTCTCTATTCTGTTCCATTGATCTATATGCGTGCTTTTATGCCAATACCATGCCAATTTATTACTGTGGCCTTGTAGAATAGTTTGATATCAGGTATCATCATACCCCAACTCTTTTTTTCTTTCTCAATATTGCTGAGGCTATTTGGGGTCTTTTGTGGTTCCATATAATTTTTTTATTATTTACTCTCGTTCTGTGAAATATGTCATTGGTATTTTGACAGGTATTGTATTGAATCTGTAGATTGGGGTAATATGGAAATTTTAATAATGTTGATTCTTTCTATCCTTAAATATGGTATATTTTTCTATTTATTTGTATCTTCTTTGATTTCTTTCTTTAGTGCCTTGTAGTTTTATGAGTACAGGTCTTTTACAAAACTCCTTGGTTAAATTTATTCACTTGGTTTTTGGTGAGGTTTTGTTTTTGCTTTTTTGTTTATTTAGTTAACTGTAAATGGGGTTATTTTCTTAGTTTCCCTTTCTGATACTTCATTATTGGTATATAAAAATGCAACCGATTTCTGAATAATTTTGTATCCTGTTATTTTACTGAATTCATTTATCAGCTCTAATAGCTTGATGGTGGAGTCCTTAAGGTTCTCTCTATAGAATCTATATAGTATTATGTCATCTGCAAATAATGAGAACTTCACTTCTTTCTTTCCAGTTTGGATGTGTTTTATTTCTTCTTCTTGTGTGATTGCTGTGGCTAGGACTTCTAGTGTTACATTGAAGAAGAGTGATGAAAGGAGCACCTGGTCTGTTCTTCGGGAGACAATTGGCCCCCTTTGAGTTTGGCCCCTCATATGACTTCCAGTTTAGGAATCCACCTCTTCTGATTTAGATTGTATTGGAGGCATTTTGGACTCCTGCCTTGGACTCTTGGACCCATGTTCTCTCCATTGGCCCTTAAAGGTGCAAGAGCTCTGCAGGCTGGTTGTGATCAGTACAGGAGGTGATCCCAGGCCATCAGGAGAGAAGAAAATCTGGGCTGGCTCAGTGGTCTGGGCTCGGCAGTTTCCTGAGGGCTCCTTGAGATAAGGCAAACTGAGTCTGGGAGCTCTGTCTTTAGCTTCTCACATTCAAATAGGGAATCCAATACTCATCCTTTCAGGTAACAAGGATGCTCATGAGCCAACTTTAGAATGAGGGGAGTGCTCCAAGGGATCCATATGACCAGCTTTGCTGACAATTATCAAGGTCCTCTTGGTCAGCACCAAACATCCACTTCTAGGATAAGTCCAGAGGCACCTCCAGGGATGGAGGATCAGGTCACTCCTACCTTTAGTGGACATTCTTCACTTTTCCTGCTGTTGTATGGCCAGCATGAGGATGTGTGAATGACTGCACAGGCCTTTTCTTGTTGGAGTCACATGTAGCTGCCCTGCCAATCTGTTGCAGAGATTCCCTTTGGCTGGTTTCTAAAGTAGACTTTGGCCAGAGAACTCCAGGCTGAGTTCGATTTCAGAGTTGTAGGTGGGGGATAGTTACTGGGTACATGGAGAATTGAGATGCTCATTCAGTTTCACAAGGTCTAGATATAAAAAACAGGATAGCCTTGTCTAAGTGTAGAGATCCATAAATAAAATTGCTTTCATCACTCCCAAAGAATGGTAGAAGGATAAATAAGAATTTAATCCAGAACAAGCTCAAATCCAGTCCTGGCAGTTACCAAAGTCCAATATAGCCAACGGGAGCTGGGGCAGAAGGTGGGATGGGTGTACAAGTCTGGGCAACATTTAAGCTTCTGCAGACAGTAAGAGATCTTGCATTGATCAGGGAGAGATCAGGAAAGATTCTCTGAGGATTTATTAGGAGCTTACCCCAGCCCTGATATCTGTAACTTTTGTTATAGATCTTTAGAGACACTGAGAAAAGAAATAGCTGGAATCAACCTGACAAAAGGGCAGACTCGCGTGTTGGTTGGGTTTAGGTAGGCTGCAGTGCTGGCTGAGAACCCGGACTCTGAAGATCCAGGCTCAAGGGCTGTTAGGCAGGCTGGCCACAGAGGAAGGCGGGAGGAAGGCCAGCCCACAACAGTATCCCTGGTGTCTAGGATTCCATTTATCCATACAAGCATGAGTCATAGCCTAGCCATGGACTCTTTACAGATTATCTCCTTCACAGTAGTAAGTACAGGGCTATTTTAATCAGGGCTCTTTTCATTGCAAGTGACTGAAACTCAATTCCAAAATTAAAAGTGAAAAAGAAGTCCATGGGCTAAATAAATGAAAAACACGCGAGTATAACTTCAGGAGTGGATGGATCCGGGGATTCAGGTGATATAATCTAGCATATGTCTTCCATTTTCTGTGTTTCAATAGAGTTAGTTTCAGTTGTTCAGTGCACATGGTGATAAGGAGACCATCAGCCCCTCCAGGCTTGCTTCCTAACTGCCTTACTTCCCTTATAGGGGAAAAAAGAGTGTCCTCCCAGTAAATTCCAGAATCAAGTTTTTATTTGCCTGGTTTGCTCTTGGAATCATTCCTGAACCTGCCACTGTGTCCAGAGGATTTTGGTACTCTGGCCACATTTACATCACATTGACAAACAAGTCCTATCCAGTCACATGGATTAACAAAAAAAAACAAAAGAAAGAGAGAAGTAGAAAAGGATGGTTCTCCATGGAAAATTGTTGTACTATGATCAGAAGAAGGAGATGTGAATGGTAGAAAGGCAAAACCAAAGGTGTTCACTACAGGGAGTGATAATTAATATTCTATCACTGGCCTGGTTTGGCGCAGGGCTGAGCCTGCATGTGGCCAATGACCATTAATGTATGTGCATTGTTAGAACAGACAGGGACTAATAAAGTCCTGGTGTGGTAAAATATAACAGCAGGTTTTAGATGTCTTATATTTGTTTACAGTTAGGGTTTTTACCAAGTGCTTTACTTAAATATAGTGTCATTAAATATTATTTAATTAAGTGAGCTACTTAATAAATAAACAATATTGTCTTCTTCATTACAGGGATGGCAAAATTGAGGCTTTGAAAGCTTGGTAACAGATAATCTGGATTGTTGACAGAGTTAAGGCATAAACCCAGCCTCCAAATCCATTGTTTATTTTAACTCCACCACAATTACTTCTGGGAAAAATATGCTTCCAAATGTTTCAGGAAGTTTTGGCTCTTTTTCTGTTAAGTGATAGGAAGGATCGTCTAATGAGACAATGCCCTGAAGATAGAGTTCAAGAATAACCTGCTATCAGGATAACCACAGGGATATGTATCCTTACAATGTTTAGCCTATGTTTAAAATTGATAAAAAATAATGGGAGTATCTTATAAGCTCCTAACTGTAAGTATTTTTTACGTCTGTGTGCATTTATAAGTTACATAGAAGAGTACTTATTTGGTTAAAAACACTGACAACTCCTTCACAAAATTATGGAGAGAGAAAAAAATTGAACACATAAAAATGTAGGGAATGGGAATTTTAAAGTCATCTAGTTAATTATTAATGCAAATGCTCCAAACAGTGGATGATATTTTTATATTGGCAATGGATGTCAGGCAAAAATATAACTTTGTGCATATTGAAAACACACTGGTTTCTGTGGATTAATACGGTGGCTATATCACCATCCTCATGTACCCGCAGACAAGTAGTTCAAATACTTTTCACAATGAGAGAAGAGTTTCAGAGAGTCACAGTTTTACAATGAGAAAAAGTTTGTTGAGAGAGCCCAGACGTACCAAGTTGGTATCTGCCAAAAACAGGGAAAGTATGATAGACACCTCTGACTCCTGACACATTCCTAATTCCCCACAGGGAGAGGCAGTGAGCACACCTCTTAGTCAGAAAGGTGTTTATACTTTTATTTTTTTAAATATATTTTTATTGATTTCAGAGAGGGAGGGAGAGGGCAAGAGATAGAAACATCATTGATGAGGGAGAATCATGAATCGGCTGCCTCCTGCACGCCCCCTAGTGGGGATCGAGCCTGCAACCGGGCATGTGCCCGTGACTGGAATTGAATCCGGGACCCTTCAGTCCTCAGGCCGACACTTTATCCACTGAGCCAAACTGGCCAGGGCGATGTTTATACTTTTATTGTCAACTCCAATAATGTAGAAATGGCATTTCTATCATTATAAATGCACAGCTACTCAAGATATCCACAGTGAGTACAGAATTCAGAGCTGAAGCATTGTGGGTAGAGAGGGCCCCAAGGGTGTGTTAAGGTGCCTTCTGCTTTTATTATAGTCTAAGTGCATAATGTTGCATTTGAAATTCTACAACTATAGTGAATTTTTTACAATTTAGTAAAACAGCATGTACCAAACTTTAATGAGTACATTCACATTTAAATACTGTCAAAGTTAGAGAATGTATTTTAAATTATTATCTTCTCCTTTTAAAATTTTTAAAGTGATTTTATTTTGAGAGAGAGGGTGGAAGAGAGAGAAACATTGATGTGAGAAAAACATTGATATGTTGTTTCCCATGTGCACCCTGATACCCGCAACCAGGATTGAACCTGCAACCTAGGTATGTGCCCTGACAGGATAGAACCTAAAACCTTTTGGTGTGCGGGATGATGTTCCAACCAACTGAGCCACTTGGCCAGCGTAGTGAGTTTTCTTGACAATACAACTTCAAGTTGGATCCTCATTAATGAATATGTTGATATTTCTTCTTTGGACTTTAGCCACAGTCAAACAAGGGGCTTAAGATATTAGAACTTTCTAGAATAGAGATCCTCTTAAGTTTGTTCTACAACATTCAAATTTGATTCTTCTTGAGGCAAACTGTTCACTTAGGCACCTTAACATACCCTTGGGGCCCTCCCTACCCACAATGCTTCAGCTCTGAATTCTGCACTCACTATGGATATCTTGAGTGGCTGTGCATTTATGATAGAAATGCCACAATCCTTATTTTCTACAATGAAGTTTTTCAGCACAGTGAAGATCATTTCTGATTTCCTTGTTGGTAGGGAACATTTCTACTTGGTAATTGCCACACTTGGGGTACGTTTTTGCTAAGTTGAGACGTTATATATAACTAGAGGCCCAGTGCATGAAATTCATGCACTTGGGAGTGGGGGGAATTCCTCAGCTCAGCCTGCGTTCTCTCACAGTCCAGGAGCCCTCAGGGGATGTCTGACTGAGGGCTTAGACCTGCTCCCCCCCACTGCCGCTGCACTCGCCAGCCATGAGCCTCAGGGCTTCTGGCTGAGTCGTGTTCCCCCTGTGGGAGCACACTGACCACCAGGGGGAAGCTCCTGTGTTGAGCATCTACCCCCTTGTAGTTGTCCCTGTCCTTTTTAGCCTTTGTTACCTTAAGGACTCTAGTTTTCCATTTATATGTCTAAGTACCAACCTTACCAGCTTAAAAATGTAAGCTTTTAACACTGCTCTCTCTGTTCTGTATCCTTCTGATGAAAAGTGGAGTTGGGTTGCAGCACAGGAGAGAAATTCAGAAGGGGAATATTGAAGTATTGACTACAGTAGGAGAAGAGGGAACCTGTTTCCCTGTCCACAGGCACTGGTGCCCTGGACCACAGGGCTGGTAGCTTCCCCGGGTGGCTGCAGCCTGGGACGTCTGGCCGGGAGCTTGTCCATCTCCTGGGCTGCAGCCAGCCCCAGGCACTGGGGCCTGGACCAAAGGTGGGTGGCTTCTTCTTCTGGGGGCTTCTTCTTCTGTGCTTCCAAGGAGGGCAGTCAGTTATGTGTCATGCAAAAATAGGCATCACCAATCGCAGAAGCTGAGTGCGGGGCAGGGAAGCTGCGGCTGGGGATGCTGGCGGCAGCCTCTTCCCTGCCCCACCCCCAGCTTCTGCGGTCATGGTCGCTGTCTGTGTCCGCTTCCCTGCCCCACCCGCCAGGCTTCTCCAATCACCTGCTGGTGGCAGGGCAAAGGTGACCTCCAGGGCCAACCTTTGCCCTGCTCCCTGGCTCTTGCCTGTGCCTGGGTTTCTGATCACTGTCTTCCATCCTTCCCCTTTCGCCTCCCATCATTCTGAGTACACAAATTAACTGCCATCTTTGTTGGCGGTTAACCGCCATCTTAGTTGGCAGTTAATTTGCATATCACCCTGATTAGCCAATGGGAAGGGTAGCCAAGTTATGGTTAATTACCATGTTTGTCTATTATTAGATAGGATAGGGGTAGGCTCTTATCCATATCATCTTACCTTTTAGGGCTTTGAGAAAAAAAAAAATAAAACAACACCTGTGAAATCTCCATTCCCTTCTCCCCACCAAAAAACAAACCTATTGTTTGCTATCTAATTCCTGAAATTCCAGCCCTGGCTTAAACCTTGATGGATAGTTTTCACATTAACCTCCAACCTTGATTGGTAATGATAGATGTGTTCTAAGACCAAATCAAGTTTTAGAGGGTAAAAGTACTGTTGGAAGGACACGGAACTCTGCTGTAAGACAGTACCCCAGGAAGAAGAACCTTCTGAACTGTTGACTGTTACTTGCACGTTAGTGGGAGTGAGTCTCTAGGAGTAAATAGAAACTAGGAGGAGAGGAAATTAACAGAAGATGCAGACACTGGGAGGAAGAATGATGGGGATGGTGGTGGGGCATCAGAGATCTTCACAGTTAAGGTTAGCTACACCAAAATAAAAGTGTTATCAGAACAGAAGTATTAAGAGGGTTTTAAGACTGAATTTGAGATCATTGAGAGACAATAACTTGTCCCAGCACTTACTACAGTGCTTGGGATACAGTGACAGCTCAGTGAATGTTAGTGTTTTCAATGAATTATTTAATGAATAGATATCTGTCTTTAATACAATTAAGAAGAGCCTCTTTTCACTGACAAGAGACAAATCCCCTGGCCAATGATCTTGGGAATGTACTCCTTTGAATCAACAGTGTGTACAAATGAACACTAGTTTCATGTTCTTTCTTGATGAGAGCCTGTGGTCCAAAGCAACCTTACCTTGGTTGAGCAGGAGGAACTGATACAGATGGCCTAAGGGGCAGTGGGTGAAATAGTAGCAACTGTGGCTCATCTTAGATTATTTTCTCATTGCATCTAACATTCAAAAGAGCTTTATGGTCGCTTCCCTTACACCCCACCACACGTGCATACACCAGTCTTTGGTTGTTTCTCTTTAATAGCATTTTACAGTTAACAATTAGATTATCTCTGCTAGCACTGCGGCCCAGAGAGGTGAGGTGAAATGCCTCTATGGTTTCATCTATCAAGGGTGGGGAACATCTGGCTCTCAGTCTGGGTAAGGCACATGAAATCATTTGGTCTGGCCCTGCTATGGCATTAAGGGTGAGTTAATTTAATGTTTGACCAAATATAGCAGGCTAATTTTTAAGTTGATAATTTTGTATGGCCCGAGAATGATGTTATAAATATCCAAATAGCTCTTGGCAGAAAAAAGGTTCCCTACCCCTGATCTAGATCATGGCAATGTTTCCTTAACACAAGTCCAGTGTTCTTCCCCATATGCAAATAATGAAATTAGGAATGCTGCTCAGATACATAATACTACTCTACCTAGGCTTCTGTACATCTCATAATAGCAACAGTGTTAAAGATGTTGAAAAGGGAGATATTTAAATAGAATGGGAGTGGACATTACAGGGCTTTTTAAATATTTTTTTATTGATTTCAGAGAAGAAGGGAGAGGGAGAGAGAGATAGAAACATCAATGATGAGAGAATCATTGATCGGTTGCCTCCTGCATGCCCCACACTAGGGATCGAGCTCGCAACCCAAACACATGCCCTGACCGGGAATCTAACCATGACTTCCTGGTTCATAGGTCGACACTCAACCACTGAGCCACTCCAGCTGGGCAGAGGCTTTTAATTTAAGGGGCATAGTAGGAGGTCAGTGGGAATTTCAAACTATCCATCAAGGTTTTCCTTCTTTTCCATGTTGTTGCTACCCTCTATTCAGTGACATGGTTGTCCCATCACCAGGGATATATTAAATTCCCTTTCATCTTAGAGTATTCTGAAGCTTCCATTTGGGATTATGGTATAATTAATCAGAGCCAGAATTTGTTACACCTTCCCCACATTTGCTATGTGGTCCTTACCTATTAATACCAGACTGTGGGAGGATATAAATAGATGCTAGGAAACTCTGTGGTACTGAGTGTGGGGATCAATAAAAAGGACTTCTCAAGTACTGAGGGGCATACCACATATCAACAGTTGCTGAGAATTAACAATAAGCAGATAAAGTCACTGGCAAGCCTACTGAGAACAAAATCTTCTAACTGGTTTTACATGTAATGTAAGCAGGTTTTGTCTTCTCATCTCTCTAGTTTAGAGGTCAGCAAACTTTTTCTGTAAAGGGCCAGATAGTAAGTATTTTAGCTTTGTGAGTCATTCAGTCTGTCACAATTCCTAGACTGCGGTTGCAGCAGAAAGCTACTTAGACAATACATAAACAAATGGATAGGGATGGATCTGGCCTACAAGCCATAGTTTGACAATCCCTACTCTAAATAACATTTTGAGTACTATACACTAGGTACATTATTTTACTTAGCCTTCCCAGCAACTCTATGAAGTGGGTACTATTCTTTTCTTTCCCATATTACAGATATAAAATTGAAGTCTTATATAGATTAAAGATGGTGCTTCCTATCATATACCTAGAGATCAGCATTGCCAGGATTTGAACCTGGGTTGGCTAACTCAGAGCCTGCTTTGATCCTTATTAGGGGATAAGAGTTGATGTAATGATGGGCTGGGAGAGCTAACCTGAGAGAGAACTGGGAAAGATTCTGGAAGATGGAAAGAGAATTTAACTGTAAACCTTTGGGTCAAGTCTTCTGAGCTGGATTTGAGCTGTATCATCATCTCCTTTGAGACTGCCGGATACCGAAATGTCAATCATGCCTACCCCGAAATTCTGTAAGCTGGTAAACTGGCCTTTTCTCTGAATCACAGAGAGGTCATGGCTACTAGGAAGGGTGAGTAATGGCCCCAATAGAGGTAACAAGCAATATTTTATAACTGAACTAGTGGCCCGGTGCACAGATTCGTGCACATTGAAAGGAAAATAATTAGAATATTTTAATATTGCTATTTGCCCTTTCTCCCTCAGCACCTGGGAGCCAGGTGGCAGCCCTGGCCCCTGCTGCCACTGCTGGTCCCCATCTGCAGGGCGATTGATGGGGCAAAGGGAACCTGCTTGTACTGGCCTTGGCCTGGAGCTGCCTGTTCACCTGCTCCACCATCCCACCACAGTCCTGCTCTCTTCGGGGCCCATCAGGGCTGGCAGCACCTCTACTGACGCCCACTGCCTGTGCATCGCCAACACCTGCCATGTTCTGCGCCACCCCCGGTGGTCAGTGCACATCATAGATAGCAAGCGGTTGAACTCCCAGTCTCCCGGTTGAACTCTCAATCAAACCACCGCCCAAGGGCACAATTTGCATATTATGCTTTTATTATATAAGGTAGTGCTTTATAGTTTACAGATTCACTTAATTCCATTAGTGGCCTTATCTCTGTGCTTTGCTCTCATTGTCATTCTACTTGGTAAGCCTTTCTTCCTAATCGTCCTCCTTCGAGGTCTTGTTCAAGTGCTCCTGCTTCCATGAAGCCTCTCCAGTGCACCGGTCGGACTTAGTGCCCCTTTTACTTGTGTCTGGGTTGTGCTGCGCCCATCACCTAGATTGTGTGATACTTTCTATGGGGGCTATATACCTACTAGCATTCCCTCCTATCCTGGTCCATAAGTTCCATGAAGGCTGCAAGCATGCCTTTTCCTTTTTTGTGCTCACAGAATTTAACGTGACTTAGTAGACTCTAAATATTTGCTTAATTGACTTAAATTTAATTATTCTCATAATTGGGAAGTAAGCCAGGTAAATGTATCCTCTTTTGCAGATAAGGAATCTGAGGATGAGAGAATGACTTTTCTTCACACAGTCTATTTCATGACTCCTCACTGCAACAAAACTGCTCTGGGGTTTTCAAGTTCCTGGTGGTAATGGGCTTTCAATGACTCTAATTACATATGCAGAAATTATAAGTTAAAACTTGAGCACTGTAACCTCTGATAAAATGGTTGCTTATGACATTTCTCATAGCAACAAGCAGTGTCTTTGTATAACAATAGTACCAACCAGATGTTGTTGGGAGCAGTGATGAATATGAAAATCAAGAGGTACTTAAACTCTCCTTAAATATACTGGAAATTTGTAAACACAAAACTTTTTTATTGAGGGTACAATTTACATATATATATATATCCAGTGTTCAGTTCTATGAATTTGGGCAATTGTACATATTCTTTGTTAATACATAACTTTTTATAAATCTAACTTTGTGTGTGTGAGAGAGAGTGTATGGTACATTTGAGACAGAAAGAAATGGAACAGGTACAAAGAGGTAGACTCAAAGATAGCATAAAGGCAGAGGTGTGAAAAGGACCGGAATTGCTCAGCAAATCTGACATGGTACATGATCAAAGAAATGACAAAATAAATGCCAAATCACCTAAACAGGTTTTTAGAAAAAAGGAGGTTATGGATTGCTGAGTGATTCAGAGATGTGTGGGTAGAAAGGAAAAGCTGAAATGTCTGAGATCAAAAGCAAGTTCTTTTCTTTGACAACTCCGTGCACACACATGAACCATTCTTATCAAGAAAAAAGCAAGTGATTGACAACTACATTCCTCAAAAATGGTCAGTCAAGAGGAAAGAACCGTCAAAATGGTCTCAGGAGCAAGTCTTCTATTCCAGAGGCTGAAATTCCTTTCTCCCCTAAGCGATAAAGGGATACTGTGAGGGAGAGGGCTTTTTTTTTTTTTTTTTAACTCCGAGCTTGGAGTGATGTAAATACAGAAACAACAACTTTTAAGTTTTTAATTCAAGTGAACAAATCAAAAGAATAAATCTTGTTTCCATATTTCACATCCCTAGTAACCAGACTGAGTTACTAGGACATCATTTTTAAGGAATACTAGGGGCCTGATGCACAAAATTTGTGCAAGAGTAGGCCTTCCCAGTCCCAGCTGCCCACACAGCCCCAGCTTCATCTGGAAGGTCATCCAGAAGGTCATCTGGATAGGCGTTCCGCGTTCGGCTGTTCGGTTGATTTGCATATTACACTTTTATTATTATAGATTCCAGGAACACTGGCTACAGATTACATTATAGGATCTGAAAGTGTTTTATGACTCAGGACTTCTCTATCTTATCTGGATTTCAAGTTCCTGGGTTGGGACAAGGCTTCCTATAATTAAGGAAGTCTTTACATAGCCCTCACTCCATGATCCCTGTCTGATTTATACATTATTGACCCTCTTGGTGGATAAGCAACAACTAGAAATGAACTATAATATTTAGTTGCCAACTATTACTGTAAGTAAATAGTGGAATGTCATTAGCTTAGCTGTTGGTGTATTTATTTATGTATTATTTATTTAGATACCGGTTTCGCTTTCCAAGCTATTTTGGCTTTACTCCTGACCCCACCCTCTAATACGATAGATTAGCAAGAACAAATTGTCAAAAGTGTTTTATTTTCTCCACTTCTACTCTAGAGAAGAGGAAAAGTGTTGCTTGGGGAAAGCAAGCATGGGTCCGTATTAAGCCTGGACCATTCTAAGGGAAAAGAAGGCATTTCAAAGGTGGGACGTGAAGAGGAAGGTAAAGAAAATGGCCAGAGTTCAGGAACTGACTCATACTGAGAAATTAACTGGAGTGAAAGTCCCTGGCTCTATCTAAAGCAGAGGCCAAGGCCAGGGACAGAGAGTGGACGTTCAATAGTTCAGTCATGGCTTCCTTTACACACATATAAGTATATTTTATTGACTTCAGAGAGGAAGAGCGAGGGAGAGAGAGATAGAAACATCAGTGATAAGAGAGTCATTGGTTGGGTGCTTCCTGCACACAAGCCCACAACCCAGGCATATGGCCTAACCAGGAATCAAACCATGACCTCCCAACCCACAGGTCAACGCTCAATCACTGAGCCACGCTGGCTGGGCCTGGTCATGGTTTCTTTATACAAAGCAAATGAGAATCATCAAGCAAGCTGCCCAGTGAAAAGAGGAAGCTCCCTGGAGAGAAGCCAACTGGGAAGTTGTGGGGTAAACAGCTAGGGTAGGTGGGTGGGGTAGAGAAAGACAAGGAACCAAGTCATTCTTTGTCTTTGTTTCTGGAGTAAGAGGAGATGTCTATCTCACCTTTGCCATGGGTGACCTAGCCTCGACATGCTTGATTTCACACCCTTTAAAGGAGTGCTTAAAAAGAAGCCTGGTTGGTTTTGAAATATGAAGCCCTGGTGTGACTGACTGTACACCTTTGGCTATTTATTCTGCGAGGCAATTACGGTAAGTGCTTAACATCCATCCAGAAAGGAAAAAGGAGGCCACTGTGTTTTTGGTGGGGAGGCTGGGGACGGGGCTTAAAATGTCCGCCTGCCATATACCAACATCCACACACAGAAAATGAACCCTGTCGGTCCCGAGTGCTGACTGCAGTGGCGAGGAAACACAGAGAAGCCCGGCACGTGAGGTAATACTAGCTGTATCAACAATTGCATGTTACAGATGCTGAAGGTGAGTGAAACTTGCCAAGTGTTAATGGAACTGCTGGAAATAGAGAAAACTGGGCACCTGCTGTGAGTCGCCTGACCTGGCCCACCCCACCTGAGCTAGGGCCAAGCTAACTGCCTCCCTCTCTCTTCTTTCCCATTAGGTCAAAATAAAGGCTGTTCTGAAATGTTTTTTAGACCCTAGCCTGGCCCCAGAGCAATCGACCAGCGTTTCAAGATATGCTGGGCGTCAGATGCAAATGCTCCAGGGGCTTGCTGAGCTCTCATTCCCATAGAGAAGGGTCAGCAGAGAACCATAGCGTCCCCAGAACGTTTTGTGGAACCTATGCAAAGAGCTGATAGTGCAGGAAATACACAGAAAAATATCCAGAATAATTGGGGCTATTAGTTCATCTGAAACTAAGAGACACTGCCTTAGCTGGTTTGGCTCAGTGGATAGAGCATCGGCCAGTGGACTGAAGGGTCCCGGGTTCAATTCCAGTCAAGGGCACATGCCTGGGTTGTGGGCTCAATCCCCAGTAGGGAGTGTGCAGGAGGCAGCTGATTGATGTTTCTCTCTCTTCGATGTTTCTAACCCTCTCTGAAAAAAATCAATAAAATATATTTTAAAAAATAAAAATAAAGAAAGAAAAGAAAAGAAAAATCTTAAATAAAAATGAAAGCAAGAGACTGACTAACCCATAGGAAGCCCTCAATACATGCTTGTAAAAATTGATTAAATAACTCCGCCCTTCAAGAAACATCAAATAATAGAGACAACAAGGTAAAGGGTCCAACAAAGGAGCAAAATGGCACAAAATAATCCGTTTGTGTATTCAAACTTGTTTTATAGATAATATCAAAAATACAAAAAAGTAGAGAGGATAATAGAATGAAACTCCCTGTACCATCACTCAGCTTTAATAAATATCTACATATGTTCTTCTTATTTTATCTGGTCCCACCAGTCTTTTTTCCTGGAGTATTTTAAAGAAAAATCCCAGACACTATAATGTTTCACCCATAAATATTTCAGAATGTAAAATATTATTTTATTTGCATATTTTACAAAAATTTCTATTGGAATTATTGAGAACTGAAAGAGAAACATAAGGAGTGAAAGGCCTTAGGGAGGTGAAAGCTGAGAGTTTGGGGCATTCGTTCCTGCCCACCTGCTTCAGGCTGGAGTGTCCTCCAAAGTCCCAGATGGATCCCAAATTGTATTGTGCTAAATAAACATTTTTGTGTGTGGCTTCCTCAGCACCCAGAGGATAGACCAGCACCCAAAGGTGGACCCCTAATGCTGATGTCTGCCAAGCAGACCTGAGGTTTCACAAGGGTAGAGAATTTGGACCAAATTGGGTTAATTAGATTCTCTCTGCTGGCGACTTGAACTTGGAAGAAGAAAAACATGATCAGGGAAAACTTTAGACTGAAAAAGGTCTCCTTGATTCTGCTGCTGAGAGCCTAAAAGCTGTCCTTCCAAAACCTTGGGAACCTTGGGAAGATGCTTAGCCTTCCCAACAGATCTAGAAGGATCCCATGGCCTAGAGATGTAAGCAGCACAAAACAAATATGGTGCTGAGAATGCTACGAAACAAACCTCACATGTCACGTTCACCGCTGTATCCACAACTCCTAGCACAGTGCCCAACATAAAGTGGTCGTTCATTATCTACTTGTTGAATAGATAGAATAGCAATCTCTCCAGGAGAGAGCAGATTGTGCAATCTGGCCATCGTGAAGCAAGTGCAGTGTGTTACTGGAAACAGGGTTTGGCCCTGGCTCTGCTGCTTCTTTCTGGTTCAGTGAGTCACTTAACCTCTGGGCCTCAGTTTCTCCATCTATAAATTGGGGATAATAAATTCAGCCAACCCTACAGATATTGTAAAGCTCAAATGAGGTCATGCTATATGAAAGTGCTTTGTAAACCACAAATTGTTTGCCAATGAAAGGTGCTATTGTCCTTTCTGGCTGGGAATTCCATTCTGCCTGGCTCAGCCTTTTGGCCTGAGAAGCCTTTAAGGCAAAAGTGGATGAGGAACTGCCTCCTTCTTAATCTGCTTCTTCTGTTCCCATCCTAAGCACTTCTTTTCAAGTTGGTGTCTACTTTGAGGACCCTGTTTTCAAGATGAAACTATGTGAAGCCTAAAAACTAAAAAGATTGCATATTTTCCCTAAAACCTATCGCTTCTCCATTCGTCTCAGTAAGTATCCAAGACAACTCTTGCGCATGTTGACTGCTCCCCTGCTCCCTCTGATAACCAAGATAAAGGAAGCAGCTTGATCCATTTACACCATCCCCCTTGGGAGACTCATCCTACGAGGTAGAGGGCTCTGTGGAAAGACAGAGGAGAGGAGCAGGAGAAATAACTGTCAGTTTCCATAAGGCTTCCAGACTCAGCTCTCCTGCTTGGGAGGCCACCAGCTTGGCAAGAAGCAAGTGGGTTGTCCTGGTACCTGAGTCATGAAACAACTCAAACTTTCCCATTACCTGAGCAGCACTGCACTTACAGAACATTGCTGCATTGTTCTGTGCCCTCAGGTTACCAGTGTCAGGCCAAGCCTGGGCGGAGCCAGCAAGCACACAAGCTGTGATGATCCATCTGCACCTACAGTCAGTCAGTCAGTCATTCTTCTAATAGAGTACACTGTGACGTCATCTCGCAATAGCGCTACCCAAGGAAACAGGAGTGGGGCTGTGGGAGAGGGGGATTACATCATCATTATTATTGTTATTCACTTATCAGATGATTATTAATTATACCTCAATGAAAGGCTTGCACTCTTTACAAGCATGAGCTCATCAGCCCTCACCACGCCTAAAAGAGGTCAAGAACCAGGAGGCAGCTGATCTGCCCATGAACGCAACCCAGCCGAGGAGTTTCAGACATCCTGTGATCCTGCCCCCACTCCCTCCGTCTGGCAGCTGGACACTTCCTTTGGGGCCCCCTGCTTTCTACATTTTTACCGCCAGACATGTTGCCTATACCGCTGACTGGACACAATAAAAATGGCAAGAATCGAGTTCTCCTTCCTCAACCTTTGCATGGCTTAAAAAAAAAAAAAAGCCAAAAGAAAAAAGAGTTAATAACCAGGCGCTCCAATGTAGCCAGCTCACCCTCAGGATAATACGCCCAGGGAGGGAACTTCACAGTCAATCCGGGGGATTTCAATAAAGCCCCTGAAAGTTCTCGCTTTGGCATCTGGGCCAGGGCAGCGGGAGTGGGGGTGGGCGGGTTTGGTTATCAGGAAGTCTTTAGTTCCCGAGGAAGGAAGAAAAGAAAGAAAGAAAGAAAGAAAGAAAGAAAGAAAGAAAGAAAGGAAGGAA
>NW_006285041.1:996503-1007821 GCF_000327345.1 Myotis davidii
GAACAGTAAATGGTGAGTGGGAGGTCAGAACCCTTCAGAGGGGCTAAGCCACAAATAGACACCAAACATAGGGCCAGGCAGCCACAGCCTCGTCACCTTTATAGGATGAGGGTCCCAGCCCTGCAACAGCATCCCTGGGGTCCCCGCCTTGTCACCCCAGGCCGTCCCAGGATCACGGAACATTGTCAGCACTAAGACAGGACCAAGCCAGAGGAGAGGTTTCCCTTTAAAAACACCATCATGTGGAACTACAAGGTTTTGCTTATCTGTTATCTGTGCTGTTGGGGTGGGGGTGGGGGTGGGGGTCTTTTCTTCCTTTTTTTCTTTTTCTTAAGAAGCCGGTGGAGTGATGAAGTGTCATCTCTGGCAGGCAGGGGGAGGTACCAAGTTCCTTACTGGGCCAGATGTCCCACCCACAAGCCAGCTACAGAGTTATTAAAACCTGAAGGAAATGGAAAAGAGAGAAGTAGAAACCTGAGGCCAAAAGTGCCTTATCTTGAAAGAGATCCAGCATTTTAGTTAGGGGAAAGGTTTACCAATTAAAAGGCCCTTGAAAGAAGTAAGTAAACGTCCAGTTAGTTATCCTGGCCAGGCTGGGGGGCAAGGGACGGGGTTTCCTGGGGCTTTGTTCTGTAAAGGGTATGGCTTTGCAGAAGCATTTTTGAGTAGAGGGAGTAAGAGCTTTACCCTCCCCACCCCTCCCTCCACTAGCCTTACCCTATGAAGCTTGTAGTGATCTAATCTGAAAGAGATAAAGCCCAATTTCCTCAGCTCTGGAGCTGATAAACACCAAGCCAGCCACTAGCTCTGTTCACAGGCGATAATTAAAGCTCTCAGGAATCCAACCAGTATGGTGGTCAAAAGGACAAGGACAAACTCATATTTCTCAATGCCATTCTGGGCAGCTGTGAGCACCTGTCCTCTTGTTGGAATTTAACCCAGTGGAATTAGCCCTACCAGCATCCATGTCTTTATGGCTTCAGCTAGACCATATCAGCTCATAAGCACTTCAGCCAGCATAGACCTCGCAGGTCACAAGCACCAAACATGCCATTAATTTAGCATTCTGTCGGGAGGCAAGATTCAGCAAAATAAATACTAACGTATTTTCTTACTGGTCAGGACAAGGTCTAAAATTCTAGAAATTCGATAATCCCACATTGAGGTATGGTTCCTTCTTTACTGGAAAAACACTAAGGCAAAATATTTTCTGACGTTGCTGCAGTTTATTCGTTCTGCAGAGCAAGCTCTGTTCGGAGTATTTGGAAACAGTACAATAATGTGTGCGTGTTATGAGATGTGGGGCAGAGAAAGTGCAGCAAAAGGAAGGAATATGTGTGGCCATGCTGTCAGCAACCAGACTTCTCAAAGGTAAACTGGTGAGAAGCAGGGGCTGGAGAATGATGGGGAGACAGGGAGTCTGCCATAGCTGACTCTGTTCCCCGGAGGCAGCTTCCATGTGGATCAGAGCTGGTCCTGACTGGAACAGAAAATGTGGCCGTGGCATTCTGCTCTCTTCTGCATTAGAGCCTATTGTAGCTGCCTTCATAGGGTGAAGAGGAAGAGTCTACGCTGAGATCGCAATGGTTCTCTCTCTCTCTTTTTTTTTTCTTTCTTTTTTTAAGCACTGGAACCTGTCTTTTTAAATGAAAATTTTTCTTGGGGCTCAAGTCTATAAAACAGAACAATATAATATTTTACTAATATAAATTTATTACGAACATTTATACTTTTAATATTTACTTATCAACCAATCAGAACAGCAAGATAACTTTGATAAACACAAGTATCTGAAATTAAGTATTATATTTTGCTTCACATCAATCTCTGTACCCAAATTATTTATTTCAATTGTCTTCGGATATGTTTGGGCCTTTAAATTTTTTAAAATATATTTCAAAGTAATTAGACAATCCTAATTCACACAAAAAAGTAGATGCAAATAGTAAGTATGATTTTTTAACAGCTCTCCCTGAAGAGTATATTTTTTAACACTAATTTTATTATTATTTTTTCTTGTTGTTAATCCTCTCCTGAGGATCTTTTTCCCATTGATTTTTAGAGAGAGTGGAAGGGAGGGACGGTGAGAGGGAGGAGGAGGAGGTGAAAGAGCAGAGAGAGAGAGAGAGAAAAACATCAATGTGAAAAAGACACATCTATTTGGTTGCCCCCACACGTGCCCTGACCAGGCTGGGGATCAAACCTGCAACCCAGGTACATGCCCTTGACCCAGAATTAAACCTCAACTCTTCAGTGCAAAGGCCATTGCTCTAACCACTAGTCACACTGGCCAGGGCTGGCCTAGTTGTGTTAGTTTTTTCTTAAGTCTGTGCAAAACTAACAACTTTTCAAATTAATGACACATTTACAAGAACTTCAGGTATATGCACCGAAAAACTAGAAGTTTCATATTGAAGAATTAACTTGATAGTCCAAATTAATGCATTGATGAACCTCAATACATAGAACTGTGCTATATACAATACATTTAAATGAATGTTTTTTATTACAGTTTTAAAAAATATATTTAAAACACAAATTTGAATCAAACATTTGTAGAAATCCTAAAGAGCCTCCCAATAAATCTATGTGTCTAGTGTGGGTAGAGTTTGGATTTGGGATGGGGAAAGCTGAGGGAGAGGGATATATAACGAAAAAAGGAAAGAAAGGGTCAGATTCTAAAGGGTGGTATAAATGGTGTTAAAGAGTTTGAACTAGATTCTGAGAATCATGGGCTAGAGAGTGACATCATCAGGTCTGCATTTTAGAGAGATCACCCTGGCTACAGTGTGGAAAATGGATTTGGGTGGAGGTGAGGGGCGGGGAGGACAAGAAGGGAGACAGACTAATCAGTTAGGCAGGAGGTGCTGTAGTAATCCAGGCGAGGGATGACGGTGGCCAGAACTAAAGTCATAACACTGTGGCAGGAAAGAACAGGAAAGAACAGGAAAGAACAGGGTGTAACAGTTATTAAGAAGGCAGAGTGGACAGGTCTCGGTTATTGATTAGATGGAGGTTGCAGGATTGAGAAACAGGGGAGAAAGAGCGACACTAAATTCCCTGGTAGGGGCAGTGAAGTGGATGGGGTTTCCATCACCAAGGGGGGAAATCAGGAGGAGGAGGTTGGGGTGGGTGCAGAGGAAAGATGCTGAGCTCAGACATGTTGAGTTTGAGATTCAAGTCAATAGGTAGTCACAGAGTCTCTGCAGAAGCGACACTACACAGTCCAGTGCACCAAGAGCAGCAGATCTCTCGATCAAAGAGTTTATAACATATGCAAACAAGTAATCCGATTATAAGGCAGAGGGACAAGCATTTAAGGGGGGTGCACGACTTTCAGAAAAAAAGGGAAGGTATCTGAGAAAGGTTCATAAACCTTAGAAGATAAATATGATTTCACTTTATGGGGCAGGGAAAGGCGAGGACAATCCTAGCAGGGCTGAGAACAGGAGCCAGAGATGGAAGAAAAAAAAAAGAGAGAATGTGAATTTGTGGGGACCTAGACGAATTCATTCTGTTTTACTTGTGGTAACAGTGATAGGGAAGCTAGAAAGGCAGAGCAGGCGGGTCGTCAGGGAAAGCCTCCACTGTCACACTGTACCATGCGGTCTGGTCCGCAGGGGTGGGAGCCAGTGAAAGGCTGTGACAGGAAAGAGCATGCGCTCATGGTTCCAGTCCCCTGAGGCATGGTTTGCTTCCTCCATGTTTAAGGCCTAGGCCTCTGACCGCAGAGACTTTGGGAAAGTGATCTCCTCTACTCCCCATCAATCTGCCCAGGTAAATGTCACTGTTTGTGCAAAGGGAAATACCAGTGGTAACTGAAAAACCGCCGCAGGGGGGCCGCGTGGGGAAGTCATTCTGTCTGAGTCACAGATGCTGCCCTTTAACTTCTTTTGGAATCTTTGGCTTGTGGTGTAAGGGTGGATTGATTGGCAGAAATTACAGAAGGAGCTATTATTCCATCTTGACTTGGGAGCTGCACAAAGATTTAAGAAACTCTTACTTTACTTTGGGTTTTGCCCTTCATTCATATACTTAGAGAGATTTTGATGTGATGAGGTGAAGTTCACAGCCTATGTCAGTGGTCTAAGAGTGCCGGTGAAGTGGCTTTGTCATCAGAATATAAAAATTGAACTTCCTCCCCAATATAAAGCAGACTGTGATGTGATAAATACTGTGACGGTAGAGCACAGAAAAGGAAAAAAAAAAGAGAGAGAAAATCAGGGCAGGCACTATTAATGCCATCTCACTTCTAACCACTGCCGACAGAAAAACCGTGGGAAATGAGTCTGGAAAGGCCAGGAGTTTCCAAATCAAGAAAGCTTCCCCAGGCTCGTCATTTTGTTTATATTCTGTCCAGCTGTATGAGACTATGACACACGTATACACACATCTATGGTTAGTTTACACACAATACACGTGCACACACTATACGTTTGGAAGGTAACAAGAAGACCACATGTAGAGTTCTGTTTAGAAACTGTTACTGTAAATTAAATGTGCTTTGCAATGTCAGATGCTATCCCATTTGAGATCTCTCCTAAAATATCTGGAAGCTGGCATGGTTTACTGATAACCCTAAGTTAGTGTCCTAATCAAATGAATATACATTGGAAGAGGAAGCTGAAAAGAAAATTGGTAAGAATTATCATCAGGGACACCCATTTAGAAGTGACCACTGTCAGGAAGTCAGCATAGAGAAGCAGAGGACTGAAGGTCTCTTCCAAGCTAAGCCAAGTGGCATGGAGCAGTAGGCAGGATTTTCCTCTAAGTTAAAGGAGTAAATATCAGTACCCCAAATGTAATTAGGAACTTTCAGAAGATCAATAAACTTATTTTCTCCAACAAGTTACAAATCCTCAGCCAAAGTTGTTAGCCTGATATGGAGGAATCAAAACCTTTAATTTCTCTGGAATTCCAAGGTACTAGAAACAATGATCAACGTTTATGTCCAAAGACTTTTGACTCAAATACGAGATTTAGGTAAGCTAAACAGATAGGTCTCATAGAAAGCCAAAGTTAGATTAAGCAATGATAATTAACTATATTTCCATAGATTTTTAGAGGGAGTGGAGAGGGGGAGATAGAGAGAAATATAGATGTGAGAGAGACACATCAATTGGTTGCCTCCTACGTGAGGATCAAACCTACAACCAAGGTACGTGCCCTTGGCCAGAATCAAAGCACCCTTCAGTCTCCAGGCCGACGCTCTATCCACTGAGCCAAACTGACTACTACTATAATTAACTATTAATGTTTAATGCTAATGGTGGCACATTGCAATGAGGTATTTGTTTTTCTTTATGTCTTTCTTTAAGTTGCTTTCTTTATGCAAGATTGACAATTAGTGACTAATGGTGGCAGCTATCTGAGTTGCAGGCATATTTGGGGGAAGTAAATGACATCTGAAGGTTTCTTTTTTAAACTGAAACTCATAAACTGACCATGAATGTCAGCTCGGCATTTGGTACTTTTTGCTTGAATTACATAATTTGATCCTGCCATTCAGTGTGAAACATGATTTTTCATTTATCCATAAACATGAGAAATCAAACATCGAAGTTCTTTCTTTTTAAAATAAAATACTTTTCTTTATTTCAGAGAGGAAGGGAGAGAGAGAGAGATAGAAACATCAATGATGACAGAGAACCATCGACCATCTGCTTCCTACAGGACCCCCACTGGAGATCAAGTCCACAACCCAGGCATGTGCCCTGACCAGGAATCAAACTGTGACCTCCTGGTTCATAGGTCGATGCTCAACCACTGAGCCACGCTGGCCAAGCATCAACGTTCTTTCTTAACCAATTTGTTTGTTTCTTTTGCAATCTCATATTATCAAGAGTTTTTGGAGTCTTTTTTACTTGTTAATTATACAAGTAATATATTCTTTAAAAAAAATCCCAATAATCAGGGAAATCAGAAGTTATCTGTGCTCGCTTCAGCAGCCTATATACTGAAAGTTATCTGACTTAACTAACTCCTACCTTCAACTTTAGGCCCCTTCCATTATTAGCAGTCTTCCATTAACGATCTTTTTCTAATATGTTTGTAAACTATATATTTGCACATATAGTTTTACACATTTACATAAATGTTATTATACTGTATATATATTTAATAATTTGGTTCTTTTTCATTTTTCTCTTTTATTTCTCAAATATCTTGAAAATTTTTCATTACCAGTGTGTAAAAATTAACTTCATATTTTTCTTGTATATATTTTTAAAACTCTTCCGAAAAATTGCAGATTCACAAGAAATTACAACAAAAAAAATGTTTAGAGTGACCCAGTGCACCCTTCACCCAGCCTCCCCTACCAGTCGGGTCACATCTTGTTCAATGCTAATGCAATACCAAAATGAGGACATTGACATCAGTACAATCCGCCATGCTTATTCACATTTCACCAGTTTACATATGCTCATTTGGGTGTGTTTCTAGATAGCGTCATGCAATTTTATCACACGTATAGCTCCATGATAAAGTAAGCTGACTTCATTTTTAAGACTTTGTATTCTTGCATAAATAGATTCCTGGCAATATATCTTTTGTGTAAATTCCTGAAGAAAGTGTTTTCAAAGTTTTTTTAATGATCTTCGAAATGTATTTTACTAAAAACTATTAGTTTCAGTGATTAGTAAGATTTAGAATCTAAATCACATATTATTTTTTTCAGGTACTCTCTTATTCTTCTCTTGTTTATTATACATGCATAGATGCATACATAGAGAGCTGAATGTTTAGATGATTAGATAGCCTAAACCCTCTTGGGAGCAAGAACCACAGTTTTAGAGGTTTTTGTAAATCTTACCATGGCAATGTGTCTAATGCGTGCTTAGAGTGTGCCCAATAAATGCCTGCTGGTTGGTTAGGCCGGTTGATTGATTGGTGCCAGAGTTATTTCACCCTATCAGAGGCGCCTCTCAGTGATGATATTGTCTGAGAGCAGCAGCACCAGCCGAATGAGCCAAGTTAAATTCCTCCATTAAAGTCTGCCCCTGAAAACTGGGAACAAACAAAACATTTGCTTAGAATGCTCTCAGTATAATAAAACTTAGTAAAATATTCTTGGAAACATTATAAAAGCACCATGACATTGCAGTGGTAAGTTTTATAGAAACTGCAAGGAGGATAGGTAGCTAGATATTTGCACTCTTAGTTCTAATTCCAACCAAGACAGTAGCAATTTCCTACATGACTTCTGGTAAAAGTGTTGTGCATATTAATGAAGCACGGGATCAGAAAATGCCTGATGCTTGTTAGTTTTCCTGGGATTCTCGTGGGATGCATAGGTAAGATTCAACCAAGACCATATTTGTTTTACTTTGGTTATTCGACAGGACATTTTTATTGTAGGCCCGATGCACAAAATTAGTGCAAGAGTAGGCCTTTCTTCCCCCAGCTGCCGGCACCGACTTCCCTCTGGCACCTGGTACTGAGGCTTCCCTCGCAGCCTTGGTTTCGTCCGGAAGGTCATCCGGAAGGACATCCGGTCTAATATTACACTTTTATTATTATAGACTAGAGGCCTGGTGCACAAATTTGTGCACAGGTGGGGTCCTTACTCCTGGCCAGCGATCAGGGCCGATTGGGGCCTGCTGGCTTAGGGTAGGGACTGGGAGGCTGGCCGCTGGTCCCAAGGAGGGAGCTGGCCCTGGGCCCCCCTGGGAAAGGGTCCGCATCTGCTGCCACCCACCCCCAGTTCCCTGTCCCAGCCTGGGGCCCAAAGGCCCCAGCGGGGTCAGGAGAGGGGGTGACAGAAGGAATGGACACTGCTGTCTGCACCCTGCCACCTCGTGGTTCCCTGCCTCCCCCCTTCCTCCTTCCCTTGCCACCTCACCACCACTGTGGTGGGTGGGTGGCCCCCGGGGAAGGGAGAGGATGGAAGCGAGACAAACCCTTGTGTCAAGAGCTTCAATAGATTGCAGCGAGGGAGCTGCTTTGCTATGTACGAAACCCCAACCCAAAAGCAGGTCGTCTATGAATGGTTTAGCACCAGGGGCTGATGTGGGCCGGTTAGCTGGGGGGTGGGACTGCGGGTGGTTGGCTGGCCGTGGGAGGTTGGCTGTGGGAGCTTACTGACCACGAGGCATTGAGCGCCTGCCCCTGGTGGTCAGTGCTTGTCATAGCGACTGAGCGACTGGTTGTTCTGGTCATTTGGTCATAAAGGCCGCTTAGACTTTTATATATATAGATTACATATTTTAATTTCAGTGAGGTGAAGCCAACCAAAAAGAGAAACCAGAATATTAATCAACTGATTGTAATTTTAAAGGATGTCAGAATGATTATTTTTTACCAAGGGGAAAAAAAACTACAAATAAAGAACAATGTGACATAGACTATTGAAGGCATTCTTTACTAATCCTATCTTTGTTTTAACATGGAGCTCAAATCTTCCTACCTTCTTGAAAGCGTCTCTGATCAAAATCCAAGTCTTTGTGGAATAGTCAAGAATGTGAATTTGCCATAAAAAAATACCTGTCTGGCCCTGGCCAGGGGCTCAGCTGGTTGGAACGTGGTCGTGTACAGCAAAAGGTTATGGGTTTGATTCCCAGTCAGGGCACATACCTAGGTTTCAGATTCAATCCCTGGTTAGGGCAGGTATGGGAGGCATTTGATTGATGTTTCTCTCTCACATCAATGTTTTTCACTCTCTCTCCTTCCCCTCTCTCTAAAAATCAATAAAAACAGCCCTAACCGGTTTGGCTCAGTGGATAGAGTGTCAGCCTGTGGACTGAAAGGTTCCAGGTTCGATTCCTGTCAAGGGCATGTATCTTGGTTGAGGGCACATCCCCAGTAGGAGGTGTGCAGGAGGCAGCTGATCGATGTTTCTCTCTCATCGATGTTTCTAACTCTCTATCTCTCTCCCTTCCTCTCTGTAAAAAATCAATAAAATATATTAAAAAAATAAAAATCAATAAAAACATATCCTCAGGTGAGGATAAAAAAATAAAATTAAATTAAAATATTAAATCATGTCCTATCTCTAGTTTTATGGCTATGAACAAGTTATGGGACCTCTCTGAACTTCAGTTTCCTTATCTATAATAATTAATAATGAGTCCCTTGCTTACTTTGAGAATGAAAAGTAATCAGCACAAAATCTGATAGGTAGTACTAACCATTCAATACAGGTTAATCATTTATTAGCAGTAGTATTTTATGCAGCTATTTATTATAAACTGAAAACTCACTGTACCAAGGATTGCAAACAGCGACCTGGAGGTCAAATTGTGTTTATCTAAACATAGTGTTTTTAAATGTGTGAATTTCATTCATACATTTGGCCTGGCACTTCTTTATTTAGCTAGCGCTCCATCATAGCTTCTTGTTGCTTCACAACTTTGCATCAACTGCCAGGTCCGTGAAGGCATTTGAGTTTGTGGCTACTCATCTAAGCTTTTGATTTTGTATCCTAAAAGTTGAAAAGAAGAGAAAGAAAGATTAGCCAAACTACAATGGCTGTCATAAAGACAGGGAGCAAGGGAAAGAATGGCCAGGAGATAGTAAACATTTGCTTCTCTGACCAATGCCCCAGGACTTGAGAATTTCTGCCTATTCTGTTGTCCATTAAGCACTTGTGTCATTAAGCATAGACTGACTCTATTATTACCTATTTATTAATGTTTGTTTCATCTTCTGAAGAAACCTACAGTCTTCTTGAGAACAAGAATTATATTACACACATGAAAAAAAACTTCTCTGAACACCTAGCTCAGTTCTTCCCACAGTAATATTTTAGTAATTACATTGTCATAATAGCACCACATTGCATTCACTAAATTGCCAGTACACTATATACTAAATTTTCTGTATTTATCCCATTTTATCTTTACAATAAACAAATCAGGCAGGTATTATTATTAAACCTACTTGTTAGATGAGGAAACTGAAACTTACAAAGGTCATGAAACTTGCCCCAAAACACAAGCTGGTAAAAGGCAAAGCCAAGACTGAAACCCATAGTCTGATCCAAAAGACCAGAGTTTTCATCATTTTTGGATACTGCCTCCCAAAGAAATAAACCAACAAACATTTCTTGATAAATTAGATGCTGAGCAGCTGGACATGAATAAACTCTCTAAGCTTATGATATCTAGGCCACTTGGCAATAACTAGATATTTATTGTTGTAGATGTTGGAATTTGAGTTTTATTCAGTCAGCATAATGTTTTACTAGGCCTGTGCCCCGAAGGCTAGATGAACGCGATAATGTCAAAGAAACAGATAATTATAAAACAGTGTGATAAGCTTTAATGAGCATTTGAAAAAGTGGGGACATAGAAGACTAACTTATTTTAAAATAGTTCACCATATTCAGTCAGCACTTCTAGAATTCCTGTTATGTGCCTAGCACTGTGCTAAGCAAATTGCAAATATTTATTTGTTCAACTTTTATAACTACCATGAAATAGTTTTCGTTATCCATATTTACAAATAAGTAAATTAGGCTGAAATGGTAAGTGGCTTGGCCAAGGTCACACACTAGCAAGTGGTGAAGAAGAGATTCAATCTCAAGTCTGCAAGACACTGATGTCTGTGGGCAGTCCAGCTTACCATGCTGTTATGAACTGTGTTTTCTTCTGGTCCTTTGCAGTATCAGAAAACACCAAGGAAAACAAGTGTATAAATGAGGCTTCAGATCTGTCTCTTTAAGTACCTCAGACATCGGAGTGAACCAGCAGGGTCACGTGGTTGAGTCACCACCTGACTTGGGGAATAGATATTTCTATATTTGCTTCTCACTTTTTTTTTCCTCATCTAGGGTCTCTAATCTCTATTGTTCTTTAAGCTGACACCAGTTTTTATGTGCGCTCATCTTGTTTAATGGTCTCTTGTCTAACCACCTGACCTCTTAATATTTAATATAAGTATAGTCCTTTTAGTTTTGCTATTTTTTCTATACTCTATCACATCAAACCAGAGAGTCTTGACTGATAGTTATTGGGCTAGTGTTATGATTACATGGTAAGATATATAAATGTGGAATCACTATGTTTTACACCTGAAACTAATATAATATTGTATGCCAACTATACTTTAATAAAAATAAGTGCATTTTTTAAAAGAGAGTCTTGTCAGTTGGTTGGTTGTTGGTTTGACATCCTTATGATGAAGGTTCTAGATCAAAGCCAAAGCATGATCAATAAAATTTACAATATATTTTAGGAGAAGAAAAAGTCAAGCGAATGTGGAACATTTTCAGTGGACCCTCTCGAGAGATGCTTTGGGACTGCCCTTCAGTAGGTTGAATTCTGGAGCCTGGCACATATGTCCTCGGCATCTGCCTGGGAAAGTGCAAGGGGGAGGAG
>NW_006285041.1:1007910-1013090 GCF_000327345.1 Myotis davidii
CTTTTTATGACAGAATGTTTTAAGTATGTACAAAATAGCAAAACTATTACACCAAACTCATCAACCAACTTCAAAAAGTATCTACTCATTTTCAATCTTACTTTAACTCCAATCACATTTTTTTACAGTCACACTATTTTTCTGCTCCTCCTTCCTCCTTCCAACACACTGAAGCAAGTCCCAGAGCTGTTGCCACTGCACTCATAAATATTTCACAAACTCTCCCTAAAAAGATTAGGATCTTTTAAAAAACAAAACCAGAACATTGTTAACACACCTAAAAAAATGACAATAATGCCTTAATAACATTAACTATCTAGACCACCGCATTTAAATTTCTTCGATTGTCTCATAATGTTTTGAGCTTTTTAAAAAGTAGGTTTGTTCCTATTACAACCCAAACACAGTCCACAACTTGCATTTGGTAATAATAGATCTTTTAAGTTTCTTTTAGTCTTTATGTTCCACCTCCCCCTCTTTCATCCTTGCTATTACAATTGTTAGTTGAAGAAAGTAGGGTTTTTTTTGTGTGTCCTGTAGAATTTCTCATTTCTTAGATTTTGCTAATAACGTCCCCATGTTATTTTAAACACATTTCTTTGTGTCCTGTATTTTCTTGACTTGATGTTTGCAAAAATACTTTATTGATTGCTATGGACTAAATTGAGCCCCTCCAAATTAATTTTGTTATCAATTGACATAAATTTATTTGCTAGTCCTAACCCCCAGTTCCTCAGAATGTGACTGTACTTGGAGACAGGGTCTTCAAAGAGGGGATTGCGTTAAAATAAGGTCATTTGGGTGGGCCCTAATCCAATATGACTGATGTCTTTATAAGAGAGAAAATTTGGACTCAGACTCAATACAGAAGCAAGACCATAAGAAGACACAAAGAGAAGAAGACCATCTGTAAGCCAAGAAAAGAGGCCTCAGAAGAAACCAACTCTGCTGACACCTTGTTCCTGGGCTTCTAGCCTTCAAGACTGTGAGAAAATAAATTTCTGTTGTTTGAGCCATCCAGTCTATAATATTTTCTTATGGCAGTCCCAGAAAACTAACACATAGATAACACAAACTCATCCAAAGGCACATAATCCATTCTTGAGTAGGAAATTCTCTGGAGGGGAGAAAAAAATATATATTATAAACAGTAATTTTAAAAAATCTATATAATGATATGTCTACTATTTCAGAACTCATTAAATGCCTGCCAGGCATTATGCTACACACTTTACAGTCATTAGAGTACTTGATCCTTAGAACACCCAGCATGATAGGTATTATTGATACCATTTATAGATAATAAGACTAATTCAGAGAAATCCCAATACCAACCTCAGGACACACAACTAGTTAAGAGGCAGAGCTGGGACTCAAAGGCGGCTGCTGTTTACTTCCATCTGCAAGTCCTGGGCCACGTCTGTACCACGCACACAACCAGTGCGAGCTTGGGTGATATCCATCGCAGCTGGGTGCCAGCCAAAATTGCTGAGTTCGAAGTGGAAATGAAAGCAGATAAAGGACAGAGTTCTCCCAGTGAGAAATAGAGGACCGCTTCTCTGGGGTGCTGGCACCCCTGGTTTTCATAGTTTGCTCTGTAGTTGCTCTCAGCTCTCTGGTGGTGACTGTTACAATGACTGCAGCAGTGATTCCTCTCGGACCATCATGGAAAATCACTATGGCATTATCTTTCACAGACCTCCTGCCTCTTCCTTCGCTCCCTTAAGCCCACAACAAACCTATACTTCATGTTCACATTCAGAGCTGTTTTGTTCTATTTTCATTTACTTTGGATCAGATTTCTTTTTCAATTTGCAATTAAGAAGCAGTGAGTGAGAGGCAATATAATGTTCAGGTTGAAAGTATGGGCTTTGGAATAAAGTCGACTTGAGTTGAAATCCCTGGCCTGTCCCTTTACCTGGGTGACTTTAGGTGAGGGCTTTATTTCCTCTAAGCCTCAGTTTCCTTGTCTTTAAAATGAAATTAATTATAATAGTACCTCACAGGGTGACTGTGAGAATTAAAGTCGATAAAGCATATAAAGCACGCCTCACAAGACCTAGAAATTAATATTTATAAAAAGGTCACCTGAGCAGTGGTTAGAGTGGCAGCCAGCACACTGAAGGGTGGCGGGTTCGATTCTCCATCAAGAGCACGAACTGGGGTTGCAGGTTCAATCCCCAGCCCTGGTCATGCTTGTGGGTGCGGGAGGCAACCAATTAATGTGTTTCACCTCTCTCTCTCTCTCTCTCTCTCTCTCTCTCTCTCTCTCTCTCCTCTTCTCTTTCCTTTCCCTCCATCCCTCTGCAAGGGGTGAACTCCACCATGGAAAAGCAGGTCAGGTGACACTGGTGGCTTTGTCACTAGCAATACTGGACCAGAAACTTTCAGGTACTCTTTCCTTCCCCACACTGACTCCCGGATCACATTTACTGTTTTTTCCAATGACTTTTTAGCTATTTTATCACTCAATCAACAAGTGGCATTGACTTTAAACATTACAGTCTGGGTACAACTAAATAGCAGTGAATCTACAAAAAGGGCCGAGAACCAGTTTCTTCCTGAAAAGTCTGGCCACTCGCTTTGACCAGCAGTGGGAAATTTCAGGTCTGTTAACCATGTGAAGCTTAACCTTTCTGTGGCAGTCTACATTGGTATTATCTCCCCCGATTCCCCCGGAGGAAAAGTGCGCTATGTTTAGGACCAGCAGCTGTGTTGATGACATCAGTGTGATGCAGTCGGGGTGGTCTACCATCTTCTCTCCGTTGCCCGAGGCATCTCCTGCTTGCTCTGCTGCTTGTTGGCCTGGTCATCCTGGTCAGCGCCAGCATGGCTTTGTCTTCCATCTTGTCCGTGGTGGACTCCATGGTTAGGGAAGCAGGATTCTGATCTGGTGACTTTCTCTGAGGGAGGCTCTGCCACGCGCACCTGGGCCCGGAGTTGCCTGGGGACTTGGCTGTGGGCCGCCTCTAGACTGTGTTCCTGGGGGTATGGACACTCGGGATGGCCCTCCTGGCTTCCAGGCCACCACTTTGCTGGGAGGGGTCGGGGCAAGGCTGCTTTCTAGAGGGAAGCTGCAGCTTCTTTTTCAATTTCTCTGCCTTTAATGAGAAGAGTCTGAAGTTATGTATCTGAAGTACCCCACTCCAGAAAAGAGAACAGTGTTGTTTTATCTGACACCCCACAAATGCCATCAAAACTTAAGATTTCTCGTAACCTTCGCTATTCATAGCTTTGGGAGTCCAGTAAGATTTGAAAGGGAAGTGGGTGGTTTTTCTTTCTGCGTCATTTTTTGCCTTAAAGTTTGCTTCTATTTTTCAGCTACCCAAAGAGAGCAATTGATTTATTTTTTGGTTGATAGGTTTGAGGTCTATCTTCCAAGTAAAATGTTAAAATAAGAGTGACAGTCACAATGAAATGTTTCATCCTATGAAAATAGTTTGCAAGAAATTTGCATTAGGTTACATGTTATATTTCACCAGAAATGCCCTATGCAGCTTTTTTTTCCCCCCAGGGGGGAGGTGTTGAGCAGAACATTAGAGGTTTTGATGTTTGATTTACTTCTGTCAGTAACAATATTTCAGATGTACTCAGTCTTCCTCAGTCTTCCATCCAAGAATTCCCAAACACATGGCATTGACTGCCCAGCAAAATAAAATAAAGCCCTCATTCTCTCATTTGGGAAGCCAAATAAAGAAAAGTGAAGACATTTGTCTGGTTCCTCGGCTAGTTCCTGAGACCTAGAGTGGAGAAACTGAAAAAATGTGTAGGTCCCAACTTCTAGTCCTCAGTAATGAAAAGTGAGTTTGCTTCCCTTCATTTTTATAAGCTTCTGGAATTTCTGGAGACATGGACTCTGATTTAAATTTTATTCTTTCTTGGTTAATATTAACTAATGCTGTTATGACTAGACCTTTACTTGAGATCACATTTTTTTTAAGGTACAGATTCAGACATTGCATCTAATTCTACCCATAGACCAAAGTGCCATTATCCTTGCTTAAGTCTTAGGTGTTGTTTTAAACTCTTTATACAGGAGAGGAAAGGGAACCAACAGACCTTGTGCACCGGCATGTGCCAGGCAGCCCACCAGACATTCAGAAACATGACTTCAGCAAATCCTCCCTACCACCCACAAGGAAGATATTTATTATTATTATTATATATGAAGAGAATGGGACACAGAGAAATCCTATGTAATAAAAGCCTAATATGCAAATTATCCCCTTGGGCAATCATTTACCAGGAGTTCGAACAACCAGGAGTTTGACCACCCGCTATGACGTGCGCTGATCACCAGGGGACAGCGCGGACCATGGCTGGCATCGGTGACACGGCACTGGCAGCGGGTGGCAGTGGAGGCACTGCTGGCCTCGATGGACGCTGACAGCAGCCAGACCGCAGCGGGATGGTGGAGCAGGTGAGTGGGTGGCACCAGGTGGAGCGGATGTGAGTGGGGGCCCAATCATCCTGCCAATCATCTGCAGATGACAAAACTGGAACCCACAGGGAGCAGGGCGAGCAGGCGGGGCAAGTGGGTGGTACCAAGTGGGCCTGTGGGGCTGCAAGCCTGGGGGTGCGAGCTGGGGTCACGAAGCTGTGGGCACGAGCTAGTGCCTGATCTCCACAGGCTACCCCAACAGACCCCACCCAAGCACGATTTCATGCACCAGGCCTCTAGTTAAATAATAACTTTCCCAAGATAATACAACCAATAAGATAAAGGGAACTGGATTTTTGACCTCAGAATTCTCTGACTCCAAAGTCCACACTGGTTTTTAAAAATATTTTTCTTTTTTTCTGTATCCTCACTGAGGATTTGTTTACTGATTTGAGAGAGAGAGAGAAACATTGATTGGTTGCCTCCTGTACACTCCCAACAAGGATCCAACCCTCAACCTAGGTATGTGCCCTGACTGGGAATCAAACCCATGACCTTTTGGTCTATGGGAAGATGCTCCAACTGAGTCACACCGGCTGGGGCTCCATGCTGATTTTAAAAAGAAATGTATATAGTAGGCCAAACACTTAACTTTCAAATTCTCCCAGAGAAGGGAACAGGTTCACAATAAATCTGTTATATCTGAAGATCAAGTAAATGCATGGCCTCCCTGAGGAATTGGCTCTTTTTCATAAAGGATTCCAAAACAGACTGGAATCCTGCAGGAAACAGTATATAT
>NW_006285041.1:1013215-1018560 GCF_000327345.1 Myotis davidii
GCTCTCCAGTTCGATTTCAGAGAGAGTAAGGGAGAGGGAGAGAGAGATTGAAACATCAATGATGAGAATCACTGATTGGCTGCCTCCTGCATGCCCCCTACTGGGGACCAAGCCCACAATCAGGGCATGTGCCCTTGACCAGAATCGAACCTGGGACCCTTCAACCCGCAGGCTGACGCTCTATCCACTGAGCCAAACCCAATAGGGCCAGGAAACAATTTTGAATTTTCTGTCACATGCCAGATGAGGGCTAGGTTTTCATAACTGTCTAGAAAGCTCAGTGGCAAGTAATACTGTTTGGTTTAAGAATTTTGACTACTCATGCACTATGATAAGTGACATCATTTCCAAATTTTTATATGTTATCATCAGATCTGATAAAAGTAACATATGAAATCCAGAATGGATACTCTCATTCTGGGAATGGGGCCAAAAAATTAGTTACCAAAAATGTGAGTTGGCTACAGGCACAAAATAAATTATTGAAAAGTAGACTGGTGCTGGAATCTAAACTTCCCAATTCCTGGTCCCTTACCCTTTCTTTTGGACAGTGTTATCTCTTTTTAGATCATTTTATAAGCACAAATTGTAACAGAGGGACTTCCTGTTTTGAGAATGTAACTTGCCATAAGATTTAATTGTTTGATAAAAAGATAATTATTTACTATTTGCCCTAGAATGTCTTGCAAACATTCAAAATTTTCAGAATTAGTCCTCAGATGAGGATTAACAACAATAACAACAAAATTTCAGATTGGGATTATGTCTGCATTGGCACTCCATTGTCCTATTTAAATGTGCTTTTATTTGGCCCAGTGATCTCCCTTCTAATTTTTATGTCCCTATTTACTTGACATAATTTTTCTAACAGAGACTTCAGGCCCTAGGGCTTTGAGCTCAAGATGGAGACCTGTATGAAACACAGAACATTGCTTGGTAAACCCTAGGTAAGAGTGAGGAAGTTCAGAAACTGCCCAGAACATCTTCACAGGTAGCTCACCTTCTCAGAGCAGTGGCTGGGAACTGGTGCCCCAGGGGCCCAGATCACATTACTCATTGAAATGGCTGGATTACACCATCTCAACAAAGCAACAAGCAAGGGAAAATAAAACTGAACACAAGAATATAAGCTACAGAGGGAATGGAGTAGATCAGAATTATAGGTGTGGGGATCACATGGCTGAGAATTTGATAATTTGAGTCATAAAAGTAACAGAGATGATTTGGAGAGTGTTTATTCTTTTCTCACCATCTTGCACAGATTTAGAATACTAAAAAAAAAAAAAATGTCTAGAAGGTAAGAGAAAATACTGATCTTGATCTGCTTCCCAGTGCTGTGGGACTGAACAACTATTTGAGAAGTAAGATTTCGCAGTTTTAGAAAGGAGAAATCCATTTAAAAAGCTGCCAAGAAATTAGCCCTGTGTATTTGTCCACAGGCGAGGGAGACATAGCTACATGCCACATCTTGATCAATGTCAATCTTCTCCAATAGATTATAAGCTCCATGGAGCAGGAGCAAGGACCATGTATATATCATTGGATATCAGTCCCCTGGTTCATAGTAAGCCTTCTGTTGAATGAATGAATGAATGAATCTATTCTAGAAAGATACACGTAATGAAAATATTCAGGTAATTTTTATTTTTTGTGATAGTCTCTAAACTTTTCTTTTTACAATAAGTATTTGTCCTTTTTTTCAAAACATTAAAAGACATTTTAAAAAGAAGTGATATAAATATACATATGATACTTGAGGCCCAAAGGAGAAAACACTTCTTGTGGAATAGCTCAAACTCTCAGAAAGCCATCTGCACAAAAACGTTTTACCACATATCATCAGAGAGAGAGAGAAAGAGAGAGAGAGCGAGAGAGAGAGAGAGAGAGAGAGAGAGAGAGAAGTCAGGATAGCAACCCTACCTTTATTTCAAGTGGCCCATTCCTTACTGGAAGGAAGATCCTAATCTGGAATTTTATACCCTATCCACCAGAAGGTCCCCCTAAATAGAACTGTTAGATCCCCATGTTAGCCCAATAGAAGTTGCATTAGTCAGTGTTCTCCAGAGAAATAGAACCAATACAATGTATAAATATAGAGAAAGAGACTTAATAAGTCTTATGAGGAATTGGTTCATGTAATTATGGAAGCTGGCAAGTCCCAGGATTTGCAGGGTGAGGTGGCAAGCTGGAGACGCAGGAGAGCCATTCGTTTAGTTCCAGTCTGAGTCCAAAGACCTAAGAACCAGGACAGCTGATGGTGTAGTTCGAGTCCAAAGGCAGGAAAAAAGCCAATGTCCCAGTCTGAAGGCTGTCGGGCAGGAATAATTTCCTTTTGCTCATGGGAAGGTCAACTTTTTTGTTCTACTTAGGCTTTCAGTTGATTGGTGAGATCCACCCACAGAATGGAGGGCAATTTGCTTTACTCAGTCTACCAATTTTAAAAGTTAATCTCGCGTTGGCCAGTGTTTCTCAGTGGCTGGAGCATCAACCTACCCACTGAAGAGTCATGGGTTTGATTTCCGGTCAAGGGCATTTACCTGGGTTGTGGTTCACTCCCTGCCTCCAGTAGGGGTGTGCACAGGAGGCAACCAGTTGATGTCTCTCTCTCACATCTCTCTCTCTCTCTCTCTCTCTCTCTCTCTCCCTCTCTCTCTCTCCCCTTTTCCCTCCCTTCCACTCTCTGAGAAGCAATGGGAAAAATATCCCCTGGTGAGGATTAACAAAAAAATAAAAGTTAATCTCATACAAAAATCACCCTCACAAACACCCAGAATACTGTTTGATTAAATATCCTAGCACCCCATGATTTAGCCAAGTTAACACACGAAATTAACCATCACAAGAGTCATTTAAAGGCTAAGGCCACCATTTTGACCCATGCTTTCTTCTTCCCCTATATTGCTCAGGGTTCTTAATTGCAAGCAACAGAAACCAAATCTGGTTAACTCACACAAAAACGATCTGTTGGGAGGATATCAGGTCTCTGACAACATAAATACGAGGGCTGATGAAACATGATTGAAGAATAGCAGGCATCTGGGAAGCCTGGGCAGGAGAAACCAGTTGCCAGGGCTCTACCATGGCCAAATCACCCATGATCCCCACCCCTGGCCACTGAAGCCACACCGTTGCCATTGCTAAACCATGGCTATGAATCAAATCTCATTTCCATCTGTCTATTTGTCACTCATTCAAGGTTGAAGTGCCTGATGGGAGTATCTGATTGACCCAAGCAGGTCATATGCCTTCATCCTGATGCCAAAGGGGTGGGAGAGGAAATGTATCTTTCCATTCCGGCTTCCTTAGTGGGAGGTGCAGACCTGCCTTCCATTTATATTACCACAATGGGGGGATTCCCTACAAGGGGGATATAGATTCAGATGCTGGAAAGCCAAAAAGTAGCGACTGTACTCTGCAGTCCTGTTAGAACAAATCCGCCATTCAGGTGATTGGTCAGCACCTAGTATAAAGTGAACTCAAGACAAGCCAATTAGTGAACTTGGCATGGGCAATTCTCAGTGCAAGTAGGAAGCAACATCTGAGAAACAGCAGCTTGCAGATGATCTTAGGGTTTGAGTCCCAAGCAGAAACTTTAGAGAGTCCCTTAGTCAATTAGCCTCCTGGAAAGTACTTAGTGCACATTGATTATGCAACTGGCATTGTGTGTATAGAAGAACAACGCTTGCAAAATAAGTAGGCCTTGGTTCCCACCCCTTCGAGTGGAGGGGCTCCTTGCATGCTGTTTTCACTTAGCAGGAGAGAAAAAGAAGAAAACTGTCAGAAGCTGGCTCCCTGCTCTGACTGGAGTCTGTTTCCCATCACCTCTTGTCCCAGGTCCTGGATCAACACTTGCACATGAATAAGCTGAGTGTGGATGGAGCCAGTAATTACACCCAGTGATCTCTCTCCATGGGAAAGTTTCTTCACCTGTTTGGAAAGCAGATCCCTTTGAAAATCTGATGCAAGCTGTAGTCCTTCCCCCAGGAAAATTAATGTCTTCACAAAACACCAAAACTTTTACGGAAAACTTTAGAAACTTTGCAAGCTCCCTGAAACTCAAAGGAATTTAAGAAAACCAGATTAAGAATTTATATTCCAGGGTTAGGAAAAAAACCCTCCATGAATCTTTCTTTCTTCCTTTACCTTTAAGATCCATCATAAAACGTGGGGGAAAGGCCAGCTGTCTGCAAAAAGCTCCAGGACTCAAATACCTCTACCAGACAAAAGTCCTTGGCAGCCGCGTTCACTAATAACTCGGTGGAATTTTGTCCTCCTTTATCAACACTCCAGATGGCCATTCACTTCTTTTCTGTCCTGCAGTTTTAAACTGTTCAGGTATTCCAAACTTTTACAATCTTGGAATATTGTAATGCACGTCAATAGCGTAAAAATGGCTAGTCTATTAGAGTAGAATAGCTTTTGAACAAATAATTTCCTTTCAAGAATCATCATTCTTCTCTGGCTCAATACCTTGGAAACCTTCTGGATCCTAGCTTCATTCACTCTTAATTCAGCTTCTTAGCAAGCTCCCTCGATTCTTCCTTTGGAGTGTTTCTAAACGCTGCAACTTAATTTTCATTTTTCCCCTTCACTAACTCTCAAGTGTGCTGCTAGGACCCTGACAGATATGTTACAGTATCTCCAGTATCTAACACCTTAGCAAATAGTAGAAACTCAATAAAAAACAAATGGCTGGAAAACAAATGGATTGGAGGTTGGGGAACAGACTTTGCTTCAACTTTAAGGTAATTCTAGTCTTCTTTCATTCTCTTCCCAGCTCCCCTGTCCCTCCATTTCGTTCTTAAAATTTTTTTTAAATATACTTTATTATTTTTTACAGAGAGGAAGGGAGAGAGATAGAGAGTTTGAGACATCAATGAGAGAGAAACATCGATCAGCTGCCTTCTGCACACCCCATCCTGGGGATGGGCCCGAAACCAAGGTACATGCCCTTGATTGGAATCGAACCTGGGACCCTTCAGTCCGCAGGCTGGCATTCCATCCACTGAGCCAAACCGGTCAGGGCACTTTCTTAATTTTTTTTTAAAAACCTTTATTGTTGAGATTATTACAAATGTCCCCTCTTTTTCCCCCTCCCCCATTCCCCCCACCACCAGGTTCCCACCACACCCCAGGCCTTTACCACCTTATTGTCCATAGGTAATGCATATATGCATATAAGACAGTGGTTCTCAACCTTCCTAATGCCGCGGCCCTTTAATACAGTTCCTCATGTTGTGGTGACCCCCAATTTCATTGTTACAAATTGAACATAATTAAAGCATAGTGATTAGTCACAAAAACAATATGTAATTACATATGTGTTTTCCGATGGTCTTAGGCGA
>NW_006285041.1:1020845-1023407 GCF_000327345.1 Myotis davidii
TGATGAGAAAGCTCAGCTGTGAAGGATGCAAGTGCTGTGTGGCCTTCTCTTAGAAGTTCTGGGTCTGTCTGACCCGGCTGCAGTTAGGTAATTACAGGTTGCAAATGGCCGGGACATTCATATGCAAAAGCCTCTGCCGCAGCCTGGGTGGGGCGGGTTCTCAGGGAATCAACAGGGTGGAGCAAGCAGCTATGGTGGATCCTCAGTCCTGCCCTAAGGGACCCTGCATCTCAGTGTCTTGGTAATTGCTGCAAGCACCTCTGAGGGAAAGCCACCCTCAAGTTCCGAGTTCTGCCCGCTGCCAGACAGTCCACTTTCTCCCCGTATGAGTCATGGCTTCCCAGAGACTTCCTGGAACTGGAGTTCAGAGCAGTTGGGAGCTTGTGACTCCCTCCCGATTCAAAAAGACAGCCGCATCCTCAGGTGCCAGCCCCTTTCCCCACCGTGCTCGAGCCTCCGTACCTCTGCACTTTACTTCCGCAGCTCCTCTGAGTCGCAGTTTGCTTTTCTCTATCCTTCTAGTTGTAGAATTTCCACTCAGCCAGCCTTCCTGTAGTTCTGGATGATGTCCGTTTTGTCTTTTCGTTGTATTTTTGACATTGATGTGGGAGGCAGCAATTTCCGGTGTTTACCTATGCTGCCATCTTGGTTTCTCCCCCATGACATTTTAATTATGATGTTTCTTGGTGTGGTCCTCTTTGGATTCCTCTTGTTCGAGACTCTGTGCTTCCTGGACTTCTAAGTCTACTTCTTTCACCAGATAGGGGAAGTTTCCTGTCATTATTTCTTCAAATAGGTTTTCAATATCTTGCGCTCTCATCTACTTCTAGCACCTCCATAATGTGAATGTTGGTACGCTTGAAGTTGTTTTTTGTATCCAGTAATTTGCTTGCTTCTATTTCATTTATTTCTCTTTTTAGAGATTTCTTCTGTTCTTTCATTTGTGACATGTTCCTTTGTCTCAGCATTTTAGTTGCTTCCCTGTGTTTGTTTCTGTGTATTAGGTAGAGCTACTATGTCTACTGGAATTGGTAGAGTGCCCTTGTGTAGTAGTTATCCTGTAGGGCCCAGTGGTTCAGTCTCCCCAGTCACCTGAGCTGGGCACTCTAGGTGTACCCCTGTGTGGGCTGTGTGTAGTCTTGTGGTAGTTGAGCCTTGATTACTGCTGGCATCCCTGGGAGAAGTTGACCTTCAGGCCAATTGGCTGTGAGGACTAGCTGTGACTATAATGGAAGAGCAGCTGTGCAGGAGAAACCCCTATGGAGCTGGACTTGCTTCAGTGGGGCTTTGGTGCTCACTGAGTTGGCCCTGGAGTGTGTTTCTTGTGGATATGTAGAATTGTAATCTGCTATGGTCTGCAGCTGTCCACCAAGTGCACTGGTTCTGGGGCCTCCTGGGAAATGCAAAGTCAGCCACTGCCTGGGGCCACCCAGCAGATGCTACCAAGTGATCTGCAAATGGCTGTTATTTGTATTGGGCTTAGAAGTGCCCAGGTGAGGCCCATCTGTGAAGCAAGGCAGGCTAGTGCTAGTGCTGGGTCTTGGACCTCTTATTGATAGGTTTGGGGCACACTGACATCAGCTGCTGCTTGTTTGAGAGATTTTAGGAAAATCTGAAGTCTGAGCCAGGACAGGTCATTTATAAGGAAAAGCTGCTGCAAACAGCTTGGGTGGGACTGCAAGTTGGATGGCACAAGGTCTCAGGGAATCACCAGAGTGGAGCGAACAGTGTGAGCCATGCTGATGGAAACTCAGATATGGCTGCCAGTTAGCTCTGAAACAGGGGAGGTCCCAGCACAGGAACAATGACCCTTGTGAGCACCTCTGTCTGAGAGAAAACCATCCCCAAGTTCCTGCCCCCATGGCAGACAATCCAGTTCCTCTATGTATGTTCCTCATTCCCCCAACACCACCACCCAGTGCTGGAGCTTAGAGGGCATGGGACCATATAGGTTCATGCACTGGCCTCTTAAGAGGAACTTCTTAGATCTCCATGTACTCAGCCACAATCCCCTCTAATTTTTACAGCCTGGAGTTATGGGAACTTCTCTTCCAAGCTCTGGAACCATGGGCTATGGATCTGGTGTGGGGCTGGGACCCCTTAATTCTCATGCGAGACCTCCATAGCAGAGCTATCTCTTCTGATTAAAAAAAATGCCACAGGTGGGTGTCAGACCAGCTTTTTCCTTGCCTCTACCCCTCATACCAGTCTCAATGTGCTTTCTTCTTCACTTCTCTAGTTATAGGACTTCCATTCAGCCAGATTTCAGGTGGTTCTGAATATTGGTTATTCTTTATTTTAGTTGTAATTTTGCTGTGGTTGTGGGAGGCCGTGAGTAACAGCATTTACCTTCACTACCAACCTGGTTCTCTGGCTCTCTTTTTTTAAAAAAAATATTTTGATTCTTCAGCTTTTGGTTTATGATCTTGCTCCCCAGTTGACCCCAGGAATTGAGAACTGAGAGGACAGCAGTTGAGCCACAGGACCCTATCACCACCCTGAAAAAACTAGAATTTCAAACTCGGGATATACAAATACCCTGTGTCAGTGCTTGGATCCTGC
>NW_006285041.1:1023464-1034408 GCF_000327345.1 Myotis davidii
CAAGTGATTGGTAAATGGGAGACATCTGTGTATAGAAGTCGGCAAACTGATAAATTAGCAGTATATCCCATCTGGCATGAATGGGCCACAATAGAAAATAAACTAGGTTTGTAGAGGAAATTCTGGATTTACACACACTGTACCAGAGTCTCTCATTAGGCATTTTAATATGCTGACAAGCTGTGCTGAATGGTCACCTCATTTTCCAGGCCCATAATGAAATGATAGAGGAGAGAGAGGTCAGCTGCCCTGGGCCCTTTTGGTAGAGCCACAAATGATGGATTAGTGTAACTGGATAGGAAAAAGTGACCAAACATTAGTATGTATGAGTTTGTTATCAGGGACTGGCACTACTCAGCAGTAAAAACTAGGAGGAACATGGTTCAGCTGGAGTTTTTGGCCCTTAAGGGATCAATATATGTTTATTGATTTTAGAGAGAGAGAGGAAGGGGGGAGACAGGATGAGAGGGAGAGAAACATTGATGTGAGAAACATGCCTCCCACATGCACCTGATCAGGAATCAAGTCTGAAACCCAAGTATGTGCCCCAACAAGGATTCAAACCTGTGACCTTCCAGTGCATGGGATGATGTCAACCAACTGAGCCACACCAGCCAGAGAAGACCTCCATTTCTTTTTAACTTAACTTTTTTTTATAACCTATATAAACATTCTTATATTAAAGCAGAGACATTTTCTGTGGCTTTTAAAAGCAAATCTCTGTGAATCTTAGTCCCCTTTTATGTTTTATTTTTTTTGTTCCTTTTGACATAGGTATTTGTTGAACATTAGGAACATTCTAGGCCTTTCCAGGTCAACATCCCTAGAGATGGCAAGTCAGAGGAGAGAACTACCTTTGGCCTGTCAGGCATTTGTAGCAGGTACATGTTGGTGACAGCAGTCAGCTAGGAGTGAGCCAAGCCTGAATATGAATTCTGGTTCTGCCACTGTTCACTAGTTATGTGACCTTCACCTCTCCCATCTCAGTTTCCACATGACTACAGTGGGGATAATCCCTACATCAGAGCATTGTTGGGAGGATTAAACTAGGCAACATGTGCCCAGTACCTAGAATAGCCCTGGCCCATAGTAGGCCTCAGTACATGGTGTCTGCAAGGACTGCTGGCTGCAAAGCCTCCCTGCGTTGGTTGACCACAAAGACCATGGGGAGGGTGCATGATGAAATGAATCACTTTTGTTTTCCCCATTCTGACAAAAGAGGTCCCCTGGCTGTTACTGGGCATAAAGCAGCCAAAGTGGAATGAGTCCTAAGAGCCCCCTTTGTCTGACAGAGGCCTCATTTGTCAGACACAAATGCTGCTCTGGCAGCCCTGGCTGCCAGTGCCACTGTTACAAATCTGTTTGGGTTGGATAACCACCAGTTCACCGCTGTGACGCGTCCAAGCTCCCAAGCTGCCCGAGCGACACTGTGAATTCATTCACAGTGGACCTGCACCCGGGCTCTTGTAACCTCTGGCTTTAAATTCTGACAATCAGCAATTAATTTTGATGACTTTGCTCCTCTCTGGGTTGAGGGTTCCCAGGGGCCCTGGCCTGCCAGTGGGTTGAATGACTTCTGGAGCGACTTCCTGGGTTCCAGGAGCAACCATTATTGGTGTTGGAAGTGAAGAGGCCTGGCAGGATTCCTTCTTGGTGGCTGCTCTTGGAGCCTGGGCATTGTACACATGGTTGGCATAGCCACTGCTTTTGCTTTGTACATTGTGAGAGAGAGAAAAAGGGGTGGGGAGGGGGGACTTTTAACAGAATTTGATAGAAGGATTCATTATTAACAGTTATTGATGCTGCTCATATGAACTGCAACTTGAAGACCACGACAGCTGGAAGTTGACTTCTGGGGCAGAGTGTCAAACTTGACAGCTTACCCCTGGGCTCCATCTGGGGAGGGCCTCTGAATCGCACCCACTCCGCTCAGGCAGGTCCTGAGAAGAGGGAGTGCTGGACAGGAACGGAGCTGTGAATCAACAGAACTTTACTGCAAGTGAAGTCTTTATATATATTTTTTCTATTTTTATTTTTAATTGTGATAAAATAGATATATAATTTACCATATTAACCATTTTTAAGTGTACAGTTCAGTGGTATTTCCCACTGTTGTGCAACCAATCTCCAGAACTTTTTTCATCTTGCTCAACTGAAATTCTATATCCATTAAACAGCAACTTCCCATTCTCCTTTCCCCCAGCCCCTGACAACCACCATTCCACTTTCTGTCTCTATGACTTTGACTACTCTAACTACCTAAGTGGACTCATACAGTATTTGTCATTTTGTGCCTGGCTTATTTCGCTTAGCATAATGCTCTCCAGGTCCATCCATGCTGTTGCAAATGGTAGGAGTTTGGGGTTTTTGTTGTTGTTTGTTTGTTTTTTATAGCAGCATAGTATTCCATTGTGTAGATGTACCACTGGTTTTTAATCCACTCATATACTGATGGGCACTTAGGCTGTTTCCAAATCTTAGCTGTTATAAATTGTGCTGCTATGAACATAGGGGTGTACATATCCTTTCTGATTGGTGTTTCTGGTTTCTTGGGATATATTCCTAGAAGTGGAATCACTGGGTCAAATGGGAGTTCCATTTTTAACTTTTTGAGGACACTCCATACTGTTTCCCACAGTAGCTGCACCAGTCGAGACTGAATCTTTTTATGGCTATACTTTCATCAGCCACATTGGATATCCACCGTCATGTGCTACCAACCAGGTAATCAATGAATTGTGATCACTGACCATATAGAGACCTTTGTGTCATTCCTGGCCCTCTGAACTGAATTCTGGTGAAGACCAGGCATCATATTCCAGGGGAGAAGGAGGCCCAACCGCAACACAACTTTGATATTTATTAGTGGTGAGATCTTGGGTGAGTCACTTCACCACTGTGAATATGGTACCTCCAGAATTAAATGAAGATGATATTATAAACTCTCCCTAGGTTGGGTGGGTATTAAATGAGAGAATGTATATTTAAAAACCAAGTATGGTGTGGGTAAGTTTTCAACAAGTGAATATCAAATCTTAATACAAAGCAAATTAAAGATGAGATTCTTCCCCTCTCCAAACATAACACCCAGATAGGCCAATGGCTCTTCAACTTGCTTTTTGTCAGGGACCTCTTTGAGAATCACATACATAATTTGATGTTGAATTTCCAAGGAATTCTTGAATCTTGTGATGCCTATCCATTGACTTTAGGCACCAGATCAGGGATTCAGGCTCTGGATATTAGAAGAGAAAACATTCAGAGAAAGTGTAGATCCTGTTTTGCCGTGTGAATAAATAAGGGGCAGAGTCCTGTATAATGCTAAAGAGACACTAATTGAGGGCTAAATAGTCAGGTGGACCCAATCCTTCATGGATATTCCAAAATTTCCCAGGAACTTGTCACTGAACTGTGAGTGGTTCACCAGCAGTAAGATTTCTCTTCCACTCACCACCCTTTGAAAGCATTCATCTTCTTGGTAGCTGTACAATGTAAATACTTACTGCCGCTTGTCTGGTGGCTTGATTGATTCACTTGCCGGTACAACCTTTGTGCATTCTTCCTCATGTTGTATGCTCTGGAGAGCCTGTTGGCTGCTGAGGGCCTCTCCCAGGGCCCCATAAACACAACTCTTTTGAGATTTTGAGTGAAGAATCACAGTAGCAATTGCTTTAAACTTTCAGATTCAACCACTGTCCCATAAGATGGAGTCAGTTCTCAATTGATTTAAAGTTAATCCATATGTGTCTCTATGAGTGCTTGGCATGGCATGGACAAACATCACCTTGTATTTCAAGGGGAAGTTTTTTCTAAGGGCTCAGATAGCTTACCCCTATCACCCAGCTACCACCCTTTCCCTCACAGAGTCATCGGTCTAAAATTGGGGATCAGCGGGAACAATGCAGGAGCCATCCTGGTCTCCTGCCTGCCCACCATCCTGGACCATCCTCCAGCCAGTCCAGGTCATGGGCATCTGGCAAGCAGTTATATAAGTGTTAGCTGTCATTTCAAGCCCACTTCCACTGGCACCATTTCAACTGCTGCTACAGATACCATTTCTGCACTCTTGCCTCTGTGGCCTGGTGTGAGCATTTTACTAAATTTCAGCACCCTGGTAATTACTGTTTCAAGTGTAGCATTAAAGATTATATGCTAACAAAAAGCCTCTTGTCTAAGCAGGTGGGGGAAAAACATATAGGGAGTCTAATCTTCTAATTGCCTAGGAACTGGCAGGTGAGTGAGCTCTCCATTTAGGGAGCCTTTGATTTAAGTCAAAAAGCAAATCTATTAAATCTGATACCCCAGAATGAGTAGCCATGCTGTTATAAACTTCTTCAAAATGGCAGTAATCTGAAGAATCCAGGGAAAGATAAGAAGCAAGTCTACTCATATGGCCAGAACAAATAACTCAATTGGCCTCAAATATGTTGAGCTTTCCAAACCCAGAACCATGGAAACGATAGCATCCATCAAAAGGATTTCTTCTCTCTTTCCTCCAATAATCTCAATTCCAGCAAAGCCAGCTCTTCTCAGTGACAAGAAAAGTAAGTCAGACTATATGTTTTGATTGATTTCTGTTTTTAAAATAGTACTTTCCCCCTAGTTACAAAATATATTCATACTTCATGGAAAAAGCCTGGAAAACAGCACAACAAAGTAAAGGCTACTTAAAATCTCACCAGCAATGACCACTTTAAGCATTTTATTATGTCTTTCCTTTCTTTTATTATTTACAAAGTAATTTTCTTTACAAAAAATGACATGCCGATACATATAGGTCTTTTGGTCTACTGATCTATTTATTTCACTTAGCAACATATTATAAATATATTTTCATGCCAAAAAATATTCTTCTTAATGTGCTGCTTAATGAGACACACAGTCATGTCATTTGAATGTACTGTAATCCCCTCTATTTAGACATTAAGGGTATTACAATGTTTTCTGTCATAAATGAGGCTTTGATAGATATCTCCATATGAAAATCTTTAATTTCTTCTCTGATTTTTCTTAGGACAACTTCCTGAAAGTTTACTCTGTCATTAACATATATACTTACTTTTAATCTTAGGCAATCTTCAAGTTCTTCCGTTGATTCTTTTTATTTAGGAGTATTTTCCACCAAACAATACCATAGTATTGATGCAAAACATAAGGAATGACTAAGTCTCCTGTAGAGCCAGAAACATATCAAAGATTGAAGTTGTTCATTAATGAAAGCTGCAAGGCCAAACCATAGATGAGCTATTTCCTGAAAAGCCAAATAGAGAAAATGAGTGATCTGCTGATGTTAATGGAAAGGTTCAAGAGAAGCTACTATAACTGAATTTCCAACACATTCAAAAGCAAATGCCATCGAAGAAAGCAGTGCAGTCAGAAAAGACACAGGTACCTTGTGTAAAAACAATGCATCGTTGCAGTGGGTAGTATATAAAATTGTAATATGTCTAGATTAAACAAATAGTCAAAGATAAAATTGTTGGTGATATGAGAGTTACATCTGTTTGATTTTTGTCTGTTTACTTGTTTCTATCCAAGTTATTTGCACATACATTTGAAAAGTGAACTCATTTTGCAAGGATTATTATTATGAAAAACAGCAATAGTTACACCCATCCTCTCTCATTTTCTTCTTGTAAGAGGCAACCACTTTCTTACCTTTTTAAGCTGCTTCTCTTGCCATTTATTTCCACATTACGAATAGCTTCTTTATATACTTTATTACCTAATATTTTTTCTGGGATTTTATTAAATCAGATTATTGATATTTCTTCTTCATTTTTTTAGATAAATTTTTTATACTTTGACTTTCTACTATGGAAGTTCAGACTGTAGCTCTTTCACTACCATCAGCACCCTCATTCAGCCTCTCAATACTGTATTATTTACCAATTTATCTGTGTGTGTGTGTTTTTGGTCAGGTCAATAATTACATTAGTACAGTAATATTCTCTGATTACTTTTCTGCACACTTGTTTTCCCTGGAGTTAATCATTATTTTCTTTGATTGCTCAGATTTGCATGTACTTACTATTGAGTCAACCTCAACCTCCCCACCAATTTAGTTGAGAATATGTCTGAAAACATTTAGTTATCTGAATCAAACATTCAGAAACATTACTAGTAACTCTTCTGTCACATTCATCTTGAGGTTATCTCTCCGGGAAATCCCGACTGCCCCAATCCCTTCATGTTACAGCTCTTATTCCCTAAAACTTGTGTCTTTCTTTTTCTTAATCAATCCTGCCAGGAAATTTTCAACAAAGACTGCTAAGGAATTACACAGTTTGTGAGCCATAAAATATTTTCATGCTGCCCATTTGGTTGATATTTGACAACAGGGAGTTCTCGTCTGGAAATAACTTTTCCTCAAATTTGATTTCAGAACTGTTGAGAAAACTAAAGCCATTCAGATTCTCAACCCTCTCTGGAAGCCTCTCTGAGAACTCACAATGATGTAACTTAATGCAGAATTATTTTCACCGGTTGTGCTGGGCTCTTCATCCTATGAGATTTTCTTGAATTAGTGATGATTTCATCCCGTCTATTTTTTTTTTAGAATTATCTTTCCTCACTTTTTCCCTGTTCTTCCTTTTTGTACTGTTTTCTGAGATATTTCTACAACTTCATCTTCCAATCTCTTTAGGGAGTTTTCCATTTCGGCTATAGTGTTTTTAATTTCCAAAAGTTCATTTTTATTTCCTGATTTTTTTGTAACATCTTATTATTGTTTCATGGATGCTTTCTCTGAGAATAATAATTATACTTTAACTGTTTTTCATATGGTCGCTGTTTCTCTCAGTTGTTTGGGTATTTTTTGTTTTTGCTGTTTGTTTTGGTCTCCATCTTTATTTTTAAAGGTGTACCTCAGCTGTCTAGTGATCTTTGGTTGTCTGCTCACATGTAAGAGCAAGGCGTTAAAGCTCTTAATGGAAGCTCTGAGCACACAGATGGAGCTACTGGATGTGGGCTTCAGAGTAAGGTGATTTAGCTGGGCCATTCCCTTAGGAAAACTCTAATTTTAATATCTTTAAGTCTTTCTGCTTGAGCTGGTCAAGTTCCCCAGAGAAGGATCATCTACTTTCCTGCCTGGAAATGATAGGCCTGGCTATCAATATTCCAGAAGTTTAATCCCCTTTTTCTATAATATCCCTACTGCCAACTGTGTCTGGTGTTCCCTAGACCAGAGACACCCTCTTTTAGTCTTTCTAGAAAACAACACTAATCTTCTCCTGGAACAGGTGAGTAGCAGTCCCTGGGTTACATAGTGATGGAGATATCTAGAAATCAAATTATCTCTTAAATGGAATTTTAATCAACATTCATGTTTCTGGCCTCACTTTCAAACCCAGTTTCATAGATAAGCTGCATCATGCATTCCTGAGCTTTTGGATGTGAGATATATATATATATATCTCGTGCTTTTCTGTTTGCCCCACTATTGGCACCAAGTTGGTCAACATTCATTCATTTTCTTAGCGGCTTCCAAAATTTGTTGTTATATTTTCATCCTGTTGAGGTTATGTCAGGTAAGAAAAATTTTGTCATTTTATTGGGATTTAAAAGGGAGAAACATAGGTGCATGTATTCCTAGAAGCAGGGAGTACTTTTAAGGAATGGAAATCACAATAGAAACTATTATTACCACAAAAATTCAAAGGGCAATACACATAGGGAAGGTTAAGCGTACACGGAAAGATATCCCAAGCTTAGCTCTTCTAAAGAATGAAGCAGAATGCAATTAAATGGTAGAGAAACCAGATTTGGAACAAACTTTATATGTTCGGTGATTTTTATTTGCCCCAACCAATTAAAACAGCTACTATTTTACTATTTTTAGATTGTTTCAGTCTAGGTATTGGTATAGATAATTTACCTACATTAGCTCATTTGGTCCTCATGATGTTATCTTCTTCATTTTCCAAATGAGGAAACTAAAGCTCTTAGAAGGTAAATTAGTATACTTAGGATTATAGAAATAATAAGTGATAGAATCAAGATTTGAGGTCCAGTCATTCTGACACTATATCTATGTTCTGGAGCCATATTCATAATGTGATACTCATAGTTATATTTCTAATATTATAGTTAAAATTGATTAGCTATCCATGTTTTTCCTACAGTAATCCCCCGATCCCACTCCAGCCCACTTTACTCCCACTAACACTTATAGTCATGTATTTGATCTTCCTTATTTTCCTTGTAAGGCTATTTACTTTTGTTGTGGTTGTTGTCATGCTGGCTTGTTTCCTTTAACTTCTTGTTCTCTGATTAGTCAAGATCCACGTCTATTAGTAATGTAACAAGTCTATCTAAGTAATATTTTATTGTTTACTCTGAAAAATTTAGTGGATTAGAAGGAAAGAAACTTGACTTTACCTTTGTGAAATATCATGGATTAATAATTAAGGACAAGAAATTATTTCTATTGTGCCTTATTTATAACATAGAAAACGAGTTTTTACCCCAGTTGGTTAGAGCATTGTTCTGATATGCCAAGGTTGCGGGTTTGATCCCCTGTAAGGGCACATACAAAAATCAACCAATGAAAGCATAAATAAGTGGAACAACAAACCTCTCCTTCCCCTTCCCCCGGCGCCTCTCCTCTCTCTAAACGCAATAATTTTTTTTGTAAAAGAAAATGAGTTTTGTCTCTGAGCTTCTGGTCCATGTTGAGATGAACCAGAAATTAAGTTCATTGATACTCTGATTTTATACTTTTTCTTTAATTCTTCCTCGGTTTTGCATTTTGCTACTCAAGTCTTGTTATACTAACACCTATTCCTAGAATTGACACTTTACTCTGCAGTGAGTGTGGTCTAGCCTAAGATCAATGAGCCCATGCCACTCCCCTCCTCCAATTCAGAATGTCACCACTTAATTTTCACAATGTCTTTAGGTTCCATTGAGTACCATGCCAGTCCTAAGGTAAGAAGAAGGGAGAAGACAAATGTGGAAAGAAAATGGAAATAAAAGAAGGGCGGGCAAAAAGAAATGGAGGAAGGAAAAGAAATTGTCAATGTAAGACTGTCCCAACCTGTAGAAAATTTTATAAGTTTATTGGAATTTATTTGAGCCAAACAGAGCATGTGCTTGGAAACAAGATCTCAACAGACTTAGAAAAATGCTTCCCAGAATGACAGTTTGCAGATTCTTTTATGCATTTGGAATTGAGGGAAGGGAAGGGATTACATGAAAGTGAAAAAAAACAAGGCAGGGATTGAATTACAGGACAGTTAGCAAGACTATGTGATCTCTTGAGGGTGGTTACACTTCCCAGGAGTCTGAAAAAGAGGTATTTCAAAGATGTGTTAACCTTAGTGTCCCAAAACAGCAGACAGGGCTTGCTTAAAGAAAAGATAACCTTTCACTAGGGAAGTTATAAGCCTACTGGTATGATTACCCACCATGACCTGCCCAGTTAGGAATTTATTATCACATCACCCACCCTGTGAAGCTATTTTCAGTTAGATTTATTACAGCTCCCCTTTTTTCTTCCACAAAACAAATCATATAAGGGGTGCCCCTAGGTAAGAGTGGCTAATCTGGTGACAGGGAGAGGCTGGCAGTGCCATCCTCTGGCTTCACATCTATGTTTCCCACTAGGCAAACCATCCCAGGTCAAAAGGACAGGGATCTTCACCTTCCATTTTGTCCATAAATTAATATGGCTTCCTAAGTTCTTCTCTCATTGATTTGAATACATCCTATTTGCCTTTGCACTTCAAACTCAGTAATTATACCAGCTTCTGGGCTAATATAGCCCTTAAATGTGATTGGTACAACCCAGAGAGTGTTTTTAAAATTGAACTTGAATGCCTTTAGACAGACCTCATTTCAGGCCTCAGACTCCCCCCAAATCCTGTTGCATCCTCCACTTCTCTTGCTTAAGTCACCTACTTTGCTTTTTTTTTAAATATATTTTTTATTGACTTCAGAGAGGAAGGGAGAAGGAGAGATAGAAACATCAATGATGAGAGAGAATCATTGATTGGCTGCCTCCTGCACACCCTCTACTGGGTGGGGATCAAGACTGCAAACCAAGCATGTGCCCTTGACTGGAATTGAACCTGGGACCCTTCAGTCTGCTGATGCTCTGTCCACTGGACAAAACCAGCTAAGGCTCACCTACTTTGCTTTGGAATACATTTGAGTATGTGACACCTGCATTATACCCTGTGTGTCCTAACCTTTATGTGTCTTCATATATGTTGTTTTATGGGTTCGTGTTCTTCCTCCACCACCACAGAATGAAATGTTGAAGGCGGGAGCTCTGGGTAAACGTGCCTCCCTGCAGCTCTGCTTCACCACAGCTGTACCAGGAGCCATATGGCTATATCAGCTGCCCTTTATTGAGTTCCTAATATATGCCAGGCCTGTCCTAAACACTTGACATGTAATAACTTATTTAACCCTAAAATACAGTGAGGTGGGGATAGGTGATAAAATGGGGGCACAGAGTAGTCATTGTGGCCAAATTCATCCTGTGGAAAACCTAGGACTCCATCCCTTCTGACTTCAGAGTCTATGTGCTCAGTCATCACACACCAAGCCAGTCATTGCCATGGGCCATGGACATCCACAGAATTATACTGGAAAAGTCATGAGAAGAGTTGAGGCTTCTGGATTCCAATCTCTACTTACTCAGTTCCCAACTTATTTCCTGTGTGTGTGAGGGGGAAAATAAGAAACAATGTATGGTGTGCCTCAAGTGTTCTGTCTCTAAAATGGAAGAACAGACCACATGTCTCCATCCAGAGGAGCCTCTTGTTTATTATGCATCTCTTCACCGAGAACCAGTCAGGTTGCAACTCTTCTGAAGACAGATTAGGAAAAATACACTAAGCAAAACTGAAGAACATATATTTCAGAGCAAAGCAATACCTTACTTTGTAAAGGCTTGGGACATGTTCCTGGTTTTTTTCAATGCTTGCTTTGAGTATT
>NW_006285041.1:1034458-1035852 GCF_000327345.1 Myotis davidii
TACAGAAGTTTGCAATATAAGAGCATTTGGACTTGCTTTTGAACGCCAGGTATTTAAAGTCCGCAGCATAATGACTTATTAATAAAGTTCTCTACTGCTCATAAGTGAATGTTATTAACAAATCCTGTTTAAGCAGTCAACATAATCTGATTAACTGGCATAAGAGAGGCATCTAGATCCCCAGTAATTTGCTGAACTTGCACTACACTAAGGGATGGCTATGCTGCAAACAAAGTAAAAGCATTTGTTGAATTTGTGTGTGAGAGTCTGGCCCAGCACCTTTCCCAGGGGCTGGATGGCTTCTGGGTTCATCCATACACAGCATCAGCCTCACCAGGGACCCTCTGTGATCTAGCCAGCTCCTGCTGGTAGGAGAGCTCCTATTCCTCCGCCTTCTACTTCTGAAGTCACACTACTATACAGTCTCCTCTGGGCCCCTAGAGGCCATGATGGGAGGGAGTGGTGGTGGAGTTGAAAGCAGCCTCTGTTTGAGCCACAGGGACAAAAAAGGAACAGCCACCCGAGGTCATACCACCTGAGGTCACCACCTGGGGCGACCACCTAGAGCAGGGGTCCTCAAACTTTTTAAACAGGGGGCCAGTTCACTGCCCCTCAGACCGTTGGAGGGTCAGACTATAGTTAAAAAAAAAACAAAACTATGAACAAATTCCTATGCACACTGCACATATCTTATTTTGAAGTAAAAAAACAAAACGAACTCGAAAACCAAGATGGCAACATAGGTTAATGCCGGAGATTGCTGCCACGAACAACCAATTCAAATTACACCTAAAAGACAGAACGGACATCATCCAGAACCACAGGAAGGCTGGCTGAGTGGAAATTCTACAACTAGGAGGAAAGAGAATATCATACCCGGATTCAGAGGAGGCGCAGTGCCGAAGTCACTCAGGTATGGAGTGCGCGCGGAGCGGGCTGGCGGCAGAGGGCACGGTTGGTGTTTTCAATCAGGAGAGAGCTTCAGACTCTGAGCTCCAGAGCTGGGCGAGTCTCTAGGGGCCCAGACTCAAATGGGAGAAGTGGGACTGTCTGGCTTCGGTCGGAACTCGAAGGCAGCTTTCTCTCTGAGGTTTGCAGTAGTTGCTGGGACTCGGTGAGGCAGAGCCCCTAGGGACAGAACTGAGAGCCGCAGTAACTGCTCTCTCTGGCCCACCCTGTTGATCCCATGGGACCTGCCTCGCCCTGTTGATCCCGTGGGACCCGCCCCATCCAGGCCCTGCAGGGAGGCTTTTACTGGATAGCTTCAGGCAAAGGCTAGATTAGGGCCTCCCTAGAGATCCAGGAGCCAGGAAGCCCAGAGGTCAGAGTGGGACCATCTAGTTTGCAGCTCCGTGGAAACATAAAAGACACAAGCAGGAGGCAGACTCAGAGAC
>NW_006285041.1:1038623-1043624 GCF_000327345.1 Myotis davidii
ACCCACCTGGCACTTAGTTAAGAGGTTTTATTCCCTCCCTAACTTCAGGGGAAAATCCCTACCTGGGGAAACAACCTTTCTCGGAGAGGTGACCTTGGTTAAAACACATAGTGCCAAGAAGGTGAGCAAACATATTAAGAACAGTATGCCATATATGCCAGGTCCCTTGAAACAGCAAGGATGGACCGGCTCCCAGCACTTGCCTTTTTTCTCTTGCTTCTGATTTAAAAGCTCTTGGTTTTGCACATATCACCTATCAGTTGTGTGCCTCCGTTGGGTTCCACCTGGGATCTAAACAGGCCCAGCTGGTGTGGCTCAGTGGCTAAGCATCTACCTATGAACCAGGAGGTGACAGTTCAATTCCTGGTCAGGGCACATGCCCAGGTTGCAGGCTCAGTCCCCAGTGTGGAGCATGCAGGAGGCAGCCGATCAATGACTCTTTCTCATCATTGATGTTTCTATCTCTCTCTCCCTCTTCTTCCTCTCTGAAATTAATAAAAATATATTTAAAATAATAATAATAATTAATAGCCACCAGGAAATAACACTAGCATTCCTAAACATTGCCATCCTGTGGCCACATGAATATATAACAGGAAATGGCCACACTGCCACCATGTAGAGGGGTAAGTCAAGCACGTTTGCAATCACTCACCATCCTCTTCCCACTCTAGATCCCATCCCCAGATGACTGCTTGCAACTGTAAAGACAAATTCCTGCCGAAACCGGTTTGGCTCAGTGGATAGAGCGTCGGCCTGCGGCCTGAGGGGGCCCGGGTTCAATTCCGGTCAAGGGCATGTACCTGGGTTGCGGGCACATCCCCAGTGGGAGATGTGCAAGAGGCAGCTGATCGATGTTTCTCTCTCATCAATGTTTCTAACTCTCTATCTCTCTCCCTTCCTCTCTGTAAAAAATCAATAAAATATATTAAAAAAAAAAAAGACAAATTCCTGACTTGGAATAGTTGCTCCTCACAAAGCCAAAGTGCCCTGCAACAGAGGACTGGATAAAGAGGATGCGGTACATAGACACAATGGAGTACTACGCAGCCATAAGAAAGGATGAAATAGCGTCATTTACAACAACATGGATGGACCTTGAGAACATTGAAATAAGTGACATAAGCGAAGTGAAATAAGTCAGAGAGAAAAAGCTAAGAACTATACAATTTCACTCATATGTGGGATATAAAACTGAAACTTATGAACACAAACAGCAGTGTGGTGGTTGCCAGAGGGAGCGGGTGGGGGAAGAAAAAAGCCTGACTATGAGATGACAGGAGAAGATTTGACTTGGGTGGTGGGCACATGGCCCTATATACAGATTTTGTAAATTAGTGACCCACACATGAAACCTATATGTTCATGATGACTAATGTCACCCCAATAAAATTTAATTTTTTAAAAAAGCAAGCAGGTCTGCAAGCAAGAATGTCAGGAGGAAGACCTACCTAGCAATACAAAGGCTCTGCTTCTTGGGGTGTGATGTGTCTCAGGAGGGTAGGTTTGGGGGTCACCCTTTCAGAAAACCCTGGTCTTGCAGAAAGTAGTAGGAGCATGTTTACAGAGGCTGCGCTTTGTTCCAGGATGGAGTCACTGCCTTTTGTTTGAATAAGACTACTAGGAACAACACCACAGATTTTCAAACATCCCCCTGAAGCCCCGACACTTGATAGCCCTGCTGTGAGGCGCTGACAGCGCTGATCACATCTTCGGGAATGGCGGAGAACGCTGTCTGGCCAATGGTGCTAGCAGAGGAGGGAGGGCATAGGCCTGAGCCTAGTTCTTCATGAATGTGCTGAGTCGTCACTGAGGATACCTGGAATCATGCCCAGGCAGCCACGCATGAAGAGAAGAATGGACCCCAAGCTTTGTTAGGGTACTTGACCTGCTCCTGGACACTTGACAAGTAAGGATACCCACCTGAGTCATTATGTTCCTGTCGGCACTGTCCTGGTCTGGTTTAGGTAGAGAGGTCAATCCAACTGTCTTACGTCTGTGACAGGCTCGGGTTTCTTTGCCTTGAAGAGCCATTTCACCCAGAAACGGAAAAATCGGTCAGGACCTGTCTGCTTGGTCATCTTTGCGGTTCATTGCACAAGGTCAAGGGCACACGATGCTGTTGGGCTGCAGATTGGTGGGATTAACCAGTGAAGGACAAGGAGAAATAGCCTATCTCTCTGCCAACCTCTTCACATGTGATAACAGAAATAGTTTACATTTTCATTGTGCTCTTTAACCTATGTGCTCCTGAGAGAAAGATATTAATTTTTTGAATGGGAAATTGAGACTCAAATCATTTACATTAACTAGAATGAGGGACTAGAGAGACGTTTTGTAATTTTAAAGTATATGTCTTTTTCTAGCCTTGAGTAAAAGTAGCTAGTAAGAGTACAATGAAAACTGATCACCTTGTATCTAACAGAGATTCGGAGTAAGAGTTATGCCTTGATTAGAATTTCAACATTCATTTGATGAAATAACACATCTGACAGGTACCTACAGAGTACACTGTGCAGACTCTAAAATTGTTGGGGCTTGTGATCTAAACAGATATCTTCAACACAGGTCAGTCATGTGACCAAGCATTTCATGCATTGTGACAGGTCATTGCTACAGCACCACAGCAGGAGAGGAAATTACTCCAGGCCTGGTAACCAGGGGCAAGTGGGAAGAGGGAAATTTGAAATGATCCTCAAAGCACCCAAAATACTTTGATAAGCAGAGCCAAGAGTGGGGGAGAGGCATCCCATACAGAAGGAATGACTTCAGTATACACTTCCCAAAACAGGAAAGTATATTTGAAGAAAAAACATGTGGTTTGGTTTTAATAAATGAATCTGGGAGGTAAAGTTGGCTGAATAGTTTGGGGCAATCTGCAAACCAGGATATCAGTCAGGGTTCAATCAGAAGCTAGAGCACTATGCTGGTACCAATAGAAAGAATGTAATAAGAGGAGTTAAAAAGGTGTTGGGATTTAGTAACTAGTATAAAGGTAACTAGAGGATGGTGACGCCCTCTTGAAATTAGAACCAAGAAGCTGCTACCACCCAGTGGGCAGGAGCCTGAGAACCGGGGGCTGCCCTCAAGGGTGCTTGATGCCCAGGAGAGGTCGCCCAGGAAGAACTGGATGCATGGAGAGGGGGTCTGTCTGGTGAGAGCCAGACCACAGGGCAAGCACAGTCATGGAGACACTGCCTGAGTTGGGGTGGAGGAGGAACCCCACCCGCTTCCCCCTGCCCTCCAGTCTCTCATCAGTGCCCTGGCCAAACCCAGCCAGGAGCCAGCTGACAAAGGAGAGGAGCCTTGGAAACACAGTTTGCAGGGGAAGGGCAGGAATGGATCGGGAAGCAATCGAGCAAGTAATGACACAGCTGGGTTATAGGGTTGGGCTGTATTCAATAAGCAATGAGGGGCCACACCTGGTGTTTTCGAAGGAGAATGTAGCGATCACAGCATTGGAGGATGACGGTAAGACCTGCTTATTGGCTATTTCAGTTATAGCAAGTGTGATATCCTGAAGAATGATCCCCAAATGTACCTAAGGCCTGATCCTCGGAACCTGAGGATGTTACCTGACGTGGCCAAGGGAGTTGGCAGATGTGATTACACTGAGGACCTTGAGATGGGGAGCTTATCCAGGTGGGCCCAATAATCACAGGGTCCTGATAAGAGGGACAAGAGAGGAATCAGATCCAGAAGGAAAGCAATCTGATAACAGAGCAGAGGTGGATTCATGCACTTTGAGGACAGAGGAAGGGGCTGCAGGCCGACAAGTTCAGGCAGCCTCTAGAAGCTGCAAAAGGCAAGAAAACAGATTCTCCTTTAGGGCTTCGGGAAGGAGCCAGCCTTGCCAATAACTTGACTTTAGTCCATTGGAACATCTGGCCTCAAGGCACGAGGCTAGTGGTAATTCGTCACAGCAGCCACAGTACCTTTAAGATAAAAGGGACCAAAAGAATAGATTATAGAGGCTCCATGTTCCTAGATACAGTTTCCAGGCCCCACAGACCAGAAACACTCTTTTGATCCAATGTAAATGCTCTGAAAATGTAGGCTACCCACCAGCTCGCAGACACACAGTGATGCAAGTCCCTGCAGGCAAGTGTGTCTGTTTTACTCCGCTCTGGCTGCAAGGTCTGCAGTGTGTACGTCACACGTGCAGCACTAGGGCAACCTGCTCTTAAAATGGCTCCTACTGCCCCGGCGATTAGAGCATCAGCCTGAACACCAAAGGCCGCAGGTTTGATTCCTGGTCAAGGGCCCATACCCGGGTTACAGGTTCCATCCCTGCCCTGGCCAGAGCGTGTGTGGGAGGCAACCAATCAATGCGTCTTTCTCATATTGATGTTCCTCTCTCTATCTCTCTATATCTTTCTTCTTATTTTTCTTTTCTTCTTCCTCATCATCTTCTCTTTCTCTTTCTCCTTCTCCTCCTCTTCAAAAATATCCTCAGGTGAGGATTAACAACAACAAAAAGGCTTTGGCAGTCATGCCCCGGTGTGATCCTCACCCCTGGAGTGTGTTGGCTGGACCTAGTGACTCACTTCTAATGGACAGAATATGACAAAAGTGATGGGCTGTCACTCCTGAGATCAGGTTGTAAAAGACTGTGTGTGACTTCGCTCTTGCTTATACATTCTCCCCCCTCCCTCCCCCATGTCTCTCTCAGAAGCCGGTTACCAGATGCATCCAGGAGACCTCCCTGCCTGTGAGGACTCTTTCTTCTCCTGAGGCCGCATGCCTTGAGTAGTAGACCAAGAAGGGTCAGCGTTTATTTGTCTTGGGTGGCTTTATTTGTGCTGGCTGCTTTCTCAGGTAACGCAAAGCATCTCTTAAGGAGCACAGCGGGGAAGGCCAGGTGGGAGGCAAGCCCTGGGCCTCCCCGCCTGAGCTGGCTCCTGGGGAGAGTGCCTTCATTTGTGCGAAGGCCTCCACCGCCCCAGCCAGGGACTGTTTATTTACATTCAAGAAACAAATATTGAAAAATGAAAACCAAAA
>NW_006285041.1:1043649-1049757 GCF_000327345.1 Myotis davidii
GGAATTTAGAGCAAAATTCTGGGTGGCAGGGAAGATTCTGTGATGGTTTCACAAACAGGATTTCAGAGAAGATTCCATCCTGATACTAAATATTTTTGAGAATGAAACACTGCCTTTCTCCTGTGGCGTTCACCTCGGCGCTTGGGTCCCAGGCCCTGTTCCTTCCTGCTGCTGCTCTGCTTCCAGCTCCTGGGTGCTTCCTGAATCTATGCTTTGTGCCCAGTGCTTGACACGCTCCCCCCAGTTAATCACAATCCCAGGAGGCAGGCACCACGACTATTCCTATTTTACAAATGAGGAAACTGATCCTTAGATTGCGTAAGGTCACAGAGCAATAAGTACAGACCCTGGAGTCCAGCTCATGTCCATTTGACTTTATAGCCATGCCATTGACCGCTGCGCTTCACTGCCTCCCTAGGTGACCACTGCTTCCTAGCACCTGCCTTTTAAAAAAACTTTACTTTTCAACTTCTAAATTTATTTCATTTGTAAACAGCATTATGTATAAACCAATACCTTCCAACTTTTTACTTATTTATTTTTGTTAGTCCTCATTCGAGCATATTTTTCCATTGAGTTTTAGAGAAAGTGGATGGGAGGGGGAGAGACAGAGGAACATTGATTGGTTGCCTTTTGAACGCACCCCTACCAGAGCTGGGAATCTAGCCTGCAATTGAGGTATGTGCCCTTGACCAGAATAGAACCTTGGACCCTTCAGTCAGCAGGCCTACTGAGCCAAACCAGCTAGGGCTACCCTACAACTTTAAGAGATTGCTGTAGTTTTCAGGGTTTTTCAGCCTCAGCACTATGACATTTGGGGCCGGACAGAACTTTACTGTGGAGCTGTCCGGTGGATAGCAGGATGTTTAGCAACATTCCTGGCCTCTGCCTACTACATGCCTCCCCACAAGCTGTGACGATCAAAAATGTCTCCAGATGTTGCCAAATGTCCTGGTGCGGGTGGAGGGGTGGCAAATTACTGCAAGTTGAGAACCACTGGGCTAGTGTTACATGCAGTAACTATTTCAAAAGGGGCAGTGGAGTTCAAGCACTGCCTTCTCGCAGTTCCCATGAGCTCATTCCAGAAATTTTCAACCTTCCCTTATGTATGTCATCCTGACAGTAAGGTCATTTTCCACTAACACTCAAGAAAGAAGCCCAAGGATGATTTGAGGAGAAAAAAGTCTATATTATACTAGGACGGCAGGGAAACAGGTTTGCGACCAACACCGGAGATGCCAACAGAGAAACCCACAGAGGACTCCACAGTGAGGAGCAGGACCACCAGCCATCCTCTCTTTCTGGATTCAACATCCACCGGATCTTTAGAGACCAATCACACAGCTTCACTATTTGATGGCTTGGGAGTGTATAGATTCTAGGCTCTATCATATCTTGTTTGTGGTTGCTATTGTCACAAGTCCCAGGACTCTTAGAAGATGAAGATTTCTGAAATGACTAAGAGATATAAAGCCGGAAAAGTGCTCAGACTAATCTGCTACTATTCACCCTAATCTAGAGATCTGTCATTGCCTTAAATAATGGGATTGAATACAATTTTGGAGATTGTGTTAGCTATTTCATATCCTTTGGAGAACTTTTTGGAAAATACCAGATAAAGGCTTTATCTGCATTTGGGTTCCTTCAAAAAATAGACCCTGAAAAATGACTTGGATGCTAGTAGATTGTTTGGATAGTGATTGCAAGGAGCAGTAGAGGAGATAAGACAGGGAAGGGAAGAAAGCCAGCAAAGAGTGTTTTCATGAATGGATTACCTCTGTGGACACCTGTGGCTGAGTTCCCCTGGGTCCTCTGAGAATGCGTAGAACACACCTTAGAATTGTGCACCGAGGATTAGGGAGCTGGACTATCTGTCTACTGACTCCCATACCTCCTTGGTTGACATGTCCTGGGCACATGAACTCCAGGGCACTTCTGGGCGGCCACTTAGTGGCCAATAATACATTTTCCCAAACTGAGAGGCTTAATATAACACATATTTGTTATACCCGTTTCTGTGGGCTGGGAGTCCAGGGGCATTTTAGCTGGGGGATGCTGCCAGGGTCTCTCATGAGGTGCCATCAAGGCTTCAGCTGGGCCGCAGCACATCAAGGTTGGCTTGGGGGTGTCCGCTCCCAGGCTCACTCAGGTGGCTGTCGGCAGGACCCGGTTCCTCTCAGGCTGAAGGCTGAGGACCCCAGTTCCTTGCTGGCTGTGGGTCCACGGCCTCCCTCAGTTGCTTGCCACATGGGCCTCTCTCAGCAGCGCACAACATGGCAGCAGTATTTCCTCGAAGAGCACAGAGAGGGCCAGAATGACATCAGTCACTGCCTTTGACCTAATCTCAGAAGTGGCATCCTCACGTTTGTTGGATTCTAGGAATTAGAAACATGCTGCCAAGTCCATCCCAATCCCACACCCAAGGGGAGGGGCCAACGCTGGGTGTGAATACCCGAGGAGCCATTTTAGAGGGCACCCATCTCAGGACTGTATGAAAATTGCCCAGCAAACCTGTAGGTGACTTCTGGGCCAAGACAAAGGAATGTGCCAGGGCCCCAGGCATATAAGTTCATGCTGTTACATTAGCCCTGGTCAATGTCAAACATTCTAGTTATCTTCATACAGAGCGGCCCTGAAACTCTGCTGATCTAAAAGGTCAGTAAACGGAGACATTTCATGAACCTGGTGAAGACTGAAAGAGCCCTCCAGTCTCGAGACAAATCTGAACCTGGCTTGACCCAAGTGACAGGCACTGTGCTAAGTTCCAGAGACTTAGAGTTAAATCCAGAGCAGTCCCTGCAGGGGCAGGGAGTGGGGGTGTAAGGCAAGGACACTGAGTCCTGTCCTGTGCTAGAGGCAGGAACAGCAATTCCAGCGGGGTGGGAGGAGGTGAAGGGGAAACTTGAGAGAAGGGGATTGAGGGGGGTTGGGGTGGACATGTGCAAATCTTCCTGCTGCTCATAACACTGCTACCTCTCCTCCCCGGTAGGATCACCAGCATTCCTACCAGATGCCTCCATGGGCTTCATCTCCCATGAAGATTTACTCTCCGGCACTTTCCAGGCGGGCCACTCGTTAGGAAGGGTACTCTGCCCAGGCCCCAAAGACTATAAAGGGGAAAGAAATAAGAAGGAACAGAATGGCAGAACCAGACTAACACCGCCAAATACAGCAGATGACAAGCAATTAGTGCCCCATGACTGCTCCCCAGCGCAGCCCTCTGTACCCTGACCAGGCCATCTACATCTCTCCACTACAGATTGGGAGCTCCCAGGTGCTACTCTAACCTCCACCTGCTCCCAATAATACTCAACCCACAATGGCCTCCAGAGCAAACAGCTCCCTGCCCTGCGAGCATTTTTTTTTCCTTTTTATTTAAGAAAGACCTTATCTTGAGGTTAAATCCTTCACCTTGGACATTGGAATGAAGTCCACTACGTGATGAACAGCCCTGTTGCCTAGTTCCTGCCTCTTATCCATTCAAACTAAATGGAGGGAGGCCCCAAAGGTAAAAGGGGAAGGAAGCTGAGTCATGGAAATGAAAGGCAGGACCCTACAGGTGCTCCTTGTGCAAAGTCACATCTGATTTCTCAATACCTCTCCCCTTCGCCTCTTCATTAACTATAACCTTTCATCCTCTTTGATCTATTTTTCAGAACTGTTCTCCTTCTTTTATCTTTTCCTTCTCCTTATACTTGTTTTTATTTTTTAAAACTAGCTTCTCATCAATCACTCTTTTCTCGGTGTGATTTCAATAACCAATTAATAATGAATAATTATTTGTGTGAATAATCATTGAACATATTAAATAATTTAAATAATCATTTAAATATTTTCACTGCTGTTTGGTGAGGGCATGAGAGCCTATTTTGGGAGGAGTGGGGGTCATCCAGCCCCCAGAGGACATGAGGCTCCCCAGGGAAAGTGCTGCCCACTGTAGCCCTCCCAGTGCATCTTCTACATGACACCTCCCACAATCCTGCAAGGGAAGAAAAGGGGCCTTGTTTTACAGGTGAAAAAATGAGATTTAGTTAAGCCTCTCTTAAGCTATGGAGCGGGAAAACTGAACCCATATCTGTGTGGCGCCGAACGAAGTCCATGCTTCTTCAACTATGCCAATTGCCCTAAGTGCCCAAAACAACCAGAAGAATGCTGCTGTATTTTAGCATCTACATTTAAGTTTAAAATCCATTCATCTCACCACTTTTTCATTGTCTCCCACGTCCTCTTATCCCTCCTTACTTTTATTCAACCCCACAGCCAATCATTAAAATCCACTGTGACCACCCCCTCACATACCCTGTAAGCCACCCTTCTCTCTTCACTAGTCCATCTCACTTGGCAAGTCTCCTATGGAGAAACCCATCTTTCCATCTACCTGCAACCTGCAACCAGGCGCTGGCTGACCAAGGCTGGTGAAAAGCACACACTGGGATGACACAATGTTCCAGGGGCCCTCATCATGACCCGGCTCCCCTCCCACACTCCCCTGTCCTCCCTCCCCCCTCATACCCTGCCTGTTTCACTGAGAAACCGGAAGTCTTCCAAGGAGCATCCCCTGATCTCCCTTCCACACCCACCTCTCCTGTTACTGCAAAGGGACTGTCCTGTTCCTGTCTAAGGGTTGTCCTGCTCAAACCAAATGCCATCGACGGGTGGCTGGTGAACAGCAGGCATGCACTGCTCACAGCTCTGTGGACTGGATGTCTGAGATCAGGGTGTAACGTGGTTGGATTCTGGTGAAAGCCCTCACTGAGCTGCTAGCTTCTCATTGTGTCCTCATAGGCAGGAAAGGGCCAGAAAGCTCTGTGGAGTCTCTTTTAAAAGAGCACTAATCCCCTTCATGAGGGCTCCACCCTCACGACCTAAGCACCTCCCCAAAGACCCTCTTCCTAACACCATCACATTTCAACATATGAATGGGGGTGGAGAGAGGGACACAGTCAGACCACAGTAATGCCCTTCCCACCTACAACCGGCTCCAGCCATCCGCCCTCTCCGCCCTGTCAGTTCCTCCCTGTGGTGCAGTGATGGGGAACCTTTTGAGCCCGGCGTGTCAGCATTTTGAAAAATCCTAACTTAACTCTGGTGCCATGTCACATATAGAAATTTTCTGATATTTGCAACCATAGTAAAACAAAGACTTATATTTTTGATATTTATTTTATATATTTAAATGCCATTTAAAAAAGAAAAATCAACCAAAAAAATGAGTTCGCGTGTCACCTCTGACACGCGTGTCATAGGTTCGCCATCACTGTAGTGGGTCATTCCCATCAGCATTCAACAGTTATCTCCTCCCTCTTAAAAACCCTCCCATCTCCATTTCCTGTACAGGGATCACCCATTGCCATCGTCCTTATGTCTGTATTCTCCACCCTAATCCCACTCCCCTCACACCCTCATAGACCCACTATAATAAGACATTTGCTCCCACCTGTCACTAAAACCAGTCTTGGCACCAGTGACCTCACATTGCCAGTCCAGTGTTTGGCACTCGGACCTGCTCTTCCCTGTGCCTGTGACACAGCTGAGCCTTCCCTCCGCTTGAAAACACTTTTTCTCTTGGCTTCTGGCCCTTCATGCTCCCCAGTTTCCCTGGAGCTCACTGGCTGCTCCATGTGAGCCTCCTCTTCTGGTTCCTCCATCCCTCCCGACCTCCCAATGTTGGAGTACCCAGAGCTACCCTTTGTCTTCTTCTCAACCAGCTCTCACTCCCTTGGCGAGCTAGATTTAAATATATATAAGTGCTGCTGAGTCCTAAATTTATACCCCCAGCCCAGACATTTCTCCCCTAAACTTCATCCGGGTTCAGATTTATCTCCTTACTGGATGTCTTCACACAGGTGCCTAACAGACATCGAAAAGGTCAGATCCAAACCTGAGCTACACCCTCCCTCCCAGCCAAACTGCACTGTCCTCTCCATCTCCGATACCTGCCACTCCGGGTCCAGTTGTTCAGCCCACACCTTGCTCTCACAAGTCTCACATTTTTCTTCTCAAACCCCACATCTAATCCATCAACAAATTATTTCTTCTTTCCTAAAATATATCCAAATCTGATCATTGATCATTCCCAAGCACCACCCCCCCAACCACCCCCCCAAC
>NW_006285041.1:1050350-1060855 GCF_000327345.1 Myotis davidii
CCCACCTCCCCGCCACTCCTATCCCTACTATGCGACTTGGAGCCATTATCATCTCTAGCTCAGATTATTGCAAAAATCTTCCCTGGGTCGCTCTGCTTCTGCCTGAGCTCCCCACAGTCTATTCCCAATACATGATCCTGTAAAAACTGAAGTCAGATGACACTCCTCAGCTGAAAATCCTCCCACTGACAGAGCTCTAAGCACAGAGCCAAGCAAGAAGCATTTGGGAGGAGAAGATCCATTGTCACCAGTCCTTCCATCGGGGTACTCAGGGCTGGTGCATTGTCTGGCACAGGATGTTTGAAACTGAGTCAGAATTCCCTGATGGGGAGAACCCATTCAGAGAGGTTAGATGGGAGGGACGCGCTTCCAGGTCCGGAGTGCAGGTGTCTCTAGATCTGGAGAAAGTCCAAGACAGAGTGACAGTGCACATGTGGCTTTTCCAAGAGAGGGATGCCATCACTGAGAGAGCTCCTCTGGGGACGGGGGTGAGTGGGCCCCATCCTCTCTCCACCTGCTTTGACTATGGACCCCTTAGTCAGGAATAGAGCCAGGTAGAAAAAGACTCCTGGCTGCTAAAATTCAAGCCTATGTTTTTTAAAAAATTGGTGTTTTTACATTAACATAGATTTTGCTGGTGGCTGGTAGAGAGATCTCCTTATTAAATTGAAATGGAATATTCTGGTTCCAGGGTCCTGACTATAACCTTTAACAAAGCTGGCGGGACTCGGCAGTACCGCTGTTTCTGAAGAAAGACGCTCATCAATATTCAGGATTCATCAACGTAGGCAAAACGCTTAATGCTTTTGGGATTTCCCCAGAAAACACATAATTTTAAATATTTAAATGCCAAAAGCAGTCTCCAGATTTAAACAGCCAAGTTACACAAAATGGGAAAGAATTCAACTTAACACATCTGTAGCGAAGCCTCGCACTGCACTGTGAAGAGTGTGTGAAGTGGGAGACAGTCTCTGCCCGCCACACTTCCCTCGTGCTCCCCCCTCGCCAGCGCTCATTCCCCCTTCCCCAGGGGAACCTCATTGCAGGGAGCCACTTTGCTGTAAATACCATTTAAACAGCCTCTATCAGGGGGAAGGAGCGAACATCCTTCAGCACTTCCCAATTCTGTACAAGAGCCCTGTTTATCCATTATCAGAGTTTAACCTCTCACAGCCTACTCATCATTTTTCTAAAGGAGAGGTTCAGAGAAGCTGAGTAATTTGCTCAAGGTCACCCAGCCATTGTGTGGTAGAGCAAGATTCCAACAGGGCCGTCTGATGCCAAAAGCTTTTTTTCTTTCCACTAAACCACCCCTTTTAGATTCTAAACAGCAATGGGGTTTTTGGCAATTAACAGAAGCTGTGAAAGATTTTTCTGAGACTTTTTTTTTTTTTATCTGAGCTCCCTCATTTAATTTTATAAACATTCTAGAAAGCCATTGATGGAAAAATAGACGCCCAAATTTTTCTTCAGTGCAGTTTTCTCCTCTGAACGTCAAACCGTAGATCTGATTTGACATCTCCACTTGGATGTCTGATAGATCCCCCCCGTGTAACCTGTCCAAACCTATCTCCTGGTCACCCTCAAAGCCATTACTCCATGGGCTTCCACACTCAGTGAATGGCAACTCCAGCTGTCATCCTTGACTCTTCTCTTGCTCACTCCTTACATCCCACCTATCAGCAAATCACGGCAGCTCTATTTCCAAAATGCATCCAGGATCCAACCACTTCTCACCACCCCGCTGCCACCACCCTCCTCTCACCTGAATGATTATTTTAGAGTTCCAGCTGGCCAGCCTTGCCTTTACTCTCCCACAGCCTTCTCAACACAGCAGCCAGAGGGATTTTTGTGGAAGTGGAAGTTTCCTTTCCCATCTTACTCCAAATAAGTGCCAAAGCCTCACTCTGCCATGTCCCCCCCCAACCCCCACCCCCGCCCCAGACCCTGTGCTCTGGCCCCTCTGTATTGTTCCCACTACTGAACACAGGAGATGTTTACCTAATATGAGGGAAACTGCTTACTTCTCTTGCGGAACAAATATTGAGTATGTTTGCAAGGAACCGCCCCAGACCCTGTGCTCTGGCCCCTCCCGCCCACCTCCTGCCTTTCTTTGATCTTCTCCCACAGCCAGAAGGAATACAAATAGCATTGAACATTGAACAGTTTTCACATTTCCCCTCAATTTGAGTTTACTTCTCTGTGTGTGTTGAGTGACTATCAATACCACAGCATAAGTGAAACAGAACTGGGCAAGTGAGAAGAGTCGGGGGCGTGGAAGTCCTGCTGGGTGAGGGAGTTAGTACAATGAATGGACCAAGGCGTGGAGTCGATTAGAGGCAGACCCTCTTAAATCCGGACAAGCGGGCTCCTGGGCCCTGCGCCTTAGGAGGACCCTCTCCAACCCGCTTCTGGTCATGCCCTTCCCCATGAGGTGAGAAGTCTGCAGGACCAAAGGAATGAGCCCACCTGGAGCCAACTATTAGATTAGGTTCCAGGTACCCAGGACCTTGGAATTCTGCCCAAATAGCCCTGAGCCTGCTTCCCAGGCCTCTGAGGGCCTCTCCCCTGAGTTCACCCTCCTGAAGATGCACCCCACTGCCAGTGTGCAGACTTCTAGAGCCACACGCATCAGCCTGGAAATATGGGACAGGATGTGCATACTACTTAGGAGTAGGTCTCTCCCAGAGCGAGACAGGACCTGGGGTAGGAAGGAGCCTGGAGTGGAAGGAGTGGAGATGGCTCTGCCCCACGGCCACCTCTGGCACAGAACCCTAAGGGTTCCAGCGCTTCCAGATTCACACCTGGCCCTCCATGTCACTGTGAAGGGATCACCACCCACCAGGCTTGGTGTCACAGGAAGCTTGTTGGGCACCCCCAGGTGGTCCATCCATCGTGTTCTCCAATTGAGCATAAACAATCTCACAAAACACCAGCAGCAGATAAGGCCATTTGTGACTGTGATGGCGCAAGAGCAAACAGACCTCTCCATACTCATACCTGAGCACAGACCAAAACCAGAATGTTACCACATCACCAGGATGAGCCATGTGCTCCTATCCTGGCTAATACCAGTGAGTACTAACCACTTCTTCACCAATCACAGTATTAGCCCTAGCTCAAGATAGGACCACCCCCACCCCCGCGCTTCCTGAAAGCACCCATTTAATCCTAAGCAAAGTCATTTCTTCTTGAATCATCTCCAGAATCACCCATCATAAGCCTGAATCCTCTAACCTGTCCTTTCAAACACCCTCTGATTGAAATGTCCCTCGAGTCCCAATGGGGTGTGGCCTCTCCCTCATCGCAATGAGTTAATCCACCCAACTGTTGTTCCAGTTCAGGCGTTCCTAGTGGTCTTTGTGGGAACAGCATTGAGAGGAGATATTTGTCAAGGTAGGAGGACAGGACATAGTTTACTTAACAGTTCATAAGCTTGCTTTATAACGCTTACACATTAGACATGTGGTAGGCGGCCTCCATTTGGTCTCTCAGCCAGTCCCTTACAAATGTCCAGCAGGCCTGGCTCTAAGGCAGGACTTGTGAGTGTACCCCTGGAGAGCAGAGCCACGTCCCCAGAGATGCACTCAGGAAAGCTCACCTGGAGAAAACAGTTTCTGAGGCTGTGAAAACAGGACAAAACGGACACAGGCAGATACATTGGGAATAGTGCTCCAGGCTCCAGGGAAAATTTTCAGATGGTCAAGTACAATAAGGTTACAACAACTGACCCTAGTATGTGCCCATTTGGAGATGGCCAGTGAGGACAGCAGACACTCTGCATGAGAGTGAGCTCACAGCGTGCTAGGGTTACTGCTGCCAACGAAGGGGCCAGGCGTCCTGAGGGGCCACCAGAGAAAACTCTTCAGCAGCTGGGTGAGGGAGTCCACACCTGGAATCAACGCTAGGTCGTAGCTGTAACTTCCCGAAGATGCCTAAGTGTCTGTAAGAAGTATTTACTTTTGTTCTGTGTCCCTTTGTGTGCTATCCCATTGTTCTGAAACCTAAAAGGCAGGATATATTTTTTTTTCTTTTTTCTTAAGGAGGAGCTGAGGGCAAGGGTAGCCCTAAAATGAGAACCTCAAGTTATTTCTTCAAGTGTAAGTATGAAATTATTTCCTGGGCTCAAATAGGAAAACTCACCTAGATAGCTTTTAATTGGATAGGAATTGAAAATATTTCACCCACTCTAAAATGTATTTTTAGTATTTTTCAAAAATATCTTACAATTTTATTTGTCAATTATACTCACTAAGCTGAAAAATAAGATAAATTAAATTGAAAAATAAGTTTCCACTTTAAAGGTATTTTTTAAATTCAGCAATATAGTCCATGTATGAACTATTTACACTTGCCAGTGAAAAATATTGCATCACATGGTTTGCAATGTTTCACTGTTTTAATAAACACAAATAAAATCTCCAGTGGTCATGGAAAAATAAGGATGATTTTCTGCCTGGGTAACTAAATGTCCAGCACTTTTTTTTAAAGATAGTTTTATTGATTTCAGAGAGGAAGGGAGAGGGAGAGATAGAAACATCAATGATGAGAGAGACTCATTGATCAGCTGCCTCCGGCACTCCCCCTACTGGGGATCAAGCCCACAACCCAGGCATGTGCCCTTGACTGGAATCAAACCCAGAACCCTTCATTCCACAGGCCGACTCTCTATTCACTGAGCCAAACCAGCCAGGGCCTTCCAGCACTTTTTAATCACTTTACATATAATAACTTCCTTTATTACTCACCCAAACTTGTGAGGCAGGTACTACTATTACCCCATTTTACAGATGAGGAGACTGAGTCATGAAGGGATCAAGGTAATGGCTCAAGTTCATACCCCCCCAAAATGATGGGACTGGATTTGAACCTCTCGGGCATGAATTCTTCACTACTGGCCTGGACTAGAGTTGGGAGGAGGGTGTTGAAGGACGGGATGAGGTTAACCATGAGGAGTAGAAGAAGGGAAATTTTGCAGAGGGAACAGCAGGGGCAAAGGCAGGAATAAGTTTGGCAAGTTGGAGGAATGGAAAGGAGACCCGTGGGGCTGGAGCAGAGTGACATGGGGCAGCAGTGGGATGTGAGGTGGGGGATGACCTTAGGGAGCCACTAAAGGTTCTCAGCAAGGAATAATGACTCTAATTTCCTCTCTCCTGTTGTGCAGCTTCTGGAATCAGTCAGGGCTTCTTTGGGTGAAAATGACAGAAGCAGGAGGTGGGATCTCACACAGGATGAGAGGTCCAGGCATCCTGGCTGCCCAACACAGCTGTGTGGCCTGAGGTAGACTATTTTGCACTTTTATGCTCCCAGTGTCATATCTGAACCATGAGAATAATGATAGTAACTATCTCAGAGAGTTGTTGGAAGATTTAAATGGGTTAATATATGCACATGGTTAGAATAAAGGTCTGGCCAGTGGTAAGGGCTATGTAATGTCTTTATCATTATCTTCATTATCACAACAAATATGGACTCACGTAATAGGACAGCTTCAGGTGAGGTTTGATCTAGGTGCTCACATGCCATCACTAAGGCTGGGAAGTTTCTGGGTGGGCCTAGAGCACTGAACCGGCCTCTTCCTTCAGGGAAGACCTGGGGAGAAACATCAGGGAGACCACAGTTATTTTCCACTTTCTCCACTCCTGCTTTTGGCTCTTCTTCAGTGAAAACCTGATCTGGGCGGCCTGCAGTGCTGGGGCCCAGGCTCTGAAAAGGCTCACAATGCACACACAGGCCCCCCGGGCAGGCAGGCAGGCAGTGCATGCCCAGCCACAAAACAGGAGGGCCTTGTTTGCACCTACAAGGGCCAGAGGAGACTGGCTGCCAAGGGGCACCTCCATGAGGGTCCCTAAAAGGCCACAGGCAGAGTCCAGGGGCGTCCTGCAGAAGCTGAGAGCTGCTTCCACCCCATCCCACCCCCATGTGTTTCATGCGACTAAGGAGACAGCCTTTGTCATGGGAGAGTTAGGCTGAGGACGGAACCTAGAAAGCAAAACTTCTGAAACTGTCAGGAGTTTCTTGCCCACCAGGTTCACACTTTGGGATTCTGCTCTGAGTGCTGTGAGGCCCTGACAGACCGGGTCAGGCCTAGGAGGAGGTTTGGTGGTTGGGCAGGGATTCCAAGGGGAGCAAGCCAGGCACCCATTCTGCTGGCGCAGCAGCGCTCCTGGGTTTACTGCAGCCCAGCACACACCAGGGCTGTGGGGAGACCACTCACAGTGCCTCCTGTCACCCCTCTGCTCCCACCCGCCTGCCTGCCTGCTCTCAGCCCTGGGCCCCGGCCTCGCAGCTTATGGCACCTGTGCAGTGCCCAGCGGATGCTCCTGGTACATTTGCTTATTTGTTTGTTTGTTTGTTTGCTGATGAAGTGTTGATACTTTGAGATGCAATACTTGTTCCAAAGCTTGACCGTAGGTAGGTTTTTAAAAAATGAAAAGTCACAATTGATGTATGCCTATCATGAGTCCAAAACCCTGATAGTTGGCTTATATAAATGATCTCATTGAAGGAAAGAGACAAAAATGGATGGCTGAGGAATTGAACATTGAAAGCACCCTAGATTTGTATCTTTGGGTCCTGCCCTTAGCAGATCCTTGCACTTGAAACACTTGAAAGTAATTACCAAGGTCCAGTAGCCAGCCATTGCATCAACATTCTAAATAGAAGCTATTTGAATGAGTCAACTTGAATGATTCCCATAGCAGGAAGCTCACAACTTACCTCATCTGAAAGCCTATCTTATTTTTTCCTTACTTAAAAAAAAATCAGAACTACAGAAAATTTGAAAATAGAGTACAATGAGTACTCTTCACCTCGATTAGCCACTTGTCATGTACTCTTCACCTTGATTAGCTAAATTTGGCTTTTCTCTCTTTCTTAACATACATTCACACACTCTTTTTTTTGCTAAATTACTGAGACTAAGTCATGTGGACCCTGACACTTCATCCTAAATACCTCAGTATGTGTCTCCTAAAAATAAAAATGTCTATATAAGCCAGCACTATTATCACACACATCTAAGAAATTATTAATCAAGTTAAGTTATCTAATAGTATCTATCTAAAATTCTGTAATTGCCCTAAAAATACTTTTCCTTGTACTTCTCTCCCCCCTCCCCCCCCCCGCCCTGCCCAATCTAGGATCTTATCAAGGTTCATGTATCCCATTGTTTGTATATCTCCTTCCCTCCATCCTATTTTCAGCACCTCTGATTCTCAGTAAATTTCTCCCAGCATTCAGCCAACATCACCTTCTTGTACATTCCACCTCTTGGCATTCTCCAGTGGTTCTTAGTAAGTTTCTAACAACTTATTTGCAAATCTGAGTGTAATCTGCATTCTGTGATAAGATATTTTAGAAATAGAGGTCAATACCTAGTTCATTGTAGACTTGCCTATGTCTACAGGTACTAAGAATGTCCTATAGCAAAGGACTAGAGCCAATGGCCTCATCCAGGTTTCATCCAGACAACAGATATGCATTTATTCCGCTCAGTGTGTGTGTACCCATGCTGTGTGTGTTTAATATGAATTCATTGCCAGAATTTAAACATATTTTTTTAAGATCTGGGTTTCTGGTTCTTCTTTTAAAATGAAATAAGAAGAATTGGTAACTCAGGCCCCATATTCCCCAAAAGCAACAATTGGCTAAAATTAAGTAGCAGCTGCTGCCTTCATATGGATCTGGGTCCCCCATTTGCGTAGTCCACACGCTGGAAAGTGTCTCCTAGTGTCAGTGCTCATTTTTTCATTGTGACGTTACTGTTCCTTGTCTTACCCCTGGTCGCATGTTCTCATTCACACTACCTGCCTGGTCTCAGCCGGCATTTGTATACCCTATGCCATGGGCCACTTTACAACATTCCAAGCACCTTCACACCACCAATTCATTCTTAAACCAATCCTATGAGATAAGTAGGACTTTTACTATTACCCCACTTTCTTGGGGAGGAAGCCAAGGTTAGTACCTACAGTGTAGTGAAACGATAATTCACTGAGATGTATGAATCTGGGGGACAGGGAAATATGATGTCCCCCACTCGTGATGTGGAGGATAATGTTCTTTCAGAGGCAGTTTCAGAGGCATGGGGAATCTAATAGGGAAGCTATTTTAAGTGATGTTACATCACTTTCATTAAAGTTATTGTTGATGGACTTGAATGGGTCCTTCAGCTGGTTGCCATGGAAACCACAAACTAGTGAAGGCTGTCTAGTAGCCTGGGTAAAGTGAATTTAAAAGAAAAAAACTTTTGAAAATACCTAACTAAAGAATTTCTGGAATGAGAAGAAGGATAGATTACTCAAGGTGCTTATGAATTCCATCTGAGAAGCACATGCTAATCAGAAATCATGACTGAAGGCTGAGGCCCAGCAAATGAACTCTCATTCCTTCCTGTTTAGCTCAAATGCCTACTTGAAACTGAAATGAGGACCTCACAGCTCAGAACTCGGGTCTTCCTAGGCTAAGTTATTGCAAAGAGATAAAGGAGCTTTTGTCTTCATCTTAGCTAAACACGATCTAGTTACAGGCTGCTCTCCCAGGATTCTTTCCCCTGCTATATGGAACATCTGCTTATGTAAAAATATAACCAACCAAGATTCACAAAGACTGTCTTGTCTATTGAGGTGGAACAGAGATTGCAGGCCTCACCCCCAAACTCAACTTGGCTTGCATGTTCTTACGTAGATAATTAACTCCCCAATTAAACTCAGGCCTGGGAAGCAGGGCTGCAAAGTCCTCCGAAAGGCTGGAGCCAGAAGCAAATGGACACGGCTTAGCAATCGGAGAACAGAGTGTTCCAGGACAGTCAAATATAGAAGCTTTCAGGGCCAAGGAATTCACCGAAACTCCCAAGTGAATTTTTTACAATTTAGACAAGTTTTAGGATAAAGATTTTATAACTAACTTATTTTTAGTTAAACCTCCCTCCTCTCAGAAGGAAAGGTTTCCCTAGCTGGTGACTCTAACAGGAAGTCAAACTCTGTACAGAGTTCCAGTAATGGTGAGTGAAAGAGAGTGTATTTCTCAATACAGCCTCCAGATTGATTCAGGTTTGCAGTTGATATGCTATATTAAAAATAGTAACGAATCTTCATAGTAATCACCACGGCAGAAAAGATCTTTGTTAGAAGTGACAGCTCAGAGAGACCCTTGAGAAATCAATGCAGGAAGGTAAGACCGGGCCCCCTGGGTACAGAGGAATCCTGGCACCTGGGCACGTCGCCAGCTGTGGGGTCTTCTCATCCACTACACAGCTTTTTGGAAAGCAGATGAAGTGATGCTATAGCTCTTTTACTTTACATTTTTATAAATGAAAACATGTAAAGAAAATAAAATGATCTTATCATAGCATTCCTATAAATCTTCCATCTGGATTATCTCTTGTTTGGGCTTCAGCTACATGCAGTGGGAGACCTTTAATTTCATCTCCAGAACAACATTTTGTAAAGATTTCCCTTTATTTGCCATCAGGATAATTAAAAAGACCGAGGAGTTAGACATCCAAAAATATCTATTCTAATCCACTTCTCTGCCAGGAACTGGGCGAGCTGTGATATATAGCTCAGCACTTATCCACTCTGTGCTCCAGGTCCTTCGCCAGACACATGCAAATAATAAAGCATAGCCTGTCCATCATTATGAGGATGTTTAGAGAATCTGAGGTTGATAAATATTTAGAGCTGGAAACGTAGAGGTCTTCTGTCCCAACCTCATGTTATGGAGAGGACAATGAGCCCCACAGATTGAGTGACCACCCAAGGTGCAGCTAGAGAGAGTGCCACACGGCACCCAGAACCAGGCTTTATCCTGTGCTCTTTGCCCCAGGCCACGTTCTTCACTCATAGAATGAAAAGTCCCTATATAAATGGGTCAAAGATGGCTTCTGTGTATCGGTCTCTAGGTGGCTTTTTTGTTTGTTTGTTTGCTTTAACTAATGATTTTTAGAGAGAAAGGAGGGGAGAGGGAGAGAGAAACATTGATGTGAGAGCTCAACATCATTTGGCTACCTCCTGCACAACCCCTACTGGGAATCAAGCCTGCCACCTAGGCATGTGTCCTGACTGGGAATAAAACCCACAACTTTCAGTGCACGGGACGACGCCCAACCAACTGAGCCACACTGGCCAGGGCATAGGTGCTTTATATTTTCATTTGCTCAAAAAGCCCACTGGCACCAAACTCAAATTTTAAACATCTAGTAATTTTATTTTTTTTAAATCTTCATTGTTCAGATTATTACGGTTGTTCCTCTTTTTTCCCCCCATAGCTCCCCTCCACCTGGTTCCCACCCTACCCTCTGCCCTTACTCACTCCCCCTCTCCACTGTCGTCATCCTTAGGTGTACGATTTTTGTCCAGTCTCTTCCCGCACCCCCCCTCCCCCACACTGTCCTCATCCATAGGCGCACAATTTTTGTCCAGTCTCTTCCCGCACCCCCACACCTCCTTCCCCCCAAGAATTGTCAGTCCACTCCCTTTCTATGTCCTTGATTCTATTATATT
>NW_006285041.1:1061375-1061979 GCF_000327345.1 Myotis davidii
TTATTTTTTCATTCCACCCCTCCGGTTGGGTGTTTTTTGCTTCCTCGGATTTCATATCATTGACTTGATCCTTGCGCTCCTCTGTTGCACTTGGACCAGCCTGTATAATATTCTTTATTTCAGTCAGTGTATGCTTAATTTCTAGTTGTTTTTTTTTTCCATATCCTCGAGGGCCTCATTAGATTTATCAAGGATCTCACCAAATTTATCGGCAGTTTCTAGAAAATTCTTGAAAAACCTATAACTGTGGTTTTTAACTCTATATCCAGTAGTTTGCTCTCCTCCATTTCTGTCATTTGTGACCTGTTTCTTTGTCTCCACATTTTGGCTGCTTCCCTGTGTTGGTAGAGTGGCTTTGTGTGCTAGGTGTCCTGTAGGGCCCAGTGGCTTAGCCTCCCCAATTACCCGAGGTGGACACTCATGGTGCACCCCTTTCTGGGCTTTGTGCACAGTCTTGTTGTAGTTAAGCCTTGATTGTTGTAGGTATCACTGGGAGGAATTGACCTCCAGGTCAATTGGCTGTGAGAATCAGCTGTGTCTGTGGTGGGAGAACTTCTGTGCTGGAGGCACCCCTCTGGGGCTAGCCTTGCTTCAATGGGGCTTT
>NW_006285041.1:1062133-1071884 GCF_000327345.1 Myotis davidii
GCCGATGCCAAACAGTCCAGTTTCCTCCCATATGAGTCTGGGTCCCCAGAGACTCGCCCAGAACTGGAGTTCAGAGCATTCAAGAGCTTGTGTCTCTCTCCAGATTGAAAATGACAACCGCATCCTCAGTTGCCAGCCCTTTCCGAGTGTGCCTTCGTACCTCTGCACTTTACTTCCACACCTCCTCTGAGTCTCAGTGTGCTTTTCTCTTTCCTTCTAGTTGTAGAATTTCCACTCAGCCAGCCTTCCTGTGGTTCTGGATGATGTCCGTTTTGTCTTTTAGTTGTAGTTTTGAAGTGGTTGTGCAAGGCAGCAGTTTCAGATGTTTACCTATGCCGCCATCTTGGTTTCCTCTCAACATCTAGTAATTTAAAAAAATAGCCAAAGAAGCAGATTTTCAGCCATTTAGAACCTATCTATTTTGCATACCCCTAGAAATCTCACCCAGCAACTGTTGACCATTGATAAGCTAGAGCCTTATAGTTACAAAACCTCAAGCTACCACTGCCCTTCACAGCTCTGTGACCCAGAGACTCCTAAGCCACATTGCTGAGCCCTGCTCTAATCCCCCTTTCTCCCAGGAGTCCCCTTACCCCCCTCCCCTCTGGATGTTGGTTTCCTAGAGCATCTGGATGGTCTCATGTGAGTGACTTCCCTTGTCCTGCAACCCTGTGCAAGCATGGCCCAGTAAAGCTAGTTGTGTGTTACTGCTTGTCACAGTCATATCTTTCTCTTTGATCAACTCCAAATCCCTCAAACCTCCTTCAAAAGATGCAAGTGTCACGAAGATATTTGGTGCCACCACTAAGACTAAGGATGAGGGGAAAATGGACCCCAAATGCCCATTTGCTGACACCTTGTGGGTCTTCTTAATACCGTATAGCAAGTGACATTAATACTTCTGGGTCTTTGCCATCTATCTATATATATAAAAGGCTAAGTGACTGGCTGACTGGCCAGTAAGTATGATGTGCACTGACCACCAGGGGGAAGATGCTCAATGCGGGAGCTGCCAAGCTGTGGTGACTTGCCAGCGACAGTTCTCAGGTGATGCACCCCAGAACCAGAGAGAAGGAGCCCGATTCCAGGGTGCGTCGCATGAGAACCACCCTTTCACAATCCAGGACCCCTCGGGGGATGTCAAAGAGTTGGTTTCAGCCCAATCCCTGCAGGCCAGGCTGAGGGACTCCACCTGCCAGAGGGACCCCACTCACTCCTCATATGCCCTTTGAGCTACAGCATTGCCCGAGATGTGGCTGGCCAGGGAGGGACTCTAGGAGGTTGGCTCCAGGGTGTGTCCGGCCCATCTTGCCCAGTCCTGCCCCACTGGCCACCTTCTAATTAATTTCCTTTCAATGTGTATGAATCTGTGCACCGCGGCACTAGTATGAGAATAAGCCCTGAAAACTTGAAAAAAGAGGATCCCAATCAAATTTTACCTTTCTTTGCAAATGCTTGACTCCTTTGGTGTACATCTGGAGCAACAGGGACAATGCAAAAGTCACCCAAGATGTGGCTGTAAGCCAAGGGCAAAACCCACTTTAGAAAATAAATAACACTGAATGTTTTATTATTTTAAAAGTTCCAAAATCTAAATTCTGCCCCTCAAAATCTAAATGCACTTTTCAAACAGTATAATCACACGAAACTATTCAGCTGCCTTAAATATTATTGACAAAGTGGAGAAACTATTGAAACCACACTGCTCTAAAGCCTGAGCTAGTTGAACTCTTCTTTCAACTACAGGGGAAAGGCCATATTACATTTAAAAATTACTGGTTTGATGAAATCCAAGAAAGAAGTATTTTGAGTATGTTTTCTGGTTTGGGCAAATAAATGGTTGCCTTTTCTCCACCGCTACCCCTCAAAAAAAATCTAAGCTCTAAATTCAACTCAATTTTCTTGGTTTGGAAGCACTACATTTTGGAGAAATATTAACATTTTCACCCTGTGTACTTTTGCCAAAACTAGTGATAGTTGACATGGCTTGATCAACTATACACCAGGCACTGCACTGAAGACTCTAAATATATTGACACATGTCATCTTCATGACAGACCTAATAAGATAGATATTATTATTATTATTATTTTACAAATGTGGAAACTGAAGCATAGTATACTATAGTAACTTGCTCAAGATCAGGCAGCTTCTAAATCAATTCATTTTGACTCTGGACTTACCCTGCCCAATACACTTATGGTTACTGAGCACTTGAAATATGGCTAGTTTGCATTGAGATGTGTGGTAAGTGTAAAAATACATATTATATTTTAATGACCTAATATAAAGAAAAAAATGTAAAATATCCCAATAGTTTTTAAAATGTTGACTACATGTTGAAATAATATTTTAGATACTCTGGATAAAATTTTATTAAAATTGGTTTGACCTGTTTTTGAATTTTTTAATGTGGCTATGTGTGGCCCCCACTTGTGGCTCACATTACACCTCTATCAGACCACACTGCTCTAAAGCCTGAACTCTTCACCTTTTTATCTTACCCTCCAAAGAAAAGAGTTTATACTACCGGCATTTCTCATTTTATTACACTTTGCTTTTTTGAGCTTCACAGATGTTTCATTTTTTACAAACTGAAGGCAAGACCCTCCACCAGCAAAGAGATTACGACTCACTTTATTGTAATACCCACTTTATTTCAGTGGTCGGGAACTACTAGTAAACCTGCAATATCTCCAAGGTATGCCCGGATTCACATTAATGAAAAAGCGTGATCTTCTTTCATTGCAAGATGAATTATATTTTGTGTGTATGTGAGGAAACCAAGGAATAAAATAGTTGAGACCCAAAGTCAAACATTAACCCTGAAACAATCTTCAAAGAGCACTGAGAACCAAAGATTGCACACTCTACTCTTAGCTTTACTTGCTTGACCTGCTTTCCAACCTGGACTGAGGCCACAGAGTTCAAGAAATTTTAATGACTGTCTGAGGTTTAATGTCTAATCAAAGCCAAACATGGCCTTTGCTTGTGGTTTCCGCTCCTGCTTTCGCCCATTGTGTTCTGCGTGAATAAAAGAACACAACAAAGTTGGGGAACGTGCCCGTCTGTGTTGCTTTTTGCCAAGGGTCGTGAGTTGGTTTTCGTGGCATTAATACTTCAATTATTAATGATGATCATTGGGTTTCCACTTTCAAGGAGAATGTATAAAACACATAATCATAAGCAAATTCATGGCATGTCAGAAGCACTCCCTAAGAAAGCTTAAGCTATTCATAAGCTCTGATTGCAGCTCAGATGCTAGATTGGTTCGGAGCTGAGGCTGGATTTTCATATTTTCCTCTAAAAAGTCCCTTAGCAGAAAATATTTCCTGAAATGTGAGCAACTCCACAGGTGCCCCCTAAGAGAACAGGACTTGGCAATTAAAACTAAAGATGTTCTTGTACTTTCTGCTGCGCTCCAGGTCCAGCCCAGCCTCCATCCGGCTATGAACATTTGACGTCTGTGCTTATTTACTTAGTTCCCTGGAGCACATGGTGGTTTTTCTCTGTCACTACATTCACCTATGAGAGCTCTATTTAAAGAGTCTTCATACTGTTCTGAACATTTACATTTGAGCCAAGCCCTCAGCACGACACGTCAACACTCCCTCTCCTACTTTTCCTCAACATCTCTCTCTCTCCTTGGTCCTCTGATTAATTCTTTCTTTACAAACATGTGAAGGAAGAGGCTATGACACTGAAAACCTTCCTGGGGTGGTGGTAGTACTGGCCCTAAACACTGCACCCCCTTCTTAGTGGGGATTAAGTGTTCCTCCCCTGTGTCCCAACACTGGGCAGCTGTCCCTGAGTCATTCAGGATCAACCAATGACACTCCAGCAAGCTGAGGTGGGGAGAACAGAGGCCTCATGCATTTTATTCATAGGACTGTGTGTACTTATATAACCTCTCTATATAGATAGGCCTAAATATTACCTTTCACAATTCCTCATTGTTTAACCTTATCCTTCTGGATTTATTATATGTTTGATGTTCTTAATGGGCAGCATTCCATGTGACGTGGTGGAAGGTGTATGATAACAGGAAGGTTCATATTCTAATCACTGTCCTGCTGCTAACTAGCTGTGTAGCTTTGGACATGTTATTAAAGTTATCTGAGCCCATTCCTCAATGAAGTGAAAGGTTGAATTAAATAATATCTTTCAGTGTTCTACAATTCTATGATCCATGACTTTATAGATCATCTCTAGTTATTGGTATCCATTTCTTTTAAGTCATTATTTCCTGTAACTCTGTTTCCTTGGAGATTTGTGGTTGCCCTATGAGAAGCAAACTAAACAGGTCCCCTGATGAAGTGACTAAGATAAATCCATCAAGATAAATCCAGTCAAGATGGTAAAGTAGGAAAATACTGTGCTCACCTCCTCCCACAATCACATCAAAATTACAACTAATTGTAATTTTGCTTAAAGATTCACTCGCTCATAGCTCCAGCACTGGGGCAGCAACTCAAAAAGCACCAGAGATGTACTGGGAGGAAATGGATTCTCTGGCTTTAGGGTGAGGGCTAGAGGGGCAGGGACCAGGGCACTCTGGGGACAGAAGTGCTTACAGTCATTGCTCCTTTCTTGAACCCTCCTCTACCCAGCTAACAGGTGCAGGCAGGTACAAATCTGAATGCTTCATATCTGGACAACACTGTTCACACACCTTGGTGATTCCTTGAGACCCTGCCCCACCCAACTTTTGGGTCCACTCAAGCTACTTCCAGTGGCATCTCCATACACATGGCCTGTCTTGGCTCATGTTGCAGACTTTCCTAAAACCCCAAACACATTACATCTGTCCTCTGCATTCTCAATAACTCTTGCTAAACGGCCCAAATTCAGCACCAGTGGCAATAATCCTTGCTTCAGAGCTTAGCCTCTTCCAGATGACTTGAAGTCCAGTATAGGTGGCAACCATCTGCAGATCACTCTGTGGCTCTTACCAGGTGGCCCCTGGTCTAACAGGAGCTTCAGCTGATATTGGTCTGTACCAGAGCCCCTCCCAAGAGACCCCAACAACAACACACGCAGTGGTCAGCATCTCCCAATAAGCTCTGCAAACAACACATCCAAAGGGGAGACTCAGAAGGCACCAGAGCCCCACTAAATCAAATCCTGTTCCTTGGAGTCAACCCCTGTACCACCAGCTGTATTCATGGCCATTTCTCACAATCAGTCAGCCTGAGGATCAATTCTTCCTACTGACATTGCAATAGCAATCAAGGCTCAACTACAAGGGCAGGGCATATGCAACTCACACAAGGGACACCCCTGGAGCACATAGCTAAAAAAGAGCTAAAAAAAAGAAGAAGAAGAAGAAGAAGAATAAAAAAAGAATGGAGACAAACTGTCTGCCAGATGCAAAGATCAAAGCTGATTATAAGTATGCTCAATGAACTTAGGGGAAGAGCAGCTGAACATAGTGAGAACTTCCATAAAGAGATAGGAAATATAAAAATGGAGATAGAAAACATTAAAACATGAAATAAAGAATACATTAGAGAGACTCAAGAGTGATGTCAATGAAGCAGAAGATCAAATCAGCAATTTGGAAGACAAGGTAGCATTAAACACCCTATCAGAACACTAAAAAGGGGGGGGGCGGTATTTTAAAAATGAGAATAGTTTAAGGAATCACTGGGACAACATCAAGCATACTAGCATTATCATTGTAGAGGTATCAGAAGAAGAGAAAGAGCAAAGATTGAAAACCTATTTGAATAAAAATGATGGAAAACTTTCTAACCTGGCAAAGCAAATAGACATTCAAGTCAAGGAAGTGCAGAGAGTCCCAAACAAGATGAACCCAAAGAGGCCCATACTAAGGTACATCCTAATTAAAATGCAAAAGTCTAATGATAGAGAATCTTAAGAGCAGCAAGAGAAAAGTAGTTAGTTACCTACAAGAAAGTTCCCATAAGACTGTCGCTGATTTTACAAACGAAATTGTAAGCTAGAAGAGATTGACACAAATATTAAAAGTGATAAAAAGCAAGAACCTACACCCAATAATACTCTACCCAGCAAGGCTATCATTTAGAATCAAGGAACAGATAAAGAGCTTCCCAGACAAGAAAAAGCAAAAGTAAATTATCACCCGAAACCACTATTACAAAAAAATGTTTAGAAGAAAAAAAGAAAGCAGCCATAGGTGACCTCTGAAAATGGTTCTCTATTCACTAGAACCAGAAAACCCCACAAGATCATGCAAATCAAGAGGTCAAATCTCCGTGTTCACTTTAAGAACACACATGCAACTGCCCAGGCCACCAAGGTATGCATATTCGAAAAGCCACCAAGTATCTGAAGGATGTCACTTTACAGAAGCAGTGTGTGCCATTCCGTCTTTACAATGGTAGAGTTGGTAGATATGCCCAGGCAAAATAGTGGGGCTGGACACAGGGTTAGTGGCCCAAAAAGAGTGCTGAATTTTTGCTGCACATGCTTAAAAATGCAGAGAGCACTGCTGAACTTAAGGGTTTAGAATTAGATGTAGATTCTCTGGTCATTGAGCACATTCAGGTGAACAAAGCTCCCAAGATGCAGTGTGGAAGCTACAGAGCTCATGGGTGGATTAGCCCATACATGAGCTCTCCCTGCCACATTGAGATGATCCTTACTGAAAAAGAGCAGATTGTTCCAATCTAACCTTACACCTAAAGCAGTGGTTCTCAACCGTGGCTGCACATTAGCATCACCTGGGGATCGTTTTAAAATCCTGATTTCTGGGCCTCATCCTCCGGAAATTCTGTTTCTTTGTTACTAATGTTGTGGCCCCACTAATGTGCAGTCACAGTTGAGAACCACTGACCTAAAGGAACTATAAAAAGAACAATAAAAGGACCAGAAGACGAGGTTGCACAGAAGAAAAAGATATCTCAGAAGAAACTGAAGAAACAAAAACTTATAGCCTAGGAGTAAATTCAGCATAAAATAAATCTAAATAAAAGTTAAAAAAAGAAGAAAAAAAAAGATAAAAAATAAGAATAAAATAATTTCAATAACTACATACCTATCAATAATTAGTTTAAATGTAAGTGGATAAAGTGTTCTAATCAAAACACGTAAGGTGTCTGAATGAATAAAAAAATAAGACTTATACAAATGCTGCTAAAAGAGACCCACTTCAGATCAAAAGACACACAGACTGAAAGTAAAGGGATAGAAAAAGATATTTCATGAATATGGAAACAAAATAATAGCGAGCATAGCAAAACCTATTTATATAAGAAAAATAGACTTTACAACAAAGGCTATAACAAGACACAAAGAAGTACATTTCATAATGATGAAGAGATCAATCCATGAAAAGGATATAATCCTTGTAAACATTTATGTACCCAACATAGGAGCACCTAAAATATAAAGCAAATCTTGATGGACTTAAAGGGAGAGATTGACAGCTATCCAGGCATAGCAGGGAATCATAATACCCCATTGACATCAATGGATAGATATGCAAGACAGAAAATCTAAAAGGAAACAATGACTTTAAATGACATCCTTTTTAGTTGGTATCTGCAGAGAATTTCACTCCAAAGCATCAGAATATACATTCTTTTCAAGTGCACATGGAATATTTTCTAGGATAGACAACATGTTAGAACACAAAACATGTCTCAATAAATGTAAGAAATTAAATCATATCAAAAATGATCTCTGACCACAAGGATATAATACTTTCTAAAGGAACTATATAAAGAACAATTTAAAAAATCCCAAAGTGAATAGAAGGAAGGAAATAGTATAGATCTAAGTGGAAATAAAATAGAGTCAAATAAAATAAGATCAATGAAACCAAGAACTGATTCTTTGAAAAGATAAACAAGATTGATAAACCTTTAGTCAGACTTATCAAGAAAAAGAGAGAGAGCACTTAAATAAATAAAATCAGAAAAGAAAGAGAAGTTAAAACTGACACCTCAGAAATACAAAGGATTATATGAAAATACTACAAACAATTATATACCAACAAATTAGACAACCTGGAATAAATGGATAAATTCCTAGCAATATATAATCTTTTAAGACTAAATCAAGAATAAACAGTAAATCTGAACAGACTAATTACAACTAATGAAATTTAAGAAGCAATTTTTAAAACTCCCCAAAAACAGAAGTCCTGGACTGGATGCTTCACAGGTGAATTTTACCAAACAGCCAAAGAAAAACAAACACCTATCCTTCTCAAACTATTCAAAAAAATTCAAGAGCATGGAAGACTCTCAAGCTCATTTTATGAGGCCAGCATTACCCTGATTCCAAAATTAAAGACATTACCAAAAAATTTATAAGCCAAATGTCCCTGATGAACAGATACAAAAATATTAAACAAAATATGAGTAAACTGATTCAGCAGTACATTAAAAAGAATACACAGCATAATTTCCCTGGCTGATGTAGCTCAGTTGGTTGGAGCATCATCCTTTACTCCTAGGGGTCATGGGTTCGATTTCCATCAGGGCATGTACCCAGGTTGCAGGTTCAATTCCTGGTTGGGACCTGAATATCAGGAGGCAACTGATTGATGTTTTCTCTCACATTGATGTTTCTCTCTCTCCCTCTCCCCCCCCCCCCACATTAAAATCAATAAAAAAACAACAACACACAACATATCCTCAGGTGAGGATTTTAAAAAAAGAACACACACCATAATCGAGTGGAATTTACTCCTGGGATACAAGTTCAGTTTAAATTCTCAAATCATTTAATGTGATACACCACATAAACAAAATGAAGGATAAAAATAATATAATCATATCAATGAATACAGGTAAAAGCATTTAACAAAATCCAGTACCCACTTATGATAAAAAACAAAACAAAAAACTCTCAAAAGTAGGGAATAAAGGGAACATAACTCAATGTAATAAAGGCCATAAATGGCAAACCAACAGCTAACATCATACTCAGTGGGGAAAAGCTAAAAGTATTTTCCTTAAGATCAAAAACAATACAAAAATGTCCACTTTCACTACTCTTACTCGACATAATATTAGAAGTCTTAACCACAGCAATCAGGCAAAAAAAGAGAAATACAGGCATCCAAATTGGAAAAGAAAAAGTAAAACTGTCATTATTTGCTGATGACATGATACTATATGTAGAAAATCCTAAAGTGTTCCACCAAAAAACTATGAGAACGGATAAATGAATTCAATAAAGTAGCAGGATACAAAATTAATATCCAGAAATTGGTTGTGTCTTTATACACCAATAATGAACTATTAGGGAGAAAATATAACAAAACAATATCATTTACAATAACCTCCAAAAAAAGCAAACTAGGAATAACTTTAACCAAGAAGGTAAAAAAATTAACATCATTAAAATGGCCATACTACCCAAAGCCATCTGCAGATTCAGTACAATCGCTATCAAAATACCAATGGCATTTTTCACCAAACTAGAACAAATAATCCTAAAATTTATATAGAACCACAAAGGACCCTAAATAGCCATAACAATTTGTGAGAGAAAAGCAAAGTTGGATGTAGGGAGCGGCTCTAGGGTTAAGCCTCAGGCTGTCCAATGGCAGGGCCACAAACAAGTCCCAGCCTGAAGGGCAGAGCTCTCCTAGCATAATTAAGCCTGACCTTGTAGCCCTCCCATATGTAGAAAATCCTAAAGACTCCACCAAAAAACTATGAGAACGGATAAATGAATTCAATAAAGTAGCAGGATACAAATGTATCTGGAAGTCAGATGCATTTTTATACACCAATAATGAACTGTTGGACAA
>NW_006285041.1:1072322-1079715 GCF_000327345.1 Myotis davidii
CGTATACATGTTAATCCACCCTTGTTTTAATCACACTGTATAAAATAAACTCACTGTATCGGCTCTGGGTCACTGTCTCTCCATCAGAGGACAGCTGTCCCACCCGGCCCCAGATTTTTCCTTCTATCTCTGTGTTTGTCTCTTTCTTTCATTTTCTCAATCCCCAGCCGCCCCTACTCAGGAACCGGACCACTCTCTAACCATGCTGGACGTGGAAAAGAAAGAAATATTTATAGCTGGAGGTATCATGTCACCTGAGATCAAACTATACTACAAGGCTATGGTAATCAAAGCAGCATGGTACTGGCATTAAAACAGACACATAAACTAATGGAATAGAATGGAGAACCCAGAAATAAACCCACATCTATCTGGTCAATTAATCTATGACAAAGAAGGCAAAAATATTTAATGGAGTTAAGAAAGTCTCTCCAATAAATGCTATTGCTAGGAAAATTGGACAGACACATGTAAAAGAATGAAACTAAGTAACTTTCTTACACCTTAAACAGGAATAAACACTAAATTGATTAAAGACATAAATGTAAAACCTGAAACCATAAAGCTCCTAGAAGAAAACGTAGGCAGTAAACTCTCTGACACGTTCTTAGTAATATTTTTTTCTTGTCTGTCTGCTCAGGCAAGGAAAACAAAATTTTTTAAAAAATGGGACTACATCAAACTAAAGAGTTTTTGCACACTGAAGGAAACCAACAGCAAAATGAAAAGATAACCTACTGAATGGGAGAACATATTCACCAATGAGACATTTGATAAGGGGATAATATCCAAAATATATAAGGAATTCATGCAACTTAAAACCAAAAGAACAACAATCCAATTAAAAATTGGCAGAGGACCTGAATAGACATTTGTCCAAAGAGGACATACAGATGGCCAATAGACCTATGAAAAGATGCTCAACATCATTAATCATCTGGGAAATGCAAATTAAAACCACAATGAGCTACCACCTCACACATGTCAAAATAGCTATCATCAATAAATCAACAAACAAGTGTTGGCAAGAATGTGGAGAAAAGTTAACCTTAGTGCACCATTGGTGCGATTGCAAATTGGCACAGCCACAATGGAAAGTGGTATGGAGGTTCCTCAAAAATATTAAAATTAAAATTACCATAAGGTTCCTCAAAAATATTAAAATTAAAATTACTATTTGCCACTTCTGAGTATTTATCTGAAGAAACCAAAAACACTCATTCAAAACCATATATGCAACCTTTATATTCATTGTAACATTATTACAATAGCCAAGATATGGAAGCAGCCCAAGCACCCATTAATAAGTGATTAAATAAAGAAGATATGGTAAAGACAGAGAGGTCTGCTTTAACCACACATAGTCCACATAGTACTGGAAGTCCTAGCCACAGCAATCAGACAAGAAAAAGAAACAAAAAACATCCAAATTAGAGAGGAAGAAGTAAAACTGTCATTATTTGCAGATGGCATGATGTTGAATATAAAGAACCATAAACATTCCACACAAAAAAACTACTAGAACTGATAAATGAATTCAGTAAAGTATCAGGAAACAAAATAAATAAGCAGAAATCGGTTGCATTTCTATACACCAATAAGGACCTATTTGAAAGGAAAAATAAGAAAATTCCATTTACAATTACATAAAAAATATTTAGAAATAAATTTAACCAAGGATGCATAATACCTATACTTGGAAAATTGTAAGACACTGAAGAAAGAAAATGAAGAAGATACAAATAAGTGGAAGCTTATACTATATTCATGGATAGAAAGAATTAACATTATTAAAATGTCCATAGTACCCAAAGCAATCTATAGATTCAGTGCAATTCCTATCAAGGTACCAATGGCGTATTTCACAGAATTAGAACAATCCAAAAATGTATATGGAGTCACAAAAGACCCTAGATAGCCACAGTAATCTTGAGAAAGAAGAACAAAGTTGGAGGAATTATGCTACCTAATATCAAACTATACTACAAGACCATAGAAATCAAAACAGCATGGTATTGGCATAAAAACAGACATATAGATCAATGGAACAGAATAGGGAGTCCATAACTAAACCCACACCTTTATGGTCAATTAATATTTGACAAAGGAGTCAAGAATATACAATGGGCTAAAGATAGTCTATTCAGTAAATGGTGTTTGGAAAATTGGACAAATACATGCAAACAAATAAAACTAGGCCACTTTCCTAAACCATACACAAGAATAAACTCAAAATGGATTAAAGACTTAAATGTTAGACTCGAAACCATAAAAATTTTATAAGAAAATATAGACAGTAAAATCTAGTACATTTTTACAGCAATATTTTCTCTGATATATCTCCTTAGGCAAAAGAAACAAAAGAAAAAATAAACAAATGGGATTATATCAAACTGAAAAGCTTTTGCACAGCAAAGGAGGCCATCAATAAAATGAAAAGACACCCTAACTGGTTTGGCTCTGCCTGCAGTGGATAGAGCGTTTGCCTGCAGACCGAAGGGTCCCAGGTTCGATTCTGGTGAAGGGCATGTACCTTGGTTGCAGGCTCATCCCCAGTAGGGGGTGTATAGAAGGCAGCTGATCGATGTTTCTCTCTCACTGATGTTTCTAATTCCCTATCCCTCTCCCTTCCTCTCTGTAAAAATTAAATATATATTTTTTAAAAATAAAATAAAATGAAAAGACAACCCACTGAATGGGAAAAACATATTTGCCAATGATACATCTGATAAGGGTTATTTCCAAAATATGTAAAGAACTCATTCAATTTAACTAATGGAAGACAAATAATCCAATTAAAAATTGAGAGAGTAGACACTTCTCTAAAGAGGACATACAGATCCTTTTAAAAAGTGGGCAAAGAATCTGAACAGACGTCTCAAAAGAGGGCACACAGATGGCCAGTAGACATGAAAAGATTCTCAATGTCACTTAGCTTCAGAGAAATGAACTTTAAAACCACAATGAGCTATCCCCTCATACCTGCCAAGATAGCTACCATCAATAAATCAACAAACAAGCATTGGCAAGGATGTGGAGAAAAGGGAACCCTTGTTCACTGTTGGTAGGAATGCAGATTGGTGCAGCCACTGTGGAAAGCAGTAATGAGTTACCTGAAAAAATTAAAAATGGAACTGCCTTATGACCTAGCAATTCCATTTCTGAGGATATATCAGAAGAAACCCAAAACACTAATTTGAAAGAATATATGTGCCCCTGTGTTCATTGTAGTAGAGGGGAAAAGAGGGGAGGGTTAGGATAGGGTAAAGGGGAAAAATGGTGGTGGAAGGAGACTTGACTTGAGGTGGTGAACACACAATACATTATACAGATGATGTATTTTATAATTGTACCCCTGAAACCTGTATAATTTTATTAACCAGTCACCCCAATAAAATTTTTAAAAATGATGTGGTAAATATATACAATGAAATATTACTCAGCCATCAAAAAGAATGTGGTTTTGCCATTTGCAACAACATGGATGAACCTAGACAGTATGCTAAGTGAAATAAGTCAGGCAGAGAAAGACAAATACCAAGAGTTTCACTCATATGCAGAATCTGAAAGAGAATAAACAAAACAGAAACAAATTCTTAGATGCAGAGAACATTTTGTTGGTTGCCAGATAAAAGGGTGTTTTGAGGGAATGTGTAAAAAAGGGGGAGGGATTAAAATGTACAAATTTCCAGTTATAACAACAATTACAAGGCCTGGCCAGTGTTGTGCAATTGGATGAGCGTCATCTGGTGAATCAAAGGGTCTCTGGTTTGATGGTACGGTATCAGATGGGTATGGGACTTATTGGGGCAATCATTTCCTAAGTTATGTAAATGTCTAATCACTATGTTGTATATTGAAACTAATATAATATTGTATGTCAACTATAATTGAAAAGTAAAAAAACAAAACAAATAAAAACATTAAAAAAAGATAACTCCATCCAAGACAATGCCCAAATTACACTGTTTACAAGCTACAGGAGTTTAAAAGAACGTTTCTTAAAAGCTTAAAGGGGAAGACATTAACTCACAAAAAGGTAATTTGTGGGAAATGGAGTGTGAATAAGAATACATTTACTTGCATAAGAACTATGAGAAGTTTTTATCATTGATTTGTTTCTTTCCCTGCTTGTTTTAGGATTCTTATCTAAACAGAAGCACTCCTGCTACCCCACAGGAACACCTTGAATTACTGCTAGGGTCTTCAAAACATTCCTTTGTTTCCAGTTCTCCCGACTCCATCCCAGTTTATACACTGCCACCAGATACAAATCACTAAAGCCATTCTTACTCTCTGCTATTCCTCAAAACGCTCCCACTCTCTTCTGGCCAACTGCACAACCTGCTCCAGCTGGTTGGTTGGTCAAGGCTACTCATCTCATGGCCTCCATCATCCTGACCATCCTTTCCCACTGCTGCTCCCAAAACTCAGTGCCCAGGGGTCTCCCACATACTTAGCATCCCTGGCAATATCCCACATCATGTCACTACTCAGTTCTGTACTGTCAAAATGGCCTGTTTGTTTGTTTGTTTGTTTATTTATTTATTACAGTTGGCATACAATATTATACAAGTTTCAGGTGTACAACAGAGTCATTAGACATTTATATACCATATGAAGTGATTATCCTGCTAAGTCTGTACCCATCTGAAACTAAACATAGTTATTACAATATTATTGACTACATTTCCTAAACTGTACTTCACATCCCTATAACTATTTTGTAACTGCTGGTCTGTACTTTTAATCACTTTTCCTTTTCACCCAACCCCCTATCTCCTGTTGGGCCAGACCCCAGCAGCAAGCTAACCTCCTGCGTTGAATGTCTGCCCCCTGGTGGTCAGTGCTCACCATAGTGACCGGTCGTTCTGCTGTTAGGGTCAATTTGCATATTACTGTTTTCTTATATATAGGAGACCAGAAGCCTGGTGCACAAAATTCATGCAAGAGTAGGCCTTCCTTCCCCCAGCTGTTCGTACCGGCTTCCCTCTGGCACCCAAGACCTGGGCTTGCTTCTCTCTGGCCGCTGGCAGGCACTGGGGACCTGGGCTGGCTTCCCTCCGGCCTCCTGCAGTCACCAGGGATCGGGGCGCTGACTGCCCTCCAGCCACCAGCAGGCATCTGGGACCCAGGCTGACTTCCCTCCAGCTGCCCACAGGCACCTGGGACCTGGGCTTCCGTCTAGCCCCAACTTCATCTGGAAGGATGTCCAGTCTAATTAGCATACTACCCTTGTATTATTATAGACTAGAGGCCCAGTGCATGAAAATTCATGCACTGGAGGGGGGTCCCTCAGCCCAGCCTGCCCCCTCTCACAGTCTGGGAGCCCTCAGGGGTGGGAGGTGACCTGGTGATCAGGGAAGGCAATGCCCCATGACACCTCTGCTGCTGCCACTGCCAGCAGTGCAAGCCTAGGCTGGCCCTGGTTACCTGAGCCTCAGGCCAGCCCTGGGCAGCTGGGGAACTGAGGGGACTGAGGGACTCCAGAGGTAGGTGCCAAGGTGGGGCCCGGCCTTGCTGTGTGCCTGCCACCCCAGAGTGGCTGAGAGGACTGGGCACTGCCATCTTGTGGCTGTGGGCGCTACCATCTTTGAGGGCGTGGCAGTCAATTAGCCTATTCCCTCCTTATTGGCTGTGGGTGCCGCCATCTTTGGGACAGTGTGAGGGTCAATTAGCATATTCCCTCTTTATTAGATAGGATTCTCTATGCAGTACTTTACATCCCCAAGACTATTTTTATAACTGGAAATGTGTACTTCTTGATTCCTTCACCTTTTTCACCCACTCCCCCAACCCCCTTCTGGGGACTGTCAATTTGCTCTCTATATCTATTGGTTTGTTCCTGTTTTGTTTGTTCCAAAAACAACCTCTTTCATGATAGGCTTTCGCTCTCCTTCAAAAGCCCATAGCTCAGCACCACGCAAGAGAAACAAATGCAGATGACATAGGTAATTGAAATTTTTCTAGCACTCATATTAAAGGAAAAAAACCGGATGAAATTAATTCTAATAACACTTTGTTTACCCTAATGTGTCTAAAATATGATTATTTTAACATGTAACAAACATTTTCAAATTATCAATGAGTTATTTTACTTTTATTTTTGGTACCAAATTTTCTAAATCCAGAGTGCATGTTACACTTATAGCACATCTCACTTAGGTTGTTAAATTTTCATAGGAAACACTGGATCTGTATTTAATTCTCATAAAGTTTAAAATTGGAAAATTAGATTCATGTGCCCAAATTGTTCTAAATGTACTAAAATGTCTGCCAGTAACTGCACCCAATATTGGTTTTTAAATTTAAACTTAAATTATCTACAATTAAATAACATTGAATGTTTAGCTCCTCCGTCTCACCGGCTGCATCTCCAGTGTTAAGTAGCCTCTTGTGACTAGTGGGACTGCTGTACTGGGCAGCTGTAGACAGTGGGCCTCCCAGAGGCCTCCCATTGGCTTTGTTTGGGAAGGTTTTCTAAGTGTGTAGCCTCAGCTACATCACAGAACCCCACAGGGCAGACCTGAGTCTTTCCCTCTCACTGCTCCTTCCCCAGTGCCTCCCTTGAGCCCCACACATACCAGGCTCAAAATAGTAATTTATGGAAAAATGAAAGAAAAGATAAATGTACAAGTGATGTTATCTTCTTATTAGGTTTTTAACTATTTGAGCATATGTTTTATTCTTTTTAGCATTTCTGATTGTGCTGAGGCCTGTCCACAAAAGATAGCCCACAAGCATTTCTTCCTCACTTAGATGAATTCATGATGCCGTGGTCACATAAGCTTCATTTGTCATATTACTTCATATTCACACACCCCAGAAGTACATGATACAAAATATTAGCTCTTAGGTTTAACTCTTTAAAATTCCTTTTAGTGCTAAAATCAACTAATTTAGCCATCACCTGTTGGGGAGCACCAGAGACTTGGTTGGAAAGTTGTAAGGAGGACATTCTGAGAAAGGGAAGTGTGCGGAAGGCCGCCTGCCCTGTTTATCGGAATTCTGACTTAGGGGAGACTTAGGTGAGTGTGGAAGGAGGTGCCCCTAATAATTCCTTGACCTTTCCAAACAAGTCTGTGTATGTGCAGCCCCCTGGATGTTTACTGGAATCCTTATGCTTAATCTTTGGGTGCCCTTGCCTAGAGGACAATGCAAACACATGTGTCCTCCCAAGATTACTCATCCTACTGATTGTATCTAAAGGTAAAAACTGCTGTTAAATAAAAGGCTAACGAGGCAGGCAATCCAGGCTGCCTGGTCCCTTTGTCCAGGCCGTCCCTTAGCCTCTGTTTCACAGCAAACGTTGTGTCGGAGTAACCCATTCATCTGTCACTCAGGGTCTGCTGGCCAGCCCCGGCAATCTGATATTACCAACTTTTAAAATGTT
>NW_006285041.1:1079773-1084632 GCF_000327345.1 Myotis davidii
GGAATTCTGACAGATTCCCCCCTTTTTCCCTCTGTCCCTCACTCGCACGTTCATCACTATTCACTGAATTAAACACTTGACTTCTAAAGAGATACAGTGACTCTATAAAAACTTTAAACAGGATCATTAAAAAAGAAAGAAAGAAAGAAAAGAGACCCAAAGAGGACAAAGGTAGACGAAGTACAGAGGCCAGCTGCTAGCAATCCCCCCTGGAGCACAGCCCACACAGGAGGGTGGCACCAGCGCAGCAAGTCACCCATTTCCATGTGTGGAATGTTACCTGGACATCAGTGCCTTGGGAGGCAAGTCTTGTTTCTATGACAGAGGAATTTCTATAAAAAAAAAAAAAGCTGGATTCTTATCAAATTTCTCATCAAAATATGGACTCAGTCTCATCACTTCTTGGAAAAACTCATGACCCAGGAAGGTGAGGTCAATGAAGCTGAGACCAGTGCAGATGCAGAGTCCTTGACCTTTATCATGGAACATGAGCACTGGCCTCATGTCTGCATCTAAGGACATCGTTCTGAAGAGCTCTGGGGTTAGGAATCTACGAGTTTATAATCCTTGCCAATGGCTTTCACTTTCTCATTGAACACCCCAAGGAAAGGTTATCAGCGCTCTCCAACAAGATGGAATTAATGTGATTTTTTGGCTCATATCCCATTTACCTCACCCTGCAAGCCCTCCATATGCCACTGGTGAGAGAGTAAGCCTTGCACTCAGTGTATTTCCTGCCACTTACCCTAATTAAGTCCTTGTGATAGATGTCAAGATGCCAGTTGAAATCCTCCTATGACATATCCCCTTTGTCACTGCTCTGGTCCAGTGGCTCCTCTCTACAATTCTACTTATCCAACAGTGCCTGACACCTGATTAGTAGAGAGAGGGAAGATCCACCCAGATCTGCACAGCACAGCAACACTTGGCCTGGATTTGTCATGATTCCAATATAATTGGAGGCAGTGGTTCACTCAGGCCTTCCTTCTTTGTTTCTTGCTTTTTTTGTTCTTTTCAAATGTATTAGGGGCTATTAATATTTTGTCTTGAAAAAATTACAAGAATATGCAAGATAGCAATTTTAAATGAAACCTCACTTTTAAGTTCAAAATGTTCTGCCCAAATTGAAATTTCCTGTCAAGTTTCCTCTCTGGAATATTTTTCCTTATAGTTGCATGATTTTCAAGTGATGTTATACTTAGTAGTGGTTCCCAGAATGTCTAAGGCAATAGACATTTTACCGAACAAAGTTACATAACTAAATGAATAATTACACTAAGGGAATCATAGCAGTGGAACAGATATGATTCAGAAGTAGCCTTTCTCATTAGATGAAGGATAATATTCGATGGACTTCCTGTAGGGCAAGGTTAAGTGACCCAATTAGTCAGGACTCTTTAGGATGCAAATGTCAGAAACCCAACTCAAACTACTAAAGCAAATGGCTGTGTTTTTCCTTAAGTAACTGGGATATTTATAAATGGATATGGATTTCAGGCAGGGCTAGATCCAGGCACTGAAACAAGGCTGTCAGGACTCTTATACTCATGATCTTCATGTCTCAGGTTGGCTTTCCTCTGAATTTAAAAATTTTTTATTCTCTCCTGTTGCAGCAGGCTTCTTGTAATAGTTAGGAGGAAATGGTTATTGCTTTTCTAGATCACATGCTCCTGGCTTAGAAATCCTAATGGGGAGAGAATATTCCTTTCTATATGTAAATAAATCAGTCTCTCAGAAGAATTCTCATTGGCCCTGACTTTGTCACATACTAGTACACTCCTCTGCATAATCATTTTTTTTTTCATGACAATGGGGTACTACAATTACCTGGAATGGATCACACATGGAAATCTGTGGTGGGAGGTGGGGGGGGGGAGGAGTAGTTATCAATCAGAAAGAAAATAGGGGGGAAATACCCCAGTGGCTGCACTGAGAGATGGCTTGGAGAAGTAGCAATTACTTTCCCAAATGTTCTTTTTAAATGTATTTACTAAGCATTTACTTTGTGCTAGATAGTGAACAAACAGATTAAGATGCCTACTATCACCCAGACAGCGTGGCTCAGTGGTTGAGTGTCAACCTATGAAACCAGGAGGTCCAGGTTCAATTCCCAGTCAGGGCACATGCCTGGGTTTTGGCTCAATCCCCAGTAGGGGGCATGCAGGAGGCAGCCGATCAATGATTCTCTCTCATCACTGACGTTTCTATCTATCTCTCCCTCTCCCTTCCTCCCTGAAATCAATAAAAATATGTGGGGGATGGGGGGGAACATGCCTGCTATCATGCAGTTTATATTCTATTACAATAATCTTCACCAAGATTACAAAGATATAAGAACTAAATGTAAAGTGACTCTTGATGGGATTCTGGACTTCAAAAAAACAATAAAGCTCATTTTAGAGATAATTGAGGAAATTTGAACATAGAGTGTATATTCAATGAGTATAGCATCCTTATAAAATAATTTCTGGAATATGTTTTATAGTTGTGGGAGAATATTCTTGCTCTTGAGATACATACCAAAGTAGTCAGAGCTAAAGGGTCATGATGCCTGCAACTAATTCTCAAATGGCTCAGAAAAAAAAAATGTGCATGTGTGTGTGTGAATGTCCTTTATCAGCAAGTCATCCCTAAACCACCTCAAAAAAACATACAATCCAAGTGATAGCCTTAGAGTTTTTAGCCCCCTCCTGATAAAAGCCTACATAGAAGCCAGTCGGTGTAGTTCAGTGGTTGAGTGTCAGCCATGAACCAGGAGATAACCGTTTGATTCCTGGTCAGAGCACATGCCTGGTTTGGGGCTCGATTTCCAATAAGAGGCATGTGCAGGAGTCAGCCAATCAATGTTTCTCATCGATGTTCTATCTCTCTATCCCTCTCCTTTCCTCTCTCTAAAATCAATAAAAATATATTGGGGGGGACCCTACATAGAAATTCTAGGGTGCCCAATCTCCATTACTGTGGGAATTTAGTGAAATAAAGTTACTTTGATCAAATTTAATCCTGGTAGTTATCAGAAAGGGCTTCCACAGCTGGTTATACAATATCCCTGCCTCAAAACTAGGTAGGGGACAGGGCACCATGCAGGAGACCCTCTTCATTCCAGAGCATCTACACTGGGTTTTAAACATTACCAATCCATGAAACAAGTCACATTTTCTTCCTTGGGCAGCATCTCTTATCTTACTAAACCCAAAGAGGACACAATACCTCTGCATTAGTTTCCTATTTCCGTGTGGTAATTCACATTACACACGGGTTTATTCTCTCACAGTCTGGAGGGCAGAAGTCTAAAAGCAAGGTGTTGCCAGAACTGCATCTCCTCTGGAGGCTGCAGAAGCTTCTTCCACTGCTAGATACCGCCTGCCTGCGTTCCTTGCTCTTGGCCCCTTCCTCACTCTGACCTCTTGCTTCCCTCATCAAGGCTCCTGCTACTCTCTCTGATCTGCCTTCTTCTTATCAGGACATGAGTCTCACTTGGATAACCCAGGGTAATCTCCCCATTGCAATCTCCTTAAGAAAACTCCTTAGTTTAAGCACATCTGCAATGTTCGTTTTGCCGTGTCAGGCAACATTCACAGTTCCAGGGATTAAGAACAAGGGCATTTTGGGGGTGAAGGTGTTTTTCCGAGCACCACTCCTTTTCTCTCCCTTTTGGACTTTTACACCAAAAGGGAGAGAAAGGGAGGTGAATGATCCGGAGCTCTCTGCTACTGAACGGTGCAAATTTTAAGTTTTTGGGGAGGAGCGAGGCAGCCCAGAGGACAGGCTTGGAAAAGGCTTAGAGATCACTTGTTATTTAAGTGCACCTCACCCCCTGGCTCCCTTACCGGAGCTGCGTTTCAATCCTCTAAAATACTCTTTCATGGCTTCTTAAAAAACACTTCCTACCGCCAGGGTGGTCCTTTCTTTCTTAAAGTCATGGTCTTCCAGGGTTACATAGTCTGGGTGTTTCCAGCACTATTTTTTTTAATTAAAACTTTATTGTTGAAAGTATTACATACGTCTCCCCAGCACTATTATTATGCCTCTGCCCTTGTGAGACCACACCTGAGATAACCAAGATAGGAATTCCTGCCCAGGTTCACTTTACAACCTGAATAGTCTGACCTTGAGACTGGAGAAAAGACCCCACCCAAGCTCACTCAGGATCCTTCTAACTGATCTTAGCTCCTTATCTCTGTCCCTTAGGCCAGGGCGAGGTCTCCAGCCAGTGTAGTCCCAGAGGTAATGGACTTTCCAGGAGCTGATTCACCTGTGTACACAGGGAGCCTCAAGATGGTACAAAACAGGTCTTTGCCTTTCAGGTTACTGTAATCCATTCAGACTGCATCTGCAGGGAGCAATTAGGGGCCCCTTACTTTACTACTCTCTCTTCTTCCTCTCCTCACCCAAGACCCCCTCTGCTGTCTCAGGCCTCCTTGGTTCCAGTTCCAAACTGGAGGGACAACATCTGATTCTCAAGGTTCCCAGCGCTTCTAGAGGGCCCCAGGGTCCTTCTGATTCTTCAACACGAAAGACCATGAAGTAAACACATCTCTTTCTCTTAGATGGGCCAAACTAACAATGTTTTCGTCGCTTCACCCTCATGGTTATCCCATTCTTTCTAATTACCTACCAAACCCACATGGTGTAGAGAAGTTCATGGGGGAAGACCTCTCTGTCTTCCACATTTTTCTGGATCTGTCTATAGCAGCAGTTCTCAACCTGTGGGTCTCGACCCCTTTGGGGGTCGAATGACCCTTTCACAGGGGTCACCTAAGACCATTGGAAAACACATATATAATTATATATTGTTTTTGTGATTAATCACTATGCTTTAATTATGTTCAATTTGTAACAATGAAAATACATCCTGC
>NW_006285041.1:1086102-1087871 GCF_000327345.1 Myotis davidii
TTCAGAGTGGCTGCACCAGCAGTGCACGAGTGTTCCCTTTTCTCCGCATACTCTCCAGCACTTGTCATTTGTGGATTTGTTGAGGATAGCCATTCTGGCAGGTGTGAGATGGTACCTCATTGTTGTTTTGATTTGCATCTCTTGGATGATTAGTGACTTTGAGCATGTTTTCATATGTCTCTTGGCCTTCTGTTTGTCCTCTTTCAAAAAATGTCTATTTAGGTCCTTTGCCCATTTTTTTATTGGATTGTTTATCTTCCTTTTGTTAAGTTTTATGAGTTCCCTATAAGTTTTGGAAATTAAACCCTTATTGGAGATAATTTGGCAAATATGTTCTCCCATGCAGTGGGCTTTCTTGTTGTTTTGTTGATTGTTTCTTTTGTGGTGCAGAAGCTTTTTATTTTGATGTAGTCCCATTTGTTTATTTTCTCCAGGTTGGAGATTATTAACCATGGGAGATGGAAACATAGCAACTGAGTGTACTATTTTCCTTACCCTCATGTATATTTAAAATTTTTATAACCAAAAAATGTTATTTATATTATAAATATAGAAAGAATATATTTTTAAGTATATAAATTATTTTTGCTAATCCTCACCTGAGAATATTTTTCCCATTGATTTTTATAGAGAGGAAGGGAAGAAGGGAGAGAGAAACATTTATGTGAGAGAGACACATCAATTGGTTGTCTCACGAATGTGTCCTGACCGGGGCTGGAGCAAACCTGCAACCCAGGTACATGCTCTTGACTGGGAATCAAACCCACAACCCTTTGGTGCTCTGGCCAATGCTCTAATCACTTAGCAACACTATCCAGGGCTAAATATATACATAGACTAGTGGGGATCTATGTAAATATGTAATATATACATATTAATGTACTGTGGTAGAGATTACTGCCTACTCCACATCATTCTGCTTTTCTTTCTCACTACTAGAACCCCTGTAATATTGAGGACAACAGTGTCCAACCAAAGATTACATGTCCCAATCTGTGTAGCCATCAAATTTCTGGCCAGTGAGATGTAGATATATGCAGAAGTAAAGTGTAGGACTTCTGAGAAAAACTCCTTAAAGGGACCTAACTTAAAGGTATGCTTTTAGCTGTATCTCCCACCTTCTTCCTCCTTAGTTCTGTAATTTGCTTGTGATAGCTGGCACTCTAGCAGCTATACTGGACCATATAGTAATGTTGAGAATAGAAGACATACTAAGATATGGGGAACACAAAAATTAAAAGGATGCCTGATGACTGCAATACCATCCTGAATAGCCTACTTCTTAGCATCATTTAGATAAGAGAATATTGCCTTTTTAAGCCACTGTAGTAGAGTCATTGTTACCAAACACAATTTGTCAGCCAAACATCATGCCTACATGATTCAATGACTACACTGGGAAAGAGAGAAAGAGAGGGAGAGAAACTAAGATGGCGGCAGAGATAAACACCGGGAAGTTGATGCCGCTCACAACAATTGATTAATACCTCAGAAAAACAATACGGACATCATCCAGAACCACAGGAAGCCTGGCTGACTGTAAATTCTACAACTAGAAGGAAAGAAAGGCCTGCCCTCCGCTCCCATCAAGGAACCTGGAGTGGAACATCCTCCCGGGTGCTCCCCAAAGCACACACTCTCCTTCCTGGAGAACAGGGAGACCCAGAGGCACTGTGGGATCCACTAAGGGTCCAAGGGGGGCTCAGCCCCTGCCACCAGCTCCCCTCCCCTCCTTGATCTTGGCGGGGAGGGGGGAGGGAAGAGGGGGA
>NW_006285041.1:1089461-1094714 GCF_000327345.1 Myotis davidii
ACCCAAAGGACTTACATGCAGGCATAGAGGCCTAACCAATGGACACGGACAACGGGGGGAGGGGGTGGAGGGTGATGTGGGGACAGGGATACATATGTAATATCTTAATCAATAAAAAATATATTAAAAAAAAGAGAGAGAGAAAGAGAGACTACTACATGAGAATAGCAAAATGGGACATAATGGGCATAATTTTAATTGGAATGCAGAACAGAGGAGGCCAGGGAAAACTTCTCTGAGGAACTGACATTTATCTCTTCCTTGTTTGTTTGTTTGTTTGTGTTATTAAATTTATTAGAGTGACATTGGTCAACATGAACATATAGGTTTCAGAGTGGGTTTCTATGTATATTGCACTATGTGCTCACCACCCAAAGCCAAATCTCCTGTCACCATATATTAGGACCCCCTTCTTCCTCCACCCCCTTCCCTCTGGCAATCACCACATTGCTATTTGTAAGGAACTGACATTTAATCTAAAAGATGAGTAAGTGCTAGCCATCAGTATACATTCATCAAATACTAAAAAAGGAGGAATACTATTTTTTTAAAAAAATGCCTGAATAACATCCTGAAATCTGATGGTATGCTATGCTTATCCCAAGCTTTAATAAGCATTTGTTGACTGATGAGGGCTGTGGGTAATTAGCAGTGAGGAGCTGTTGGTAACAGAAGCTGTGGTAGGTAGCGGTGCCCCTGGCTGCAGTTGGCACTTTTGATGACCTAACTCTAATTTATTCATTCTCCCCCTTTGCAAGGTGTGGACTTCAGGAGCTCTGCTCCTTCCCGCCCTGCCCTCCTTCCCGCCCCCCCCGCCCCCACCGGGAACACACACCGGGAAACCTAACTCAATGGGAAGCAAAAGTTCTCTACTAGGATGTAAATATTTATCAAGCCATACCAACTTCCCACCTCCAGTCCTATCATCCTGAGACAATTCCAGTTGCCTCTCACTTCTCTAAGACTAAGTATCCCAGGATTAAATCTGAGACTCTACAGAAATCAGGCTGAAAACAAGAGTGAAGTACATCCTCAGAGAGCCCAAAACTGGGCCTAGAAGAAGTGTGGGGTCAGGAGTTTTGGGTAGAGGTCATTTGTTCTAAATTTAGGAGTGTTTGCTTCATTAGTAAGATCGGAGATTTAATCCCAGCCATCCTTGCTCAGACATGAACTTGTACAAATTACTTTACCTGCCTGAACCTCAGTATGTTTTCATTTGTATAATAATGGTGAAAATAATGGCGACACTCCTTTAATCCTTAGGAATGAAAATGTAAATGTTCAATTATTCTGATAACTTCTGGAAGGGCATATGGGTGCACTTCATCACAGAAAAATCTTTTAAAGAGCTGATTTTAGACACACATGGAGTCCAGAAAGTGCTGCAAAACCATTATTTTCCCCACCTCTAGCCATACCATGAATGGAAATCTTGGGTTCCCCCTCTCTCTGACCTCCCTCTCCTTCCTCCCACATCCCCTCCCCCAACCTCATCTAGATCCTCTTTCCTAGATCCTCTCTCCCCAGGACTAGAGCGAAATCTAGAAGAAGTACAGTAAGGCTCTGCCTCCATGGGGTGAAGGCAGTCAGATAGGTCTGCCCTGAGTCTTTTCTGAGTTTCAGATGAGGAGACATAAATATATTTCAGATTCTTCAAATAGTGAATGGAGGCTCTACAAGAAAAACAGTCTCTTGACAGCTTTTTTAGACAAATCATGGCATATTATAGTAACAATCACTGTCTCTTTGCTCTGCTTACCATCAACTCCCTCCCGAAGGAAAGGGACAAGGGAATCAGGAAGGTAGAGGGTAAGGAGGAAAGAAAATTCCATCCACTATAGACATAAATTACCGTAAACATCTTAAACTTCAGGACGTTTTGTACGACGTGAAGGCAAACACGTGCCAGCTCTATCTTGGGCCCACTTTGAAGGACCTTTGTCTGCATTGGGCTCCCAGATCACCCAGGAAAATCTCTCTGTCTTAAAGTTAGCTGATTAAGAACCTCAATTCCAACCTTAGTTCTAGATTAAAACTCAGAGAAAGTTAACAAAAGCAGGCCTATGCATCAACTAATTCCTAAATCACTTAATATTTCACTCCTAATCCTCTTCAGTACTATAGATTATTTCCTCCTTTTTAAACCATTAATCTTTTGATGAAGAGCTTTTTTTTCTCAGGTGATACTAGTAGATGCCCAATTTCAACAATACAGTCTTGTATTTACTCAAAGGACTTAACAATGCCATTAGTTAGCAAACAGTAAAATAAAAAAATCCTCAATATCCTTCTCGTACAACTCTGTATCCTAATCAGTCAACACACACACACACACACACACACATACACACAGAAAAATCTGGAATTCTTCAGTGTGCTGGCTGCTCTGGACCAAAAGAGACTCCACACTCTAGAAGACGTGCCTATGATGCTGCCTCCAATTGGAATCATAATGGCATCGCATTATTTACTCACACTGCACTCAGTTGTACAAAGCAAATATAATTATTTTCTTTCTTTATAAATCATCAGCTGGCCCTCAAAGATTAGTTGAATCCAGAAACATTCCAGTGCAATAATTGAAACAATCCCTCTAGTTCAATGCTCAGTCTGTTTAAGCAAAATGCTTAATTTCTCAAATTTTTGCCTGAGAGCAACCACCCCTAGCTCCGCTCCAAGGTCATTTCTAAAGGACTGAGGTCAAGACCATGACCTCATGGAGGTGACGTCATCATGCATTTTGCTTCCTGGCTGGTCTCTTCTGTGGAGTGGTTGGCCTGGGCTCCTCCCAGGGCTGGGAATGGCTGAGACGTGGGGGCCCTGTGGGGCCTCTGATCGGTGGTGCCGTGATCACAGCTCTCAAAGGCCTCTGTGTCTGACTGGAGCCTCTGTTAGCCCACCTTTGTAGCAGTTTCCTGTTGCTGCTGCAACTAATTAACAGAGATTCTTCCTTTCAAATTCCTTCCCTTCGTCATACCCCCGCCCCCGCCCCAAGCCTGTAGTCTGGCTAGAGACTAACTGGAAACTATATTTTAACAATCAAAACTGACCAATTATCTTGTTGTTCTAATGGCTATGTGCCCTCCATCTAAAGCCCCAGAACCCATTGCTTGCTTCATTGGGTGCCAAGCCCCCCAGGTAACAACACTTATGGGCTATGGAAACACATCTGAAAATATTTCTAAAGAGTACCCCAATTGTTCTCATGCAGAAATATGTATGAAATGAAGCGGTAGAAAAGGAGGATTGAGCTAGAGTCCAAACTGAAAAGTAGTTAAAGAAGTTGCTAGCAAAGTCCTGAACTGAAAAGAGAAACTTTCTTTGAATGGTACCTCACTTGGTCTTCACAATAGGCCACAGACATGGGATGGGTGGAGGGGGGCACTTTTAGTTCCAGACTGTGAGAACAGTTCAGGAGAGAATGTCAGGAACTGTTAGGCCTCTTGCTGCCACTCCTGTTGACACGAATTGTCTAAAACCACAAAACACAACCCATTGCTGAATCATTAAGTTTCTGAATTCATTTGGCTGAATATACTGTGGACTTGGATTTAATAGCAGAGGAGCTTTCCTTTGAGACGTAGTGAGATAAACAGGGTTTGGTCCATTATTAAAAATCCAATTCAAAGTCCCATCATTCACTGGGCCAAATGACCTTCTTATGTAAAGGACTTTTTAATAGAGTTGGGCACATTTTAATTATAGGAGAACTCGGAGAGTGGGTACAACGGCTTCTACTTAACAGACACAATAAAGGAGGAAACTTGAGTGCTAAGGGCCAGAGCTAGAAGACAGAGTGGAAAGAATATAAGGACATATGCACAGGCTTCCTTTGGAGGAACTGTTCATGGTGGATCACACCCGAAGCTATAGGATGTGAAAGAACTGGGAGACACTCAGTTCAATTTTGTTTTTAAGGGAGAAAAGAACAGAGGCTTCTGAGCCATAACAGCAGGGTGGGGTCAGCTTCCTCCGGCTGGGTTGCTAAGATGTGATTCGGGTCTTGCCAAGGGGAGGTCCCCGGGTGCTCACAAACTATGCCCTCACTGTTTTGTTCCATCTGTGGTCTCTCTAGCACAATGTGGAATCTGTCACACGGAATTGTTTAAATGTTCACTGAGCTTAATGCTGTGGGGATATGCCCATGACATACTGATAAGGGAGAAACAGAAGCTTGCAAGACAGTCTCTATTATACAATTCTAATCGAGATAAAGCCTGTCTAAATATGCTTTATATATGTGAGTATGCTGTTAGGAGAAAAGACAAAAATCTTAAAGCATAAGGCCCAGGAATGATCTTTTAACTTGTTTTCATCTATTTTCCTTTTTCCCCCCACAATCTACATGTTTTGCTTTTATTTTCCTAAAAATAAAGATTAAGACAAAATATCATGTGAGCCTCTTGCCAGAGAGAACAAAATTTCAATTCTCTCTCTCTCCTACGCCTTTAGCATATGATCCTATTTCCAATGAATTAAAACCAAACTACACAGAAGAAAGAGAGGGGACAAGAATTCTCAGGTGAACTCCCAGGGACTCTAGTAACAAAAGGCTCAGTGCAGCTGAAGAGCTTGGCAGTTCCTGAAAGTCTTGGATCGAATGGGTCACCATTTTGCTGAGAACCTGCTAGTCTCTCTTTGAGGGATAGAGGGCGCTCATCCAGAGCCCTCTGCTGGGTCTGGATGGCCCAGGAGATTTGAACACAGGATGAGGAGGTGGCGACCCTGGGCTGGACTAGTGGGGTCTTTAAGGTACCAGGTGTGAAGCAGGGAGAGCAGTGAAGTCACAGCCTGTGTTTGCCCAGCTCAGCCAGTTCTGTTTGGCAGGTGGGTGTGGAGGACAGAACGTCCACTGCAGCTGTGAGCATAGCAAGCTGGGCCAGGCCCGGGTGGCTCCCACAGCTGTCTCCGCTGGGAGGGCAGCACCCTGCCACAGCCAGGCTTTCAGAATGGTGCCCCGCCCCACCTCCAACTCCAGGTACTACAGTGAAATGAAAAGAGTACAACAGAAGTTCGAATCTGTTACCTCCTAGCTGTACAACCTTTAGCTTCCTGAACCTGTGTCCCTACATGTAAAAATGGAAGGCATACAATGAGGATTTGATTGAGTTGTGAGTTTGAAATGAAAACACACATATTAAAGACATTGTACATTGTATAGCATTAAACCAGCCGTAGGCAAACTATGGCCCGCGGGCTGGATCTGGCCCGTTTGAAATGAATAAAACTAAAAAAAAAAAAAGACCGTACCCT
>NW_006285041.1:1094774-1105415 GCF_000327345.1 Myotis davidii
GTCTGACTCCATCCATGCTTTTGTTCCGGCCCTCCGGTCCAGTTTAAGAACCCATTGTGGCCCTCGAGTCAAAAAGATTGCCCACCCCTGCATTAAACGCAGGTTTGCATAAAGAGATGGGATTTAGCCTTCTGCAGCCTTTTTCCCATCATGGCAGGACCTGGGAAACAAGAGTCACAGACTTAAGCCACCCGGACAAAGAAGTCCCTGCCCACCTTTGCCATCTCATCTGCCACCCTCCCCAGTATGTGCTGCCTTCTACAACCCGCCCACTTGTACACACCACCACCCGCATCCAATGGTAATGATGGGCTCTAACCGTTGTGGAGGAAGTTAAAAGAGATAAAGGGCACAAAATTGAGTTGTGAGACAACCATCTTGGATTCCCTATGAGGGCAAGAGGCCAAGAACTCCACACCCACATGAGGAGGGAACAAGAGGGTTTGGAAGAGGGCCTGTGAAGAATCTGCTCCTGACTCCCTGTCGCCTGAAGAGGAAGAATGGAGGTCGGGCCCACCTTCACCTCAGTTTAAGAGAGCAGAGCTTGAAGGAGACCACTCAGACACGAACAAACGTGAATCCATTAGAGTCTGAGGAGTGGGCTGGTGCCAGATCTAGAGGGTGAAGGAAAACCTGGAGAGAAGGCCGCTGGGGAAGGCCTGCCCACCTCCCCACACCCTCCTACTGTTGGGACAAATGAGTCTGGAAGTTTCCCAGGACCTGCTCTGGGCTGGACAAGAGGAGGCTGAGTGGGGTTTTGAGCCGCTGTCCACCTGAGAGTTAGAGGTGGACTGCTAGGATCCACAAACCTGCGCTGCTTCTGCCAAAATCAAGACAACTGCAGGCAAAACTCCCTAATGATGAATGGACGGGGTGGAAGAGGGGTTTCTGAAGAACCCACAAAAGCACACCAGAGAGAAGTCAGCATCTCTCAGCCGAGAGAGCTCAGAACCAGTTAAGGAGCAGGCAGGAGCACAGGAACTTTCTGGCTCCCCTCAGCTCCTCTCCCAGTGAGTTCAGGAGCACCCGCTGGTGAGTATGGGAGGAGGGAGCAAGAAAGAAAACTGATGTCATCCCTGTCAGGCCCATACAGACTTCTCCACTCCAGCCAGTGCCCCTGAAGAGCAATGGAAGATTGAAGTGTTGACCAATATGTGAGAGTCCACATTCCGATTTCTGAACGTGAACATGACTCCACAGTTTCGCACTGCCTCAGAGTGACAAGGAAATTCTTAAGACTTTTTCTCTAGGCAGTGGGAGAAAAAGCAAAGCAGCTTTGGAATTACACCCCAAGAATTTGCTTACTCGATGTATCGATGTTCTAAGTACATGTTTGCTGAGCACGGCAGCAAGCCCTATTCCAAGCACTTAACTTTTATTAAACCATTTTAAGTCTTACAACAACCATACAATGTATTAACCCCATGTGATTGATGAGGAAACCAAGGCACAAAGAAGTTTAGTAACTTATCCAAAACGTGCAGAGGTTGGGTTCAAACCCAGATTTATCCTTCAAGCTTCGGTACACCTCTCCTCCCTGGGCCATCATCTTTGACCCCACAGTAAATCACTTCTCACAATTAATTGCGATTGTGATGGTGCTCATGTCCTCAGTTATGGTAATCTTCTTCGGACTCAGGGGCTTTATCTCTCTTCAAAAAAAAATTGATTTTTAGAGAGAGAGGAAGGGAGAGGGAGAGAGAAAGATAAACATAGATGTGAGAGCACAACCTCGACCAGCTGCCTCCCACACACCCCTCACTGGGGATCGAGCCACAACCAGGGCATGTGCTCTGACCAGAACTGAACCAGCCACCTTGCGGTACATGAGACGATGCCCAAACAATGGAACCACAAGACCAGGACTATATGTCTCATTTTTTTATGAGGCAGGACCAAAACTCAAAACACCCTGTTTCAGGTCATGGCTGCCCCTCCATCTGCTAACAACAGCTCTGGCCTCTACTAGTACGTGCTCACGCTTTGCCTGGGCCCAGCTGGCCTTTTGAGGTTTTGTAAGAGAGAGCTGACAGCAGGGACGGGTTGGGGCAGAAGCAGCCTGAAAGCTAATCCCTGGGAAAGGTTTTTGGGGAGATTGGAAGAGGCATGGGAAACTGTGGGGTGTGAAGTAGAGAAGAGAGAACAGGGTGTTCTAAGATAAGGGCCAGAATCCCACTTAGGGGTGTTCAAGAATTACAAATTCATATTTGCTTGAAAGTAAAGTTTTGGTGGCTGGACTGTGGCTTTTGTTGTTGTAGTGGTTTATTTCATTTTGTTTGTTTCCAACACTACTGTGAGGCTGCACTACACCTTGGCTTCCCAGTCCGGGGAATATCTATATTCTAGAATCTAGTGCCTGACACATAGTAGGTGTTTGGGAAATGATCGCTGAGTTGAACTCTAAGTTCATTGCAAAACGCACTATAACTCGCACTCCACTGCCTGTTCCTGAGGAAGAACAGTGCTGGAGGAGGGGCTGGCCAAATAGTCACAAACAGAAGCATTGACAGGGCAACCTTTGAGCATCTTAATCTCATCTGCAAACCCCAAAGCAACTGATGTGTGGTTCACAGTCAGGGTCAGGCAGCCAACAGGACGCTGGGCTGGTGCTCAGAATGTCAGAGCGTGAACAGTATCGGTGAGTGTAACCCAGCCCCAGTCCTAGGGCTCAAATGAACAGTTGCCCCCCAGGGTGGTGTGAGTCAGAATCGAGGGTGGGAGATTTCACCTCCCACCATCCTAGCCTTGTCTATCACCTCAACTTGGCTGGAGGGTGTCCTTCCAGCCCTTTTTGATTAACTTTTATTTGCCATTTTCTACTCTTAGCTGACCTTTGACAATACCCACTCTTTGAAATGGTCTGCTCAAAGGATTTCAAGAGGTCAACATCTTGCATTGGGTATTTTACAAAAGGGCCCTTCTTTTCTACATGTGGAGCCCAGCTGGGTGGAGGTATTTTGCCAGAGAAGCCAACCTTGACATAACTATAAAACACATAATCAATTCAAGACCAGTCTTCGTATTTCCCCCACTTCCTTAGGGGGATTTCTCAGACGCTGTGGAGCAGAAGGGGCACTGAGAGGGGTCGATGCCCTTCCTGCTGGGAGGTCAGTTCAAAGTCTTATCGCTGCCAGCCTTGGAAATGAGGCCTTGAAGAGGGATTCTCTTCATTTACAGCTGGACAGTTGTGGCCTCAAGAATAAATGTGTACTCGCAAGGAATCTCTAATGAGGACCAGAACTGGCATCCTCAGATATCTTCAATTTTTATGGGTCTCAGCACAGCCTTGAAGATAACTACTAAAAGGCCTTGGTCCACAAAAGTTACCAACTTCAAATTAAACTTGCCCTTGTGACATTGCTAGTGTTAAGGAGAAAACGCCACGAGGTAAAAAAGCTCATCAGACAAACTAGAGAAGAAGAAAGGAGACCTCAGACTGTCCCTGCCGTCACTCGGGAACAATTTCTCCTCTTCTGCACATTTTCAAGAATTCCAGGACAGTGCCCTTCATTCTTTCGCTAGCAAGAGGTTCTTTGCAAACACAAAGAACAGAGAAATATTTTTGTAAACAAGCACTTAGCTGACTTTTATCAAAATGGTTTTAAATGTTTGATACAAACAATACGAAACGGAGACTCTGTTTTCCAACTCAGTGTAATTTCAGTAGGAGTTTTATGTCTGCCTTTCGATGAAATATAGTTCTTCTAAGTGCAACATGGGACTTTCTGTTGCTTTTATCCCTCACTGGAGGATATCTCTTTCCATTTTTAGGGAGATAGTGGAAGGGAGGGGTGGACAGAGAAAGAGAGACATATTGATGTGAAAGAGACCCATTGATTGGTTGCCTCTCACACATGCCCCCAGATGGGGCTGGAATGGAATCTGCAAGCCAGGTATGTACTCTTTTTGTTTGTTTGTTGTTGTTGTTAATCCTCACCTGAGGATATTTTCCCATTGATTTCTTAGGGAGAGTAGAAGAGAAAGGGAAAAACAGAGAGAAACATCTATGTGACAGAAACACATCGATTGTTTGCCTCCTGCACGAGTCCAGAACAGGGCCTGGGCCGGAGAGGAGCCTGCAACAAGCCCAGGACCCTTTGGTCTGCAGGCTGATATTCTACCCACTGAGCAAACCAGCTAGAGTTAGGTATGTCCTCTTGACCAGGAATCAAGCCCTCAACCCTTCGGTGCATGGGATGACACTCAAACCACTGAGAAACACCGGCCAGGACACAATATGGTACTTTTTGAGGAAGAGATTAACAACCTGCAGAATGGATATTTATAAATTATGGCTGCCATCCCATGCCTGGGGAGAGCCCGAGGTCACCTTAGGGGATCAGCAGAACCCTAAGAATCATATCTAGAGTCTCTCCTTAGTTATATAAACTACCCATAACTATACAGTCAGAAAGCATCTGCTGCCCAGAGGGAAGGAGACAGTGAAACCACCTGTGGCCAGTCAGACACAGGGCTCTGAACAACAAATACCACAGGGCATGGTCAGCAGTTCTTGGGGCCACGGTGGGCCAACTTCCATGTTTCAAAACAGCATGTGAAATGGCAAGTATGACACATGCTTCAAAACGGGGCTCAGTGCAAGGCCAGAGATGTCTGGGAGAAGATGTGGGCTCAGTCCAAGCAAGGCGTGCAGTCAGACTGGTGTTGGCACAGGGGGTATCTGGAGCTAACCTCCCCTACACCCAGCCACCAGCACAGCCCCCGTGCTTGGGGACCATGGGTGAGCACTGAAGCACCTTGGCTGAGTGCTGCCCTGAATGAGGAGTGGGGCTGTCATCTTTCAAACAACCACAGAAGCTAGTGCTGGATTAGGACCAGCCAGGGAGCCATCTCAGTTGAGGATCAAACTATACAGGACGTGTCTCCAACAGCGACACCGTGTGGCAGTGATGAGCAACTGCGGGAGTGGTCTGATCAGGCTGCTTCCTGCTCAGCCTGCAGAAGCAGGACTGAATCCCTTTGGCCTTTTTAAATAAGGCTCTAGGGTCATTCACCCTGTGCCCCAAGCTTACATTTATTTCCATCTCCCTCCCAGTTGTTATGTGTGTGAATGGCTTTTAACTGTGCTGATTTATGGGTTACTGTATTTTTCCATGTGTAAGACACAATCCTATATAATAAAAGGCTAATATGCAAATTGTCCCCTCAACCAGGAGTTTGACCAGGGGGCCGGGCAGGCCCACCAACCGCTAATTTGCATATTAGCCTTTGCATAAAAGGCTAATTGCAAATTGTTCCCTCCCTCAAGCCAGCCCAGGCCGGTCAGCCCCAATCAGGGCAGCTAGACCCCACCCGTGCACGAATTTATGCACCAGGCCTCCAGTATTTTCATAAAATCACTTAGACTGAAAATCGAGGGACATCTTATACACGGAAATCAGCTGAGGAGGGAGTCCGGAGAGTGTGTAGTTGACCATACCTTGTCAAACAGGCTTCCTCTAATCAGGAACCTTATTACTGACATCAGCTGATGATGACTTAATTGGAGGTGGAGGTGGACAGTGTGTAGATGCAACAGGGACTGGAGCATTCTGAGTCCATAAAGATGTCAAAAAATAAAAAGATAAATACTGGTAAGCGATTGTCTTACCCTGCAGAATGCAATCTGAATGTAATCAGCCATACAAAAGAGCATGGAAATAGAGCTGCAGAGAGACAATTTGGACCTCCTTCCAACTGAGTGTATGATCAGACAGTGGAGAAAACAGGAAGAACAACTCCTTAAGATGCCAAAAAAGAAGAAGGTCTTAAGAGGAAAACCAGCAAAATGTTTAAAATATTGATTTCTTAATTTTGGGTTAGAAATGTGGGGGGCATCTTATACACGGAGACATCTTATAGCACAGGAAAATATGGTACTTAGACTGAATTCCTGCCCTCTCAACTCAGGGCTCCCCTCAAATGGCACCATTTTTAGAGTCTCTTGGCATTCCCTGGAGCAGCCACCAGCAATGGGGTACACACTGCTGGAAACATGCAGCTCCACCCCTGAATGGTGGCAAAGGAGCCAATGTCCCCTGGATCCCAGTGGCCTCTGGAAGCATCTCAGACCCCATCTCTTCAGTGCAATGATTACTTGAGGTGGTTAAAAACCAGGATCCCTAAGTCTGCCCTTTGGCTGGAGGTCCTTGTCTTTATTTCCAAGGGGTCCCAAGAGGACTGCAGATTCATTGCCCCTTTTTGTGTCTTACTTGGATGTGGTGAGGCTGTATTCCCTATGCAAAGAGAGGGAAGCCAGCTGCTCCTGGCTCACCTGGGAACTGGGGAATCAGGTTTCAATTTGACAAGCATAAAGACATGTCACACACCTTTCTTCCCTACAGTGGCAGAAAGTAACCTAAGAAGAGACCAAGTAGACTGGGTCAGCCTTTGGTATCTTATATTTCTTAACTCCTCAGGGCAGCTGCCTCTTAAAGAGGGGAGAAATAAGTGGATTTATCACGCAAATTAAGTGGAAAGCTACTTAAAGGAAGATGTACCTAACACTCTATCATTTACCTCCCAGCCTCCAGTCACAGAGCCATGCAGAGCTTTCCACCCCATCCATCTCGATGTGGCTTGCCCTGTGTACACCAGGAGTGTTGGCTGTCCCAGAAGACCATGAATGAATATATTATTTAGGCCTTGCCACCTGTCAGCCTGGATGCCCCAGAGTCTAGAATCCGGGCAGAGGTCTCCTTTGCCCCACAGGGCATGACTCCCCCACACTTGCCGCTTGCACATGTGTGGGCACCAGGCAGGTCTCATGGAGGCATCAACAGGGTATCCTGATTGGGATGGGGATGTAGGTGACCCTCATGCACATAGGCAAAGCACTGTTGGACCTGTGTAGTTAACTGGAGCCCCTGTGACATGGCACTGAGATAAGAGACAGGTAAGACCAAGAGGATCTGAAACACCAGCCATGGGACGAGTTAGGACAGGAGAGTAGCAACTGTCTGCCACTCCCATTCGGAACATTGAGAGTTGTGTGTCGGTGTCAGCCAGCACAATGGGAAAGAGCCAGGCTCTAAGGACATGGAAGTGAGGGAACACACATCCCAGGTCTGGGAAGTGAATGAGATTTCACAGGCCTCCAGGATCTTCTAAAAATGTTCTATGATCTGAGTCATAACTCATGTCCTCCACTATTTGGGGACCCAGCAAGATCACAAGCCCCTCACTGCCCTGGGAGGCAGTCAACAGTGAAGCCTTACGAGTTGGCAGCCCGAGTTCAAGTCCCAGGTCTGCCATCGACTGGCTTTGTGACCTTCCACAAAATTCCTAAACTTCAGCCTCAGTTTCTTCACATGTAAATGGAGAAATTATTATATCAAATTAGATAATTCAATGTGATGTTTAGTCTATGGTCTGGCACACAATTAATTCTCTATAAATAGAAGCTTCTGTAGTGATTATGCCAGCAAACTCTTAAAGGGGACAACATACCACAGGAGAGAGCACTGACATTCAGGCATTTGTTTAAGGGATACCACTTGTCAAGCTGCCAAAAGCTACAGACTGGAACCACCCGCAGTGAGACCGAGATCTGGAGGAAGAGCCTGACGAACGGCAGATGGCTACAATACAAGGAGACCGGCGGTGCAGATGGAAGAATGCGCCAATATGCCCTTCCCATGCATCCAATCCACACCACTCTGCACTGCAGTTCAAGCCACTGGACACTCTATTCCCCCACACACACACACACCTCAGTCTCCTAGTTTCTGCATATCGGGTCAGACCATTCCTCTCACTTCAATGAGACTTTTATGTTTATCAAATAGAACATAGATATTTTTTAAGGGTTGATAGCATTCCTCTCTAAGATACCTTTCTGTCTAGCTAAAAACCACCAACCTGGATGACCAAAATGTCTCAGAGTCCAGGCCATGGGTTTAGAAAAAGGAATAAGTTTCTCTCCCCACATAAAAGGCCTGCCTAGCAAATTTCCAGCCCCCAAACTGCCTCTTCACAGGTGATGACAGTGGGAAAGCCACTCCCTTCAATGGAGACTCCCACCCCATGCTGAGGCTCTATCAGTATAAGTAATACTCATGCAGTTATTGTGATGAAAGGTGTGTCTCTAGCTCCCTAAATGACCAAATATTACCAAACGAATGAACAGATTTTTTAAAGTTTTATAACTTTTATTTATATATAGCATACATATAGAAAATTACACAAATCATAAGGGTATTATATCTGAATGAATTATCTCAAAAGGACACCCCTTCCCATGACAATATGTTACATAGGTTAAAAGCTGTTTTTAGTTTTAATATGTTTTTAGTCTAGATTAGCATCACCAACCTTTCGGACCTCATGGACCACCAGTAGTCTGCGAACCACTGGTTGGCGACCACTGGTCTAGATTATTGCTAGAGGACATTCACTGAACCCAGTTCAAGTCTTATCATAGTGCCTTCTCCAGCATGGGGCCAAGCTGACGCCAGCATGCTCTTCCTGTGGTTAGGGTCTGAGCTGGCACGGTGTGGGTGCACAGGTGAAAGAGAAGCCTTTTTCCAAAGAAACATGTCTGCAGAGATAACACGTCTACTCACCACAAAGACAACCTTTACATCCTTACACCGAGCAGCAATTAACTGCTGGCAGCTCCAGCTCCTTGATGTAACAGCCCATTCAGGTGGATTTCTCTAAAAAAGGAATGGTTTTTTTATCAGACATATTCAAGAACCTACCTCTTGTATGATTGAAAACTGTTGAAAACGCTGAAATGATCTTTTCCCCATTTTGACCACACCCAAAAAAGGTTTCAAAGAATGACCATTAAATGCCACTAAACCCAGAGGGCTCTGAAAGAAGACTGCTTCTCCCCAGCAAGGGGCCAAGGGGAGGGAGCTTCACAAGGAGATGGGGCAGCAGAAGAGCTATTTTACTGGGACACAGGGACAACCTGCTATACCCACAAACACTGTCTCCCTTTCATGATCACCTAATACCCAATCTCTGTTCAGTCCTCTGTGTCCACTCTAGGGGCCTCATTTGGTATTTGTCACCTACTTTCTCCAAAATGTGGAGTTTGAGTTCAAGTTCATTGTCACAAAATCGGAGAATGAAGTCATGGCCAAAAACGATTAATGGAACCAAAGTTTATTGAGAGAAGCCATCCTGGAAAAGGTGCAACTGGGGTTCCAGGAGCAGGTCAGTGTCTAGAGTTTCCTTTCCATGTTACAGTCGGGTGTTAAAGTCTATCCACACCAGGGAGGCAGGGTAGAGGAGGAGAGCATGCAAGATTATATATATATAATCTAATAATAGACAAACATGGTAATTGACCGTACCTTCGCTACACTTCCCATTGGCTAATCAGGGTGACATGCAAATTAACTGCCAACAAAGATGGCTGTTAATTTGCATACATAGGCGTAATGCTGGGAGGGGAAAAGGGAAGGATGGAAGAAGCCACCTGCCACTGACGGTGATTGGAAACCCAGGCAGCAGGCAAGAGCTGGGTGGCAGGGCAAAGGTGCACCTGGGGGCTGCCTTTGCCCTGCCCCCTGGCCCATGATTGGAGAACCGGGGCCACCTTTGCCTGCCCCCCAGCCAGTGATCGGAGAAGCTGAGCGGGACAGGGAAGAGGCAGCCTCCCACGGCCACCTCTTCCCTGCCCCCACCGGCCAGTGTTCAGAGAAGTACCTGTATTTTTTTTTTCAAAGTACCTGTATTTTTAATAATTTCTTGACATGGTAAAATGCAATTGGTTTGTTACTGAGTACTATTCATGGAAAGACAGCATCCTTATTCCTTCTCTATACAGCGTATTGGGAGTAAAAATGATGCATCCAGGTGGAAATATGATTAGGGATTGGAAGACAGACAGGGAAAGAAGAAGTCAGAAATAGACACTGAGAGAGTCACTGGTTGGCTGGCTGCAAATACTGACTCTCCAGTAGTGATAGAATAAAAAAGTGGGGGATATCTCTGGAAGATTCAAGAGATAGGGGGCAACTCTTCTATGGTTTTGACTTGCCCAGCAGATTTCCACATACACACGTGTACACGCCTATGTTTGCATGCACACACATATACACATTACTGACTGCCTCCCTGGAAGCACAGAAGAAGAAGAAGCCTCCCACCTTTGGTCCAGGGGCCAGCGCCTGCGGCTGGCTGCAGCCCAGAAGACGGACAAGCCACCCGCCCGAGGTCCCAGGCTGCAGCCACCCAGAGAAGCTGCCAGCCCTGTGGTCCAGGGCACCAGCGCCTGTGGCCAGGGAAATAGGTTCCCTCTTCTCCTACTGCAGTCATTACTTCAATATTCCCCTTCTGAATTTCTCTCCTGTGCTGCAACCCAACACCACTTTTCATCGGGAAGATACAGAACAGAGAGAGCAGTGTTAAAAGCTTACATTTTTAAGCCAGTAAGGTTGGTACTTAAACATATAAATGGAAAACTAGAGTCCTTAAGGTAACAAAGGCTACAAAGGACAGAGACAGCACATGACTTATTTTATCCAGCAATCTATATAGGGACTGAAAACTTTGCAATGATGACAATTAGTGAAGATATGAATCATCTAAAATAGTTGACAGGGACAATTCTCCCATCTTTGAAAATATCTACGTCAAATCTGTTTAAATAGATTTTCATCTGCATAATCTAACACATTCTGATAA
>NW_006285041.1:1106030-1111229 GCF_000327345.1 Myotis davidii
CCTGACTCTCTCATCATTAATGTTTCTATCTCTCCCTCTCCCTTCCTCTATAAAATCACTAAAAAATATTTTTCTGAAAAAAAGAAAGAAAGAAAAGAGAAGGCAGTGTTTATCTCAAGAAAGGAGGCACTGGCAGGGGGGCTTGGTGTCAGGAAAGTGGGGCTGTTCGGCACTGAATTGGAGACTCACTCAGCAAGCCTCTCCTAGCTGCAGGCTATTTGCTTCTCCTGAAGCAGGGGCATGAGTCTCATTGAAACCAAAATGTGGGGTGTTGAGTCCAAGTTTGTTGTCTCATGAAATCAAAGAAGTCGCAGACAAAAACAGTTAGTGGAACACAAGTTTATTGGGAGAAGTCAGGCTGGAAAAGGTGCAGCTGGGGTTCCAGGAGCAGGCCAGTGTCCAGAGCTTCCTTTCCATGTCACAGTGGGGTGTTCAAGTCTATTAGTCCATGTGGAGAATCCCATATGGCCATAAGCCACGTGGGCACAGGGGCTGTGCTCCCCCACAACAGGAACATCAGAGTGTCCATTGTGCCCTGCACTGGGGGAGAGAGAAGAGGAAGCATGAGTGCTTTTTTTGTATACATAGCTTGTTATTTCCTGATTGGTCCTTTCACAGAATTTTGTCTTAGCAACATCCTTGGGATTGGTTTGTATGCCTTACTATCTTGTGATTGATTATCTGCAAGTTGCCTGTCTTAGTAACATTCATACATTTTAAAGCTCATGTTTCCCATGCCCCGTCTGTCCTTCCTTCCCTGCTCAGTTGGGTTGTCCTATAATTTCACCCATTTGGGTTCCCCAATTCTATTGTCTCCACCCCCATGGTCCCATCCCTATCTACCTGGCTTCTTTTGGCCTCCTCAATACCATCAACCTTGCCCTGGAACCTGATGGCATCTAAGGCTCAGACAATTAATTCATGCCACAGATATCTTAAACATCAACTTGATGCGGACACTAAGTTAGGAGCTAGGAATACAAAGATCAATGTGTCTGGAATAGCTAATTGACCACCAAATTTTGTGTCATCCCCCTCCTCCACCCACACACACATACCCAGAACTGGATTCCCAGCTAGGAGCTACATCTTCTAGTCCCCTTTGCATTGAGAAGGGCCATATGATATTTCTCAACAATAGAAGTAATGTGTGTGATTTCTGAGCTAAAGTGTTATGGAGTCCCAAGCCTTGGTCATGGAAGAACCACAAAATGGAAAAAGTCAGAGTCCCTGAATCACCAGGAATAGCTGTATTGGCTTATTATGCAATTGAGAAATGAATTTCTGTTGTGTTAAACTACTAAAGCATGACGGATTATTTGTTATAGCAGGTAGCATTACTCTCACTCTCACAATGAACAAGACCTAGTCTCTATCTCTGAGACACTAATATACCAGGCTGTTTAGACCCATTTTAATAAACATAAATGAGATGGAGAATAGACTGAAGTGAGACCATATCAGAAAGAAAACTGGTAAATAATAATAATAACAATAATAATAATAATAATAAATCTTAGCTATTACTTTCATTTTTGCAGGCCCAACATTTATTCCTCCTTTATCTTTTAACATCCTAATTTTCTTTAATTTATGTGGTTTAAGTGGGACTGATTCATCATAATGCTAAAGATTGGTCTGGACCAGTGATGGTGAACCTTTTGAGCTCGGCGTGTCAGCATTTTGAAAAACCCTAACTTAACTCTGGTGCCGTGTCACATATAGAAATTTTTTGATATTTGCAACCATAGTAAAACAAAGATTTATATTTTTGATATTTATTTTATATATTTAAATGCCATTTAACAAAGAAAAATCAACCAAAAAAAATGAGTTCGCGTGTCACCTCTGACATGAGTGTCATAGGTTCACCATCACTGGTCTGGACAATCAGAACCAATCAGAACTATACTGGGGCTTTTTCTAGAAGAGTGAGAGAGACATTCTCTTTCCTGGTTGGTTACTGAAGGGATAGATTGTGGGATGGGAGCTCAAGGCAGTCACCCTGCCTCCATTAGGGGAGGAATTGCTGAGAGTGGAATGCATGAGGAGGAAGGAGTTAAAACAGCTGGCCTGTGACCCAGTCTCTCCCAATTACTAGAGGGACTCCCTGGAGGAGAGAAGGCAAGTGTCTTAGCCTAATCTCTTTGCTAATGTGCTGATAACTGACCTCCTGGTAAATGATTAACAACAGTTCAAAAAGGAAAGTTCTTATCTATGGAATGCTCTTAGCAGGATGTTCCTGGTTTCAGATTGCTATGGTAAACAATTCTAGAATCTATACATATAGAGGCATGGCTCCCTGAAAAATGCCAAATAGGCTCAGCAACAATCTTGCTATAAAATGGAGCTGTTCATACAGAAACACTCCCTGTGGTGTAAGATGAGTACAAACATTTCTCATGTGATACTCTAAGCTAGAAAGCATGGCTTAGTCAGGAAGAAAGGACCTGGGAGACACATGGGATGTCCCACACCTCTCTCTGCATTCAGTTATCCATTGTTGTGTAACAAATTCCCTCAAAATTCAGTGGTTTCAAACTACATCATTTTATTATTATTTCCCATGTTCTCTACGGATAAGGAATTTGGATGCAGCAGGGTCAAGGTGTCTTTGCTCCATAATGTCTTGTGGAGATACAGCAGGGCAACTGGGAGGACTCAGTGGCTAGAGCCAGAACGCCTAAGGCCATGCACATGTCTGGAGATCCGCGCTGCTTGGGGGCTCAGCTGGCACCGAGGATGGGATTCCTCTCCACAGCTTGTTTGGCTTCCTCAAGGCCTGGTGGCTGGTTCCAAGAGAGCATCCAAAGACAAACAGGCTGAAGCCATATTCCCTTTTATGACCCAGACTCAGAAGTCATATGATGTCACTTTGCCATAGCTGCATGCTGAGTCAAATGCAATGGCAGCGAACCTAGGCCCCACCTCTTAGGCGGGGAGAGACAAGGTCACATTACAAGAGGTCCTGAAAGCGGACAACAAATGGGTCTGGGCTGCCTGTCACTACTGGAGCCAATTAAGCAGAGTCGAGGTTGAATCACATATGAGCTTTTATTCCAATAACGCCGGCAGTATGGGAGAGCAGCAGGTCATCCATGAAAATCTGCTCTGCATCCCCCTCTCCCGTAAGCCAGCTGCTTATATGGGGTCAAGGACAAAGATTACATGGGGAAGTAGGCTAAGGAATAAGAATGGGTATGCAAAATATGCAGGCATGGGAAAGTAGGTAAAAGGAATAAAAATAGCTATAATGGTCACATGCTACAGGTACAGTCAGCTAGGGGTTGCAAAGGGCTGGGTCTTCTCCACAACAAAGTTGTTAATCTTTCCATAATAGGCAGCTCCTGGATGAGGAAGATGAGCCGCATTTCCCAGGGAGCTCCCAGGTCCCTCCTACAACCCCCAGCCAGGTTAGAATGTGCTTTCTTTAATCAGAACAAAACAATCACAGTTAACAGAGCATGATTAATATTTCTTATAATTCATAGCTAGTCCCCAATATTCTAGCTCTGCCCCTAACAGTACATGTGGAATGGGAGATCTTTTGTGACCATCTTGAAAAATGCAATTTGTCTCATACTGCTTTGCATATGTTGTTTGGTTACTTATATTTTTAAAATCACTGATAAAGATGACTAGTAAAAGTAAGATCTTCGATTTGACAGAAGAAATCAGAGCCAAGAGCCATCATGACCATGTTTGTGCTCTATATCTGGCTGTGCTTGAACCAAAATCATTCTTGTGCTGCCCAATTACATGGGTCAATAATGTGGTTTTTTAAAATTTAAGCTGGAATCAAAACACTTCAAAATAACATAGTTCAAATATATTATTTGCCACCTTGTGAGGTGGTATTTTAGACTACTTGTAAAAATATACACATAGCCCTAACCAATTTGGCTTAGATAGACTCTATCTAATAGAGTGTCAGTCTGCGGACTGAAAGGTCCCAGGTTCGATTCCAGTCAAGGGCATGTACCTTGGTTGTGGGCACATCCCCAGTAGGAGGTGTGCAGGAGGCAGCTGATCGATATTTCTCTCTCATCGATGTTTCTAACTCTCTATCCCTCTTCCTTCCTCTCTGTAAAAAAAAAAAATCAATAAAATATATTTTAAAATATATATATACACATATTTCACAAGAAGATTAGAACACTAAAAAAATTTTTGAGGAAAGCAGAACCAAAAGAAAGCAACAATAGGAAACATTTCAAATAAACTAAGGATGAGGTTAGAACTCACAGTTCATGCTAGGAGATCATGAACAACAGTTAATGGAATTAGAAGAGACAAGCTTAAGAAATTTTTTAAATAATCCAGCTGGTGGTAGGGGAGGGGCAATAGGATTTGTTGCCTGACTATAGTGAAGAATAAAGGGAAGGGTAAGGTTTGTTACAGGTCAAGGAGGGTTCCTATGTTTCTGGCTTAGGTGACTGGGGAAGACAAAAGTACAACTTGTTGAGATAAGAATATCTCAATGAAGAACAAGTTTGGGGGGATTACTTGGAGGTAAGTAGTTCTTTCTGGACACTTCAATATGAGGCACCATGAGCATACAAAGAAAGATACAATGGTTTTTTAATATAGTATATGAGTAGTGGCTCTGAATTAGAGATCCAAGTTCAGTTAGCAACAGATATATTTTAAGATTCTAAATGTGCTAATTACTGGAGATAAATGGATAATAAGCACAATAGGCAAGATCTCTATCCTCATGGAGATGACATTCCAGCAGGAGTCATCAGCAGCTAAGTGACATTGAGGCCATGGATGTGCAAGATGTCACCCAGGAATGTTGTCTTGAGCAAGCTCAGGAAAGGATCCTAAAAGGAGACTGAGTAGGATGGCCAGAGAGGTGGGAAACGTACCAGAAGCGATGTTTTAGAAGCCAGCCAGGAAAGAGTAAGAGAGTAGGTGGACTATAGACAAAAGTACCTAGTAAAGTACTATGCAAAAAAATGTTTTATTATTATCATTTTTGGTTTTGAGTTCTCTGTGTGTCTCTGGTAATATCTTTCTTTCTTTCTTTTCATTTTTTTTAGGTACTTGCCTTACCTAAGATTCACGAGGATGGGGACATTTTCACCTTCGTACCTTGAATGGCCTGGTTAGTGTCTAGCACCACACTCAGTCAGTGTTTGTCATGTCAATTAGTGTGAGTGTGTGTGTGTGTGTGAGAGAGAGAGAGAGAGAGAG
>NW_006285041.1:1111256-1112401 GCF_000327345.1 Myotis davidii
GAGAGAGAGAGTCTGGTGATCTCCCCAACTGGATCAAGCTGTCTGAGGACAGGGCTGGACGGAGACTTGGGTTCTTTGTCCTCAGAGCCCCGCCCACTCTCTACCATATTAAGTCAATCAATCCGTATCTGTTGAACTGGGTTTTCTCCCCCTGTTCCAGTGACTAAGTATTCATGTATGCTCTCTGAGCATGAATGTACTGCCTGCAGAGAAACTATTTGTTTTCTTCCCGCGGTTGTTCCTTTGCACAATGTGTTCTCACAGGGCTGTTTTTATTCCAATGTGGAGTCAAGGTTTCCAAGGTTAAAAAGCAGGACACATAATCTAACCAAGCCCCAAACAAACCAGATATGTTGAGATCGGAAAAGGCAGCCATAGCAGCACAGAACTCAGAGCCAAAGGGACCTAAGATATCATCTGGTGATGTCATGAGTCAACTCCAGCTCCCTCTCTTATAAGCAAGGGAACAAATACAGAGAGAATTTCCAAAAATTGTCCAAGGACATATCTAGTTAATAGCAGAGCTGGGATTAGAACTGAGTTCCCAGACTCCCAGGCCTTTGATCCTTGCCCTACACCCAAATTTTCCTCTGAAACTGACTTTATCTATAAGCCCCGAGTTCTATGCCCTGCGCTAGTCTTCATATCACAGAGGATTTGAGCAATGCTGCAGAGGGTGGCTGACAGCCTGGCTCTTGGGGTGGGCACAGGTGGAAAGATAAATGAATGCTCATCCCAACACCCATGACACTCCATCTTTTATTTCCATAACATAGTACATATTAATATTTCTGTTCAACATTCACTATGCCATAATATTTGTGAAGACCTGAAACTGGACATTTCTCCAGACTCAAATTATAATCTTTCTGAATAATCTTCATACCACCATCTTTTTTTAACTGGCCGTCACTTTAGAATAGAAAACAAGGGGAAATGTCATTAATAGGTTAAAAAACACACACACACAAACAAAACTTTAGAATGGTTACTCACTCCCATCTTACCTAATCTTCTATTTTTGACATTATAATCTTCTCCAAAGGCAACTAATTGTGGTGTCAAGAACAAAGGATTATAATTCCAGTTGAGGAGTAAGTAGTGGAATGAAAGGAAAAATAGGTCGGGGGGGGGGGGGGGGGGGC
>NW_006285041.1:1112427-1113629 GCF_000327345.1 Myotis davidii
TACTTCAAACTAAAGAATTTTTAAAAATAAATAAATAAAATTCTAAAAAAGAAAGGAAAGATATTGTTTCCATGTCAGTGCTTCTGGCGAATATTTTTTAAAGAAAGCACAAAATAGAAAATATATTTTATCCTCACATTTTATAATGACAATAATGTTAACTGTCTTGATTCTCTTGGTGAGTACTTTGCAGAGTAATTTTTCACATACATGGTCCCAATTAATGATTGTAATAATCCTTCAAAAAAGAAAGTATTCACAATTCACCAAAATATAGAAGGAAATTTAGAAAAGTAAATTGCCCAGCATTGTCACAGATAGCTAGTAACAGAACCAAAATTTCTTACAAGAGAGCTATGGGATTAAATTAGATATTCAAAATGAAAAGCGACATGGACAAATTCCATACATTTAAGCCTGTTAAAGAAACCACAAATGGCCCAGCTGATGTGGCTCAGTTGGTTGAGTGTCGGCCTATGCACTGAAAGGTCAGTGACTCAATTCCTGGTCAGGGGACATACCCGGGTTGTGGGTTCGATCCCTAGTTGGGTCCCCTACAGGAGGCAACTGATTGATATTTCTCTCCACATCAATGTTTCTCTCTCTTTCCATCTACCTTCTTCTCTATAAAAAATCAATAAAAACGGATGTGCTCTTTTAAGAAACCACAGAAAGTTATCAGCCCTTATACAGAAAAAGCTCCCAGATAAACCTGGACTTTCCCAAATTTTCAGAGCTAATAAGTAGCAGAAGGATAAACTCATCATATCCTGTTCATGTTCCCCCACACTGTCCTATAAAGGAACCTCAATCATGACTGAGCATCTAATATGCACCAGAGACTGTTGTAAGCACATAACTCATATCATCGAATCCTTGCCACAATCTGTTCAGGCAGTTATAATCCTCACCTGACAAATAAGGAACTGAGGCCTAGAGAAATAGAATACACCAGAGCCTAAATGCAAACCCAGGCCTCCCTACTGCTGGTTTATCCCTTCGACTATATCATATTATGTACTACTAGAGGCCTAGTGCACAAAAATTTGTGCACTTGGCAGGGGGGTTGGAAAAAGCTAAGGAAAGACTTTGAGTGATTCATGGACAATTAAAAGCAAAGTGTGAAAAACCAGAGGCCCTCCTTGGTAACAAGGAAAGGAACTCTCATTGCCTCAAACCTGGGGGTTGGGGTTGGGGGTGGG
>NW_006285041.1:1114073-1116636 GCF_000327345.1 Myotis davidii
CTGCTGAAAGCAGGTATCTGGAGTTTATTTAGCTTCTATAATTGCAACGTTGTTGCATCTGGAGCTCAGAGCTGGGCCATGGCAGGCGGGGAACCTTGGCTTCCTCCATCACTGGAGTAAGCAAGCCTCCTGCTCACTTCAGCTGCTTGGCTTCGGGCCGCCATCTTTGTTGGCGGTTAATTTGCATATAGCCCTGATTAGCCAATGGGAAGCGTAGCAAAGGTATGGTCAATTACCCTTTTTGTCTTTTATTAGATAGGATGTCATAGCGTGAACTATGTCATGGATATATCATGCTATGTACCCTATGCTATCTCATCTATATATATAAAAGGCTAATATGCAAATAGCCTGTAACAACCAGAACAACCGAACAATCAGTCTGTATGACATGCACTGACCACCAGGGGCACACGCGGAACATGGTGGACATCGGGTGCGGTGGGATGGTGGAGCAGATTAGCGAGGGTGTCAAACCAGGCTCGCCCCGATGACAGTGACCAGTGAACCAGTCCTGATTGTTCGGCACCATCAGCAGGTGCAAGCAGTGGCTTCCAGCCCTGATCGCACCTGAGGGCTCCTCCACCTTCCCCTGCTCCTGAGGAGCAATTGAGGCAGCAGCCAATGCTGGCACCTGCTGATGGTGCTGGCCCCAATCACTTCACACTGTCAGTGGGTGCAAGTAGGGCCAGTGCCCTCAGCACATGGGAGCAGCGGTAGCAGGAGCAGGGCTGCCAGCAGACAGGGGACTGGGGGTCACAGCAGGAGGGGCCGTGTGGGGGCACAGAGGATGGTCCAAGACGCACCCCTGTGCCCACCACAGCCTCACAGTCCACAGTTCCTTTCAAGATGCACGAATTTGTGCATTGGGTCCCTAGTATTATGTATAAATTGAAAAAAAAATTGAAAGATGCCAAATCACCTTCATCATCAAAAAAATAAGTTTTCTAGCCCAGCTAGCATGGCTGAGTGGTTGAGCATCCCATGACCTATGAACCAGGAGGTTACAGTTCAATTCCTGGTCAGGGCACGTGCTTGGGTTGTGGGCTCGATCCCCAATAGGGGGCGTGCAGGAGGCAGCTGATCAATGATTCTCTCTATCATTGATGTTTTTATCTGTCTCCCTCTCTCTTCCTCTTGAAATAAATAAAAATAATTTTTTAAAAAAATATAAGTTTTCTACCTCCTACCACCGTGCTACAAATTTCCACCATTTGGTTCATTACTTCAAAATCAGCGGTGGAAGGTGAGAAGTGACATGTGCTGGCTGCTTCTGGCCTGAGTCTCAAGACCACAGGTGTGTCTCCTTTGAACTCTTCCTTCCTTGGGCTGGATGTTGACATGGAGGCAACTGAGGGCAACACCCTAAGAGATGGTGAAGTGAAGAATTGAAATGGAATAAATGTAAATCCTTGAATGACAGTATGGAGCAGGCCCGCCTGCCATCCTGGGCCATTTACTTCATACTATTATCTGAGAAAGAAATAAAATTCTATCCTTCTTAAGCTACCAAATTATTAAGTAACTAGAGGCCTGGTGCATGAAAATTCATGCACTGGAGGGGAGTCCCTCAGCCTGGCCTACCCCCTCTCACAGTCTGGGAACCCTCAGGGGCAGGAGACAACCTGGCCATCAGGGGAAGGCAACGCCCCCATCACACCTCTGCTGCTGCCACTGCCGGCAGTGCAAGCCTTGGCCGGCCCTGGTTACCTGAGCCTCAGGTGGCCCTGGGCAGCTGGGCAGCCACCATCCAAGGCTTGCCTGCACCTCAGGCCCACCCTAGGCAGCTGGGCTGCCGCCATTCGAGCCTTGCCTGCTCCTCGGGCTGCACCATGCACCTGCCGCCCCTCTGGCAGGGCTGAAAGGACTGGGGGACTCCAGCGGGGCTGAAGGGACTGGGCATCACCATTTTGTGGCTCTGGGCACCTCCATTTTGTCATGGTGTGATGGTCAATTTGCATATTCCCTCTATATTAGATAGGATAATAAACATCTATTGTTTTAACTCACAAGGTTCATTGTTACTCAGCAATAGCAACTGATACATGTAGCATGTAGATCATCTCTCATCGGGAACTTTTGTGGTTCTAGCAATAGGAAGTAACTGACTAGTTTAAGCAAGAAATAATTTATTGAGGGGAGAACCAAGATGGCGGCATAGGTTAACGCCGGAGTTTGCTGCCTCGAACAACCACTTCAAAAGTGAAACTAAAAGACGGAACGGACATCACCCAGACCCACAGGAACGCTGGCTGAGTGGAAGTCCTACAACTAGGAGGAAAGAGTAACGCATACGGACACTCAGAGGAGGCGCAGTGCTGAAGTCAAATTCTGAGGTGCGGAGTGCGCGGAGCGGGCTGGCGGCGGAGGGCGCGGTTGTTGTTTACAATCAGGAGGGAGTCGCAGACTCTGAGCTCCAGATCCGGGCGAGTCTTTAGGGGCACAGACTCAAACGGGAGAAGTGGGACTCTCTCGATTCGGTCGGAACTCGAAGGCAGCTTTCTCTCCTAGGTTTGCAGTGGTTGCTAGGACTTGGTGAGGCAGAGGCCCTAGGGCAGGCACT
>NW_006285041.1:1117780-1131459 GCF_000327345.1 Myotis davidii
TGGGAGGGGAGTTATGGGGGGAAAAAAGAGGAACAAATGTAAAAATCTGAACAATAAAGATTTAAATAAAAAATAAATAAATAAAAACTAAAACAAAAAAAAAAGAGAGAAAAAAAATAATTTATTGGAAGGGCATTGAGCAGCAGGTGGAATAAAAAGGCTGGAGAGGCAGCCTCAGGAAAACAGGCAGGAAGAAGGAAAGCTAGGCAGTTGGACCCATGACCCACAATTACACCCCAGGAACCACTTGAAGAGCTCACCCCTGTGGCCACAGCTGGACACTGGACACTGAGCTGGTATTGGGCACTGGACACCACTGGTGTTGCCATGGCCACTACTGCCCTGGAATCTGCCACTGCTGCAGAACAAATGCCCCACCATCCTTGCCTCTCTTGTTCCAAATTCTAGCCCAGGCCACAGAGTCTGGCCATGCCTAGATCAAGTGCCTAAGCCTTGCCTACCAGGCTTTTCCAGCTATTCTAGTCCAATTACAACTCCTACAGCAAAGAGCTTCTGATGTTAGGCAGGGGAAGGCGGGTAGGGGGGGTTAATTGAAAGCTGCAAATTGTCCTCCCAGAAGAAAAATGCTTCTAGAGCAATATGGTTCTATGAAAACTCTCAGGTTTGAAAAGTGCTCTTAGATGACTCTTGCTTCTTGCTATATTCAACCTCCTGATTTGTCTTAATCAAGATTCTCAGTTACATGTGACTGAAACTTAATAAAAACTATTTTATGTTTTTTAAAAAGGAGGAAGAGTTATCGACTCAAATAAGTAACTAGTACAGACCGGTTTGAGTTCAAGGCCTGGATGACATCATTGGGGCTCATTCTCTCAACAGCTCTCTGTTCTACTTTCCCTGGAAACCCTCCGTCATCACTGTGGCTCTCCCTGTCATGGCAATAAGATATCTTTCTGTGTCTTGGGGAATGTATCCTCTCCCCTCAGTGCACACAGAGAAAGGAGTGTCTCTCCCCGCACAGTTCACAGAAGTTCTGGAATTGCATCTCACCTGGCTCTCATTGGTCTGTGTCCATTTCTGAACCAACCACTGTGGGCAGGTAGTTCAATGGTCACATTCCCACTCCTGGAGTCAGCAAACCACAAGGACAGCGAGCACAGAACAGTGAGTTTCTCCAGGAAAATCAGGATGTTCCCACCAGAGGGAGGAGGAAAAGGAAACAAGAGATGTCCATTAGAGAGTCAAATCGGCCGTCTAGCCTAGGACCCCACTGATAGCAAAAGAGGTTTTATGAAAAGTCACCAAGAAAATAAGAAGCCCCCAAGTCAGACCTCTTTCTGTGTTCTGTGAAGCTTAGGCTTGCAGCGACCATACGGACCTGCACATTCCTCTGAAAGGATAAGGACAGCTTGATGTAGAGAACAGGACTTCTCAACCACAGCACTTTTAACATCGGGGCTGGTCATTCTTTGTTGTGGGGTCTGTCCTGGGCACTGTCGGGTGCTTAGCAGCATCCCTGGTCCCCACCCACTAGACGCCAATACCACCCTCACACCCATTCCCAGTTGTGAAACAGAAATGTCGCCAGACTTTGCCAATGTCCATTCCCCAAGTAAAAAGCACCAGGTAAGAAGGCATGATAAAAGAAAAGAAGGGGTTGCCCTAGCCAGTTTGGCTCAGTGGATAGAGCGTCCGCCTGCGGACTGAAGGGTCCCAGGTTTGGTTCCGGTCAAAGGCATGTACCTTGGTTGTGGGCACATCACCGGTAGGGGGTGTGCAGGAGGCAGCTGATCGATCTTTCTGTATCATCGATGTTTCCAACTCTGTATCCTTTCCTCTCTGTAAAAAATCAATAAAATATATTTTTTTAAAAAAGAAAAGAAGGGCTCTCAATACTAACCAGGAAGACAAACCCAAGTCGCCTGGTCCAGCTGGCTGCCCCTGCAGTCTGGGGCTTGCGCGGTGGGAGTCCTGGGCAGAAGCATTGGGTTCCTGGACTCTAGGAACCAGAGCCAGAGATAGTCCAGTCTTGCTCCAGAACTCCAGGCGCTGGCCTGAGAGGCGCAGGGTGTCTCCTCAAAGTCAGGCTTAATGTAACACAGGTCTTACCACTACTGAGGGCCTGCCGTATGCAAGGCACTACTGGACGCCCCATGCATTTCCTCACTTAATCATCAGGTCAACACTCCAGGAGAGATGTTAGCTTCCTTTGACAGAGGAAAAAACTGAAGCCCTGAGAACTTAACTGCCCCCAGATCACATTAGTAAATGCTAAAGCTGAGATTCAAACCTCGTCCATCAGAGTCCGCCCCTGAATGTCCACATCTAACGGCCATCTGCATTCAAGCTCCCATGACTTACAATTTATATTCCAGTTTCTTTTCGCTTTGAGATCTTATATTATCTTTTCTCTTGTTCTGCTCCCTGCTCTTTTGGTTTTTGCTTTGAGAGTTTTGTCTCTTTATCTCTGCAGGCCTAATATAACAAAGGAACCAATGAATAACTATGGCTCACCATCAGGTGAGTAGCCACAGGTCACCATTTCTCTTGGAGAGTTGGTCATTTTAGAGATTTGTTCCATGCATTCATTTAGAATTGGGGCAGAGGGCACTCTGTCTGGATCTACAGTGATCATTTTATGACCTCATAGTATGATGAGGGGACATATGGTTGGGACTTAGACGACCAGTTTTAATTTTGGCCCTGCTACAAACTTGCTGTGCAACCCTGAGAAAATGATTTAACATCCCTCAGTCTTCACTTTTTCAACTATAAGATTGGGGGGCTTGGATTTATTAAACAACAACAACTCTCCTAGCAATTTGACCACAGCACTAACGCTAAAATTAATTCCGTAACCATTTAGAAAGTCTGAAATATTTTGAACAGGCTCAAAAACTGAATGCTGCTTCGCAGGGAGGTGGCTGGAGAGAGCTCCTCAGTGTGGAGTCCCAGCTGGAAGCTGACTTCAGCTGTACTCATGGGGACAGAGAAGGGGGCAGGGCTGTGTCACCTGAGTCTGGATAGAAAAGTGAATTAAAAATGCATGCCAGGCTGCAGGAGGACACCTAGTGAATTAGTTATGGGCCTCGGACGTCTCCATTGCAGCTGTGGCAGGGAGGCAGGGGATGGGCACGGCGTGAGGCCCAGCTTCCGAATAGCACTGTAAACAGAGAGCCCCGCTCAGAAGGCCGTCCTCATTGGGTTGGGGTGTAGCCCTGGCGCAGAAAGAGCCTGCCCCTGAGTATTAGGTTAGCATGGTTCGTTTAGCAGATGAGGGGCAAGCACTGCTCACACCACAGGGCAAACACGGGCCAACCCTCTGACTTCTGTCTCCTCAGAAAGTAGGGGCGCCCCGCAGCAGGAACAGGGACCCTGCAGAGATGACAGGGTGTCCCGATCCTGTACCAGAGAACAGTGACCTCTGAAGGCCAGAGGGAGTCCGTAGAATGGGCGCCCCTCCCCTTTCTCCCTCTCCCATCCCCACCTCAGCTGCTGCCAAACTCTTTTCTGTTCTGAGTCCTCCGGAGGGGATCTCTAAGGGATGCTCACAGCCTAAGAATTGGAAACCCACCTGAGATGAGGGGGACCCACCCGAGTTTCACAGTAAAGATGACCAGAGAGCTGGAGATGAAAACCCCTGGGGAGTGGCCAGGGAAAGGAGCCTCTTCCTCTCTCTGCCCACGCCACGTGCCAGGTGCTGGGTGCCAGGTGCTGGGTGCCAGGTATGTGATGGGGAGGGGAAGGCCCAGAGGATGCTGGGAAACCACTCAGCTCCTCTGGCTCCTCAAGTCCTGGGCAACTACAAGGCCTGAGTAGGAAAGGACAGGCTTCTGCCCTGGTCCTAGGAAAAGGCAGTCCCAAGCAGTGAAGAGGAAGGAGACTGTGCAGAGAATGACTTAGTGTGAAAGGAGGGAGGAGAGAAATGTCAGACAGCTCCTCGCTGGGCAAGGTGTCTGGGAGGTGCCAGCATCAAGGTGGGCGGAAGACATAGCAAACCAGCAGCAGACAGAGGGCTTGGAGCTCAGGGGTCATGCATTGGGGGTCATCAGTTAGCAGGCAGCAGTTGACACTTGGAGGGTGGACGAGTTTGCATAGCAGAAGATGATAAATACTGAGAAGATAAATAACAAAAACCTCATCTTAAAATGTCCTTTGTTGAGATGCTGTGTTTCCTCTGCCAGGTCACTTTTGGCTAGTAGGAAGTCACATATAAACATTGCAAAAATGTTAAAGTCACAGTTAAAAGGCCAGCCAGGCCCTGGCTGGTTTGGCTCAGTGTGCAGAGCATTGGCCTGTGGACTGAAGGGTCCCGGGTTTGATTCCGGTCAAGGGCACATGCCCAGGTTGTGGGCTTGATCCCCAGTGGGGGGCGTGCAGGAGGCGGCCAATCAATAATTCTCTCTCATCATGGATGTTTCTATCTCTCCCTCTCCATTCCTCCCTGAAGTCAATAAAAACATTTTTTAAATAAAAATAAAAATAATTTTCTATATTCAAAGCCCCTATAACAGTTGCTGACACATAGTAGGAGCTGAATAAATGTTTTTGAAAGAGGCAAAAGTTTCAGGCACCAACAACAGGCAATGTTAGTTCTCTGGCTGATCAGGGAATCATTTACTCTCATCCAATGCCCCGACCCCACCCCCTCTTCCCCATCTAAAATTTAGGTGAATTCCTGAGTTGTTCTCTGGACAAGAAAGACATTCACTGCTTTATTGTCTAAAAACATGTATGCAAATCATTTGTTTTTGCTAAAGATCAAGTCAGGCTAGTGGCTAGCCCCCTCTAACAGCAGAAAAAATAAATAGGACATAGTAAGGACAGGGCTTAAAGGAAATGTCTACCTACTTTAGTTAATTTGAAGAGTTTATTTTATAAGAAACTGTGTATTTGTAGGATTATAAATGAGAACTTCCAGGCCTCCCAGGCTCTATTTGGTGACGCTAAATCTCCTTCCCGCCACTCCCCATGCCCCCTTAGGAGCAGGGCTCACAGGACAGCACCTTCCCACCAAATCTGCAGAATAGACATAATTACTACCATCAGGGTGAGTGACAGAAACACTGTCATTAAAAATGTTGTGTAATTTCCCTCTTGTTTTTGCCTGTAGTGAATTAAGATCATTTCCCTCTCCTCCTGAAAGGATTCAGCTGTCCTGCTTCTCTTTCTCCCCTAGTCCCCTCCATTCCACTCCCCACCCCTTCACCCTTTACTTCTCCCTCCTATTCCCATCCCCATCAGCCCCTGACTCACCTCCCAGTGTTTTCTCTAGGATCTGACCAGAAGCCTCCCCATTTCCCTTTTAATTTAGGGTTTCGATGTCTCTCTGGCGAGGTCACTAACCTTTATTTGGGAGATTGGGAGCCATTACCGTCACCACCCACCACAGGCAGCTGCCCAACTCTCTAGCCTTGGACTTTGGCCGGAAGGAAGCATTACCGCCAAGCGCAGGCTTTGGTAGGAAGCCTGTTTGTCACATAGATTGTTGGCTGTGGTTTTTATTGGGGTGCAGTGGGAACTGAACTGTAAATGGCCGTGTTTAAAGCCAATCCGGCAGCGGGGAAGCTTGGAGCCAAGTCAACTTTCTGCTGCAAGTGACTGCAGCTCTGAGAAGCAGGGAGTCTGAAGCAGGAACTAGCAAGACCAAGTGTTAATTAAAAAAACTAAATGCAATTATGAAATTACCATTTGTATTAGTTTCCTAGGGCTGCAACTATTACAAAATGGATGGCTTAAAACAACAGAAATGTATTCCCATGGAGTTCTGTAGGCTTCAAGTTCAAAATCAAGGTTTCGCCAGGACATACTCCCTCCAAAGCATGTAGGGCAGGATACTTCTTGCCTCTAGAAGTAGTCCTTGGTGTTCGTTGGCTTGTAGATGTGTCACTCCAACTCTGCCTCCATCTTCATATGGCCTTCTTCTCAGTGTATCTCTGTGTTTCCTCCTCTTTTTTTTTCTTTAATCTTCACTGGAGGATATGTCTTTTATTAATTTTAGAGAGAAAGGGAAGGAGAAACATTGATTTGAGATTGAACCTGAAACTTAGGTATGTGCCTTGACCAAGAATCGAACCCAAAATCTTCTGGTATACGGGATGATGCTCCAACCAACTGAGCCACCCAGCCAGGGCCCCTCCTCTTCTTTTAAAGACATCATCTATTGGATTTAGGATCCACTTTAATCCATATGTTCTCATCTTAATTAATTATATCTGCAAAGACTATACCCAAATCTGAGATTCCAAGTGGACATACATTTTGGCGGGATATTATTCACCCAGTACACAATTTAAAAGATATAGGAAAATAGATTTTTTAAATATTTTCTCTGAATTTCTTCATATTCTCTTGTATATCTTTCAAATATTCTCCAGAAGAAGGGAGCGATTAATCGCAAAGAGTTTTCATAAAGCTAATTTAAATTTAGGGGCTTTGAAAATAAATTCAAGACAATCCTCATTCATGTTTTTTTCAGCTCAATGCACACATCTCATTGGAAAAGGGTCCTTTCCTTCTCAGCCCACCTCTCCCACCTCCCGGAGTCAGGGGCTGTCACAGGTGCCTACTTACCTGAGAAAAAGGGACAGCCAGTAAAAACTGTCAGAAACGTCAAGGGGCTGAAGTGTGGAAGAAAGATCAGATCCCTCAGGACTTTCAAAGCCTCATTTTAGAGTGAATTAAAATGTATTTGTGTAAACTTTATATGAACTTTTCTTAAAATGGAACCAAATAGTGTTCAGTAACTAGAACAAAGATTGCCTTCCTATTATTTAAATTTCCAGTTTCCATGTTCACATAGTTCTAGTGATAGGGGGCGAGTCAATTATTCAGGTCTAAAACCTGATTTCAAAAACAAAAACAAAAACAAAAAAATAAACCAATATTTTTTTTAAAAAAAAAAAAGCACTGGTCTCACCCAACTAGCATGGCTCAGTGGTTGAGCATCGACCTTTGAACCAGGAGATCACGGTTCAATTCCTGGTCAGGGTACATGCCCAGGTTGTGAACTTGATCCCCAGTGGGGAGCAGACAGGAGGCAGCTGGTCAATGAATCTCTCTCATCATTGATGTTTCTATCTCTCTCTCCCTTTCCCTTCCTCTCTGAAATCAATAAAAAATATTTTTTTTTTAAAAAAAAGAAGACTATCATATTTTTAAGAAATAAAAATAAATAAAAAGCACTGGTCTCAACCAGAAGTGACTTTGCTCCCTCCCCTCGCCCAGGACATGTTGTAATATTTGGAAACATTTTTGGTTGTCATGACTAGGAGGGGTGCTGTTGGCGTCTAGAGAACAGGAATGTGGCTGAGTATCCTGCAATGCTCAGGAAGCCCTTCACAACAAAGAATGATCCAGCCCAAAACATCAATGGTGCCCAAACTGAGCTCTGGTCTAGCTTGTAGAAAATCTCTCTAAAACCATACTCAGATCAAGTTTCTCTCCTGTTCAAATGACTGCACATTATCTTTGAGAATTGAAGCTCCTTGGCCTTAAGTTCTTCAGAACTTTCCAAAGGTTGCCTTTCCAGCCTTTTCTTTCACTACTTCCAATATGAACTCTTCTTACCCACCACCCTGGACCTACACATAACATTGCTCAAGCTCTTCACAGCTCACCTTACTTTGAAAGTGTTTCCCGTTCTCACACTCAAACTTTACCTGTCCTTCAAGAACCAGCTCAAGCTCCAACCCCTTCTAGAAACTCTTTGGGACCAACCCTGTCCTCTCAGTCTCATCTAGCATCCCTCTCCCCTCACTGTGTACACTCCAGCCACACCTGTCTCCTTGCTGTCCCACTAATACATCAAACTCTTTTCCACCTCTCTTTTCCTGGCTCCTATGTGACTCGCTTGTTATCCTTTGGGTTTCAGCTTAAACACCATTTCTTCAGAAAGACCCGAGCTGAACCTCCTAGTCACTCCCAGAATTCTCTGTCATTGCTCTATTTGGTTCCTACATAGTGTTAACCACTGTGTAGTAAACTGTCTGTTCACAGGTTTGCTTATTTCTGCCTTTTTTTCCTTCTCACATTAGAATATACAACACTCTGAGGGCAGGAGACTTGTCTAGCTTGTGCATCACTATGTCCCCAGCCCCTTCACAGTACCATGAGTCTGACTCAAAATAGATGTTCAGTAAATAAATGAATGAATACCTCAACTTATATGCCGGTGTTTGGTTATTGAATTCTTTTTTAAAAAATAATATATTTATTGATTTCAGAGAGGAAGGAAGAGGGAGAGAGAGATAGAAACATCAATGATGAGAGAGAATCATTGATCGGCTGCCTCCTGCATGCTCCCAACTGGGGATAGAGCCCGCAACCCAGGTATGTGCCCTGACCTGGATTGAAACTTGATCTCCTTTTTCATGGGTCGACATTCAACCTCTGAGCAACACTGGCTGGGCTTGTGTTGTCATTTTTATTTGACTTTAATAACAACCCATATTTTATAGATGAGAAACCTACAGTTCAGAGAAGTTAAGTATCTAGAAAGTAGTTGTACAACTTAGTAATCACAGAGTCAGGACTGATTCCTGGCTTAATGCTCTATTGTTGATTCATAATTCCTTGTAAGGCCTACAATATGCCCTTGGCTGGAATCGAACCTGGGACCCTTCAGTCCGCAGGCCAATGCTCTATTCACTGAGCCAAACCGGCTAGGGTGATTATTGAATTCTTAAAGTATATCTTCCTTATGCTCAAGAGCAGAGCAGCCCTGCCCCCTCTGTACAGCACAATGCAGTTGGTAACTAATAATTATGCATTGGGTGAAGAAGTGCCTGTGACAAATATACTATCTATAGAGCTTACGTTCCAGTCTCCACAGCAGACCTACTTTATACTTCATTCTGAATGATTGATGGTGAAAACAGCATTCTCACTGGTTAGGTTAATAACTGGGTAGGTGCTACATTCTGATATACATTTCAAAATTGCTACACTTCAATTTTACTCCACTAATATGCCTTGTTTATTATCACTGGGCTTTATACTCCTTCTAGGGGTAAATTTTACAAAACCTATGCAAAGACCTGGCAGAGAGCCTCTCAATTCTCTCTTGGTTTTTCTCCCCAGGGACAGTTACAAAGGACCATCACTGTATTTACAAAGCATTTTACCATAAGTTCCTCCAGTCGCTGGTGGCAGAGATGCTAACTATCTCCATATACCCCTTTTCCTCTTCTTTCACTGTTGGAGAATTTTTAGTTGGGACATGGCCACCCAGTTCAGACCACATTTCTCAGACACCTTTGCACTGAGGTAGGCCATGGGACTAAGTTCTGGCCAATGGGATGTGAATGGAAGTATGTGTGCAGCTTCCAGATGGTGAGCTTGAAAAGTAAGTGCCTTCCCTTGCTTTTTCTTTTCTGGCTTAAATATGGATGAGATAGTGCCCACCATGTAGATGAGGGCAATGTCCAGAGATGGCAGAACCAGGAGAAGGTAATTGGATTAAAGACATTATAATTGCTGTGCAGCCCTGAATTGCTTAAACTCAGAAGTTTCCATGAGAGAGGAAACTTTCTACCTTGCTCAATTAACTTTTATTTGGGGCCTTGTTCTAAAAGATGACCTGCTAGCCCCCTCCTTTCCTGCCTTCCCCACTAAGGAAGTCAGCAGTACCAGCACCATTTTGCCAAACTAAAGCGTCCACTTTGTTCAATAAAATCAGCAGAAATGCCAGAGTTGAGCTAGTACCTCCTGGGACATGTTTTCCTCGGCCTCCTCTGCCACCCAAGCTTCTCTTTTGCTTGCTATCCTTGGCCTTCTCTTAGCTCCTTCCAACCTTGATCTTGCCCATGGGTACTAATCAGGTGGCACAGCATGATCTGAATAAAGGATATTTTGAGAGACCCTGAGCGGGCTTGTCTTCTGCCAGCAAGTTTTTTACATTCCCAGGTGGAACTTGCCCCGTTCTCTTTTCTCGGCTTCCCCTGAGGTTTCATTTACTGCACCAAGACAGAAGCACAGTTCCTTCCGCCGAGATGCCTCCAGAGCTTGTGATCTGAGCCTGTTGCTGTGGATTGTTTTCAGGTTATCAGAGACCCCTCACACAGTAATACTCGTTACTGATATCAGAGTGCTTTCAAATGGTCTCCATTTACCTTCCATCATCCACCATTTGTTGAAAATAGATGATTATAGTGTCCCTAAGTGTTCTAAATGGAAGCAGCCAAGAAAGGTGGGGCAAGTCAGTTTATTTATGCAACAAGTGTATTTGGAGCACCTGCTCAGATACCATCCTAGGCACTGAGGATACATCAGTGAGCAAGAGAGATGAGATCCCTGCTTCATGGAGCTCCCATTTCAGTTGGAGACACAGACAAGGAAAAAAGAAAGGTGCTGGGGCCTTTCTGCAGCTGCAAGGGTTCAAGGAATCTGGAAAAGGGGCTGCTCGTAAATGAATAAACAAGAAATATAAATTTGGAAGGCATGTGGGGGGAGCCAAGGAAGGCTCCACTTTCTAGTGAAGTGGGCTTTCTGAATGTCTGAACCCACAGCTTTTTATTCACTGGAAAATACATTGGCCTTTTAGGAATGCAAACAGGCATATCACAGGTAAAATTTGGTAAACAGGAAAAGATTATCAGGTTAGGCAGTGGTCGGCAAACTGCGGTTTGGCAAACCGCGGCTCGTGAGCTACATGCAGCTCTTTGGCCCCTTGAGTGTGGCTCTTCCATAAAATACTGACTTCTGCACATGGGCCACAAAGTTTCAATCGCACGGTACGTGTGCGCCCGCACGTGGTATTTTGTGGAAGAGCCACACTCAGGGGGCCAAAGAGCCGCATGTGGCTCGCGAGCTGCAGTTTGCCGACCACGGGGTTAGGGGAAATTACTTCAGCTATTCCAGCAGCAGGTAATATGCAGATTTTCAGCCCTGCTGAAGCATAAGACCCATCAGCCTTCTGATGAACTTCGTGCATAATTATGACCTGCTGGAATTAGCCTCTGACAGAAAGGGAGAAAAAGGAGGAGAAAGAGAACAGGAAGAAAATTTAAACAATTTCATATTGTGATGAAAATGCTATGGAATATACATCGGAGGCCCTAGCCAGTTTGGCTCAGTGGATAGAACATCAGCCTGTGGAACAAAAGGTCCCAGGTTCAATTCCAGTCAAAGGCACGCACCTTGGTTCCAGGTTCTTCCCTGGCCCAGTTCCTGGTCAGGGCTTGTGCAGGAGGCAACCAATAGATGTGTTTCTCTCACATCGATGTTTCTCTTTGTCTTTCCCTCTCTCTTCCACTCTTCCTAAAAAATCAGTGGAAAAATATCCTCAGGTGAGGATTAACAAAAGAAAGAAAGAAAATACATCGGGGAATGGGTCAGGCAGACCCCTCCCAGGAAATTCTGGTTGAGCTGAGAGCTGAATGACACCAACACAGGCATGGGGATAATGACCTAGAAGAGAGTTCCAGAAGAGGGAAGAGCAGGTGCCAATGCCCTGGGATGGGAACGCCTGGGTGTGTTGAGGGGCAAAGGGAAGACCCTTGTGGTTGCAGTAAAGTGAGTGAGAAGGAGGACATGAGAGGGGTAAACTCATGCTCCTTCCAGCCCCTCAAAAGTTCACACATGGAGTTGCAAAGGTCTGAAGGTCAGGAAAAGAGGAAATGAAAAACCTACCCTTAACTACTGTTCTTCCCAAGAAGAGAGAAGCTTAAGAAAACTGAAAATCTGGTTCAGTCGTGCCCTGTCCCTCAATGTCTCAATGTCCTTTAGAGAGCATTCTGCCTGTGTTTATGCTTATATGTGTGGTAATTATGATAATGATGGTAGTAAGTATTGACAATTCATAGCATTACTAAATTTTGGTGTTAAATGTATACTCTTCCATCTTCTCTGAAATATGAACCTTCTAGCATAAGCAGAAAGTAAAACTTCTTTTTATATTAAGGCTCAATACTAAGTGGAACAATCCATTTTAAAAGCAGGGCCTAGACCTAAAAAAGAAGATTCTTGCCTTTAAACACCTTTTTTATCTGCTTTTATGACACTGCAGCCCAAATGGCCCCATCTGTGTCTTGAGTGACCCAAGACAAAGGTTCCGATCAGGCCTCTGGGATGACTGGAAATGGCTCATGAGATTCACTTTATATGTTTGGGGCCTCAGTTTTATCTTCAAAATGAACATAAATACCTTATAGACTAATGTCAGCTCATTGGTAAGTAGACTCTAGGACAGGGGTGGGCAAACTTTTTGACTCAAGGGCCACAATGGGTTCTTAAACTGGACCGGAGGGCCGGAACAAAAGCATGGATGGAGTGTTTGTGTGAACTAATATAAATTCAAAGTAAACATCATTACATAAAAGGGTATGGTCTTTTTTTTTTTTTTAGTTTTATTCATTTCAAACGGGCTGAATCCGGCCCGCGGACCGTAGTTTGCCCACGGCTGCTCTAGGATCTACCTTTTCTCTTTCTTTGTAAATCACCATAACTTCTACCTCTGTCTGTGGCATACCTCCCATTCTCCATCATTTCATAGTAATTCCCACTGAGCTATGTAATGGTTTATACTCAGGTAATTATTTTTTGCCGGACAGTCAATAGGGATACCATGGTGGACAGATGGCCATGGTCTCTGCCTTCAAGAAGCTAAGTCTAGTGGGGAACATAGATATTGAGCAAGACATTTCTGGAGTGTCATGCAGGAGAAATTTGGGTCCCTTTGGGAATGGCCATCTCAATAGGTTAAGGGCAGGAGTAGAATATTGGGGACCAGCTACAATTATAAGAAATATTAATCATGCTCTGTTAACCATGAAGATTCTGTTCTGATTAGAGAAAGCACATTCTAACCTCACTGTGAAATATACGTCCTGGGACATGGGAACTAACGTTGGAATGCAGACCATCCTCCTTCCGAGAACTGCCTATCATTATGGAAAGATTTACAACCTTGTTGCACCTAGTCCTGGAGGCACTTGCTCTTTACAACCCCCAGCCCCTATTACCTGTAATCTGGTCCGAGGCACCCGCTCTCTTTGACTTGCCCCAGCCCACATGACTTGTAACCTGTAATGATTATCCCATGCCCACTTTCCCATAACTGTAATGCCTACTTTCCTACGTAATCTTGTCCTTCTACCCAATATAAGCAGCTGGCTTATGGTGGGGTGCAGAGCAGATTTTTGTGGATGACCTCCTGCTCCCCCATAATGCTGGCATTATTGGGATAAATGCTCATATATGATTCAACCTTGTCTCTGCTTAATTGGCTCAAGTAGCGGCAGGCAGCCAGGACCCCTTGGCTGTCTGGTTACAAATGTCCAGGTCTGATCTTGGAGAACTCAACTCTTCTTGATGAACTCTCCATTCATCTTGAGAAATTTGAAGATTGTTTTGCTTCATGATGCATCGAAGAAAATATAGGAGCGCCCTAACCAGTTTGGCTCAGTGGATAGAGCATCAGACTGAAAGGTCTCAGGTTCAATTCTGGTCAAGGGCATGTACCTTGGTTGTGGGCTCATCCTCAGTGGAGGGCATGCAGGAGACAGCCGATTGGTGTTTCTCTCTCATTAATGTTTCTAACTCTCTATCCCTCTCCCTTCCTCTCAGTAAAATTAATAAAATTTATATTAAAAAAAAAAAAAAGAACAGAAACACACAGAGAAGCCGTGTCACAGAGAAGCCGTGGCGGTGGGCGGGAGCATTCTCCGTGCTCTCCTCTGCTCATGGGCCACACGGTCCTGGGACCCCTGACCCAAACC